>NC_041231.1:94927535-94943152 GCF_002837175.3 Physeter macrocephalus
GCGTCCGGAGCCTGTGCTCCGCAGCGGGAGGGGCCACAACAGTGAGAGGCCCGCGTACAAAAAAAAAAAAAAAAAAAAAAAAAAGAAGTAGAATCACAGATACTTCAGATATTCAAATTGTTAGTCATGAACTTTAAAATAACTATGCTTATTATATTCAAAGAGATAAGAGACAAGATTTTTAAATGTTAGGACTGGAAATTTTATAAAGTGACAAAACAAATTTGGAAAATTACCCAACAGAAATTCTTACCCTGACAAGCACCAAACCAAAATTAAGCACTTAGGGTTTAGCAGCAGAATAGATCCAGCTGAAGAGAGAGTTAAATAATTAGAAGATAGGTTAGCAGAAAATATCAAAATGAAGTACAGAGGAGAAATGGTGCTGGAACAACTGGACATCCACATGCACAGAAATGAACTTAGACCTTATACCCTTCACAAAAATTAACTCAAAATGGATCATAGATCTAAATATAAAATGCAAAACCATAGAACTTCTAGAAAATAACATAAGGGAAATCTTGGAAAACGTGGGGTTGGTGATCAGTTTTTAGATACAACATTGAAAGCCTATCCATAAAAATAAAATTGATTAATGGGATTTCATTAAAAGTAAAAACTTCAGCTCTGCAAAGACACTGTTTAGAGAATAAAAAGAAAGCTATAGATTAGGAGAAAATATTTGTAAAACTAATCTGATAAAGGATAATTATCCAAAATATACCAAGAACTCTTAAAACTCAACAGTAAGAAAGTGAACTACCCAATGGAAAAAAATGGGCAAAAGACCAGAAAAGACCCTTCATCAAAGAAGATACACAAATGGCAAATGCACACATGAAAAAATGCTCAACATCATATGTCATAAGGAAATTACACATTAAAACAACACTGAGTTACCACTACACACCTATTAGAATGGCTAAAATCCAAAAATCTGTTAAGACCAAAGCTTGTGAGGATGTGGAACTCTCTGTTGCTGGTGAGAATGGAAAGTGATGTAGAAAGACAATGTGGAAGTTTCATGTAATGCTGAACATATTCTTATCATACAACCAAGCAATCATGCTTCTAGGTATTTACTCAAATGAGTTGAAAATTTCTGTCTATACAGAAACCTGCACATGAGTGTTTACAGCAGCTTCATTCAAAATTGCCAAAAACTGGAAGCATCCAAGATGTCCTTCAGTAAGGGAATGGATAAGCAAACTGTGGTCATGATCCTGATTCTTCTCTCAGGCCTGACCCCAAAGGGAAAGTGCCCACCGGACCTTACAAATCTCGCCACCAACTTGGATTCTCTTGTCATTAATATGTGTTTTCCTAAGGAATATCTTTTCATTATTCTCTGTGTAGGCAGTTATTGAAATTATGTCTGATTATATGATGATGGTAAATAATCATCACCTAACTGCAATACTTACTGTTTCTATTATGTGTAAGGATTTTGTACATTTTACTAAAAAATATTCTAAGGTAGAAGTGCTGATTAGGAGAAAGGAGGGGCTGTCATTTTGAATATTTGGTTGAGTTATCACTATTCCTACCCAACTGTTATGAAGGAAAAAATCTCACATTCTTTATATCCATCCCTGGAACTGTACTCTTAGAATGCTATTTTCATTGTTACAATTAATAATAGCTATCTTTAATTCAGCACTTACAACATGCCAGGTCCACTTTATTTTTTATTTTATTTTATTTTTTTTGGCTGTGTCGAGTCTTAGTTTTGGCACATGGGATCTTTGTTGAGGCATGCAGGAACTTTCTCGTTACAGCGCGTGGTCTGCTTGGGTTTCTCTCTAGTTGTGGTGTGCGGGCTCCAGGGCACGTGGGCTCTGTAGTTTGCAGCACATGGGCTTGGTTGCCCTGCGGCATGTGGGATCTTAGTTCCCCAACCAGGGATCAAACCTGCGTCCCCTGAATTGGAAGGCAGACTCTTTACCACTGGACCACCTGAGGAGTCCCTGCCAGATCCACTTTAAATCCAAATTAAAATTCAGTGCAGGGGCTTCCCTGGTGGCGCAGTGGTTGTGCGTCCGCCTGCCGATGCAGGGGAACCGGGTTCGCGCCCCGGTCTGGGAGGATCCCACATGCCACGGAGCGGCTGGGCCCGTGAGCCATGGCCGCTGGGCCTGCGCGTCCGGAGCCTGTGCTCCGCAACGGGAGAGGCCGCAGCAGAGGGAGGCCCGCATACCACACACAAAAAAAACAAATAAAATAAAAAAATAAAATAAAATAAAATTCAGTGCAAACTTGGATGCCTTCAGAGAGGAAGGGAGGAAATCAGTAGTTGCCAGGAGGAGTGAGAGGAGAGGAGAGATGAATAAATAGGTGAATTACAGGATTTTTAGGGCAGTAAAACTATTCTGTATGATACTTTAAGGGTGGATTATGACATTATGCATTTATCAAAACTCAGGACTGTACAGCTCAAAAGAGTGAACCTTAATGTATGGAGTTTAGTTATTAATAATGTATCAATATTGGTTTATCTATTTATAACAAATACAACACACTAATGCAAGTTATTAGTAATGGGAAACTGCCGAGGGGGTGTTCAAGAACAGGGAGTATATGGAAACTCTTTGCACTAGCTGCTCAGTTTTTCTGTAAACCTAAACTCCTTTAAAAAATTATTATGAAACAATAAATGTAATTCATACAGAAGAAAAAAGAAAAGCCATGTGATCATCTCAGTAGATGCAGAAAAAAGC
The DNA here is from genome assembly GCF_002837175.3 of Physeter macrocephalus. Classification (NCBI taxonomy): domain Eukaryota; kingdom Metazoa; phylum Chordata; class Mammalia; order Artiodactyla; family Physeteridae; genus Physeter; species Physeter macrocephalus. The sequence continues at coordinate 94,930,256 of NC_041231.1, forward strand.
ATTTGACAAAGTTCAACACTTATTTATGACATAAACTTGCAGCAAGCTAGTAGTAGACAGAAATCTCCTTAAAATGGTAAAGGGCATCCATTACACATCTTCAGCTGTCATCGTATTTAACTTTCCATCCAAGATGGGGAATAAGACGAGGATATTGCTCTAGCTACCTCTATTCAACACTGACTGGAGTTCTTAGCCAGTGTAATTAGGCAAGAAAAAAAATAAAAGAAATTCACCAATAAAGATGTTAAAAAAAAAAAGAAATTCAGATTGGGAAGGAGAAAGCAAAAACATCTTTATTTGTAGATAATAAGGTCATCTATTTGAAAAAAAGAAATCTCTAAATAAACTTCTAGACCTTAACAAGTGGCAACGTAGCAAGAAAAAGGTGAAAATACAAATTGTACTTCTTTACACTAGCATGAAAAATTAGAAAATAAAAATTTAAAACAACCCAATAAATTACAGTAGCTTCAATAACATTAAATACTTATGGATATACTTAGTGAAAAATGCACAAAACCTTTTTATTAACATCCCACATACATTTGGTCATTGGATTGTAGACAGACGTGCCGAGAGATGGAGAAAATATCAACTGTGTTCAGAGAATGACATAGCATAGAGATGGACTATTGGTACATGAAGGGGAGTCCTCGGTGACACATCCAGAAGGAGGTTGAAGAAATTCCCTGGTGGTCCAGTGGTTAGGACTCTGCACTTCACTGCCAAGGGCCCAGGTTCGATCCCTGGTCGGGGAACTAAGATCCAGCAAGCCATGTGGTGTGGCCAAAAAAAAAGAAAAAAAGAAGGAGGTTGAAACCAAATCCAGCTGTGGAAGACCTTGACGCCAGTGTTGAACCTTGATACCTTCAGTGTCTCTGTTGCCTATTTTGAACAAGGCAATGGCGTAGTTCAGGCTCCCTTTCAGAAGGTTAATCTGAAAGCAGAGCATAAAATAAATTGGGTTTGGTCAGTGGGTGGGCTTGGGATGGTATTCAATAAAATGTGCCAGGAAAGAGGTAATGAGGGCCTGCACTGGCACGGTGCCATGAGACTGGAGAAGGAGAAGGGAAGAATGATCAAAACATTGAAGAACTAAAGTATCCAGAACTTGGGTGCGTATAGCATGTGGGAGAAGACAATACAACAAGAGGAGTCAGAGTTCAGGTTTAGAGTGGGTTGAACTGGAGATGATGGCAAAGCATCTCATAGAGATACCTAGCAGGTTGTACAAGGTTTGTAGTCTGCCCTAGAAAGGTCAGGTAAATTCTTGTGGGAAGAAGATAGGAGATAAAGGAAGAGGTATTGATTATGTTGTCAAGGAAGAAAGGATTAAATGGAATAGAAGACCTGAGAGTAGAGGCTAACACCCTGGGACCCATCCTGCTCTAGGGAATGGAAAGATGGGGAAGAACCAATGAAAACTCAGAAGAGAAAGCAGGTACTCATGTGGTACTGCTGCTCGTGATGGCATTGAGGGCACATACTTACACTTGCCAAATTGTGTTTCTTTTGTTCTTAAAAGTTATTTTTTCTAGTGTTGTATTAGGACAAGGAAAAAAATATTCTTCTGGTTGACATTTAAAAATGAGATTAAACTTTTTTTGTATTGCATGGGTATGTAGCATATTAGAATAGAAAGGAAAATTTACACAAATTTATCCTTGTATAAATTGTTTTGTACTATACATTTGGATTTTTCTCTTTGGTGTTACATTTTGTAAATTTGTACTCCAGAGCGGAGAAACATTTATTTTAGCATGGGCTGAGTGCATACCTATTAATCCTTTTATCAGGAGCATATTATGCAGTGTTTGTTGGAGTGTGTTCTACTTCCCTTAAAAATAAAAATAAGCTTTAGACAAACATGGAGACACCTGCTTTATGCCTCCTCATTAGTTTAAAACAAAGAGCCTTGGGACTTCCCTCGTGGTGCAGTGGTTAAGAATCCACCTGCCAGTGCAGGGGACACTGGTTCGAGCCCGGTCCGGGAAGATCCCACATGCCACGGAGCAACTAAGCCCATGTGCCACAACTACTGAACCTGCGCTCTAGAGCCCATGAGCCACAACTACTGAGTCCATGTGCTCCAACTACTGAAGCCTGCACGCCTAGAGCCTGTGCTCTGCAACAAGAGAAGCCACCGCAGTAAGAAGCCCGTGCACCGCAACGAAGAGTAGCCCCCGCTCGCCGCAACTAGAGAAAGCCTGCGTGCAGCAACGAAGACCCAATGCAGCCAAAAATAAATAAATAAATAAAACAGAGCCTTTGTCTCATAATTTTCAGAGTTGAAATAGGTGTGTTTTTCCTTATTGGTCTGACTGTAGTTTTGAGTCTCAGGTTTTTGTCTTAGAGGTATTGCAGATGGAGGTAAAAAGGGGACATTGCTTGTTTGGTTAGCCCCCTTCTCACAAACATTGGATTTTGGCAGAGAGGTGGTACAGAGGGAGAAGACACATGTGTAAGATCTCTATCTAATTATGTGTTATGCATGCTTTATTGATGGAAAACAGGAAAATGTCCCAGTCACAGTAGCTTTGCCTTCAGAAGCCCAGTTCTGGATCTCCCCGGTGGCCCTAGAATATCAGGCATGTTCTAGGACCCTTCACTTTTCCTGCTTTTGTCATTTCTGGCACAAGTGTCTTACTTTCCCCCAGAGCCACGCTGAAATACATGCAGAGAAAAACAAATGAATTCTTCCTCCTTTTTCTGTTTTCTTCTTCATCCCTCAGTGTTTACTGAGACCTTCCATGTGCCAAGTGAGCACCTTGGAGCTGGAAGAAATGTCTGAACTCAGACTGTTGAGACCCTCTTCTTTAAGACCAAGGAGATTGAGGCTTAAGGAATGAATCAGCCAAGACCATCCAGTGAGAGAGCTTTTGGGCCCCAATTCTAGGCCTTCTGATTGCTGCTACTATCTGTACATGGTTGTAAAGTGTTTTTTCTATTTGTTGGGTTTTATGCAGTAAAGGAAATGGGAAAGAGTAAGAAGGAAGAGTTTGGGGAAAATGTAAATATCTGCAAGATCACTTTGTTAAGGATCATATTCTTTTTTACTCGGTTTGCTCATTTTTAAAGTCATGATCATCGTTCTAATATCTCCATAAGTTTGGGTAAGAGTCATCTGAACAATTTGATCTTGTTAATTAAACTCACTTTAAATGTTTTTTATTTTATTTACAAGCATTGTTAGGAACTGCCGAGCTTCAAGGTGTTTAATCCCTCTTCTAGTTACATAAATTTGTTGGCAAAATTGTGAGCAGGAGAAAATGACATCATAACAAAATAAAATTGTTACTTTTTTTTTTTAATTGTTACTTTTTGAAGGCAGTTTCCTTTAAAGAGTCATGCTGCCATACCAAAAACCTGCCTTTACAAAAATTACTCAGAAAAAAGTAGGGGGAAGTCTTACTCTGTACAGCCTATGCCATCTGAAGTGCAGTTTCATTCAGACTTGTTCTACAGTGTGTGACCACCATCATTTTCATCATTCACTTTGTGCATTTCTGAAAACTGTTGGCCTCAAACGAGATGAGTTCTAGACCTGTGCTCTCCAATACAGCAGCCTCTTAGCCACATGTGGCTTTCGAGCATGTGCTAGGTGGCTGGTCAAAATTGAGATTTTTGTAAGTGTAAAATACACACCAGACATCAAAGAATTAATATGAGAAAAAAAAAGACAAATTTTTTAGATGTATTAGGTTACGTTAAAATATTATTAAAATTGCTTTATCTCTTTACTTTTTAATGTGCCTATAGACACAATTTAAATGACATATGTAGCTTGGATCATATTTCTGTCAGACAGCACTGTTTCAGGCCAAACACATGACTGAGTACGGAATGTCTTTTCGGCATCCGTCCTGAGGCTTTTGTTTATTTCTTTTATCCTGTTAAATACAGCCGCTCTGCTGTCACCCCTTACATTTCTGCCTTTATATCTGAGTCCGTGAGTGTTGCAGCTGCATGAATTGAATGGCAACATAGCCTTCCTGCTATGCGGTTTCCCTAGGAAGCATTTTTACTTTATTCATTCAAAGGTCATTAATTCAACAATTATTAATTGAGAACGTTTGCAGGAAGTATTGTGGGGCTCAAGAGGTGATTGAATTAGTGGTTCCTGCTCTCTGGAATTCAGTGTGGTGAGGAAGATTAAACATACACAGCACTGTAAGTAGTGGAAAATTGATTATGATAAACATCAGCATTCATTGTTCCAATATTTTGTGACTCCGGAGGAAGAAAAGCTTCCTAGCTAAAAGTGGATCTTGAGGAGGGCCTTCAAGTATGGGGAAGGTTTCAAAAGGCAGAAGTATGGTATAGGAATCAAGATGTATGCGAGGAACAGAAACAAAGTAATTGATGGTAGAGGAAAACTTTCTCTGTTCATAACACATCTGACCCCATATGTATGGGTTTTCCACACCAAACAATTCTCTTTGGATACCAACTGGGTAGCCTACAAGTCACTTCAGTTCTGACAGTAACTCCCCAGAGCTGGCACAGACCCCATAGATAAAGGGCTCAGTCCCACAAGACTGTGCTCCCTCAGACACTAATCGCAAGTAGTGGGTCTCCAGGTTAAACGCTTCTGACTTTGCTACAAATCAGGGCTTTGCAAGACCCACCCCCACCCCCACCCCCGTCAGGTTTGATAATTTGCTAGAATGGCTTACAAATCTCAGGAAAACACTTACTTAGGTTTACTGGTTTATGATAAAGGGTACAGGTGAGCAGTCAGAGGAAGAGGTATGTATGGTGAAGTCCGGAAGTGTCCCGAACACAGGAGCTCCTGTCCTTGTGGAGTCACGTCACCCTCCTGGCACATGGATGTGTTCACCAACCCGGAAGCTCTCTGAACCTTGTCACTGAGGGGATATATATATATATTTTTTAACATCTTTATTAGAGCATAATTGCTTTACAATGTTATCTAAGTTTCTGCTGTATAACAAAGTGAGTCATCTATATGCATATGTATATCCCCATATCCCCTCCCTCATGTCTCCCTCCCACCCTCCCTATCCCACCCCTCTCGGTGGTTGCAAAGCACCGAGCTGATCCCCCTGTGTTATGCAGCAGCTTCCCACTAGCTATCTGTTTTACATTTGGTAGTGTATATATGTCCATGCCACGCTCTCACTTCATCCCAGCTTACCCTTCCCCGGCCCTGTGTCCTCAAGTCCATTCTCTACATCTCTGTCTTTATTCCCGTCCTGCCCTTATGTTCATCAGAACCTTTTTTTCTTAGATTCCATATATATGTGTTAGCATACGGTATTTGTTTTTCTCTTTCTGACTTGCTTCACTCTGTATGACAGACTCTAGGTCCATCCACCTCCCTACAAATAACTCAATTTCGTTTCTTTTTATGGCTGGGTAATATTCCATTGTATATGTGTGCCACATCTTCTTTATCCATTCATCTGTGGATGGACACTTGGGTTGCTTCCATGTCCTGGCTATTGTAAATTCACTAAGGGAATTTTAGGGAGGCACGATGGATTATTAACTCAGTCTCCAAGCCCTCTCCCATTCCTAGAGATGGTGGGAGTGGGGCTGAAAGTTCTAGGTTTCTAGTCAAGGCTTGTCTTTCTGGCAGCTGGCCCCCATCCTGAAGTTACCTACAGTTCTGCAATAAGTCGCCTTATTTAGAACAAAAGAGGCTTCTATCACCTGGGAGCTTCCAAGGTGATAGAGCTCCTAAATGGAGCTCAGTGTCAGGAATAAAAGACTTCCTATCACTCACAAAAGTCCAAGAGCTTTAGGTGCTCTGTGTCAGGAACCAAACATATATTTCTCATAACATCACAGATGTCTTGGGAAGTGCAAATTTTGGTAGAGTACAGGTCATCCCCAGCAGTGAACCCTGTCACCCTTTACAGTTTGATCTGACTGCACAATGAATGTTTGCAACCCCTGGACCACCTCAGGTGCTTCTGTGACCTGGGGCCTTGGAATCAGCACAGCCTCCTCTATGTGCTGGACCACCAGGCCTGGTCCAGCAGAGGGTGGTAGGCAGATGAGGTGAGGCCTTGGTCTGGAAGTTCTGAACCAGACCCAGAGATTGCTCATGGTAGGTGATATCAGGGTGACTCAAATTCCATCTGGGTTTAATTTTTTTCCTTCTTAATGAGCAACATTAATCATTTATTGGAGACAATCTAGGATCATACAGTATATGCTTAGACATTTACATCTGATCATTTGGTCTGTTTTTGTCGAAGAAGAAATAGTCTGTGCGTGAAAACATCCAAATTACCTTTTGCATATGCTGTTGGATGTTATTTGGGTGGCTAGTTTTTCTGAGGAGAAGTAACCAGGGCATGAAAGAACCATGAAAGTAATGCCACAGATTGTGCATTTGTGACACCACCACCCTTGCCCCTCAGCAACCAGTGAAGCAGATTTTAAAGCTGAATAATGAAGGATTAAACTTGGAAGGAATGAAGTATTTGAAAGAGTTGGAATTGAGTTAGTGCTAAATGGAAGCTCTATGCTCTGTCAAAATATTGGTATGGGATTTGGGAGAAATAGTTCCTATTTTCAAGTTTTTGAAACTCTGGATGGTTTTCAGAGCACTTTTTCGGGGGTGCCTTTTTCCATGGGACTGTTTATATTCATAACTTTCAATCCATTCAATGGATGATCAAGCCTTGTTGATTTCTTCCTTTAACAGCTCTCATATTTATATATTTCTTCCTGCAGTAGTTGGGGGTCTTTCAGCTAAAAGTGACAGGAACTCAAACTAAATGAGCCATAAGATAAATGTGTTAGAAGGACTCTCGGAAGTATCAAAGAACTCAAGGACAGGAAGTGGCTGGCGTTCAAATACAAGTACTTCCTGTCTCTGCATCTCCTTCTCTGTCCCCATGTGTGTCCCCTTTGTTTCTTTCTCTCTCACTGCAGACCAGCTCTGTCTGCTTTTCTGGTCCACATGGTTAGAAACATGGCCTCGACACGTCCCAGATTTTACAGCATTAAGATTTTACAGTCATTAAAGAAAGACTGGTTTGACTTTCTTAGTCCCAAATCCAGAAATCCCATCAGGCACCCACTTGAGACCAGTTAACTGTGGTCAAGGGATCATGGGACTGTGAGTGGTCCAGCCTGAGCCCCTACATGTGTCTTCCCTGCCTTCCCCTCCCCCACCCCCAAGAAATCACGTATATAAAGTGTGAATTTATATGCCATATAAAAATATAGCAACGACCCATGGGAACCAAATGGCTGGAGTGCAGGTTAGTATAATTCTCCAAAGGAGAGGTGCTATTTCTAGAATAAATGAGGAATGGGCTTCTGGACCAAAGAAAAGATTGCCTGTATTCACTACAGCTCCTCTCTGTCCCGACTGAGCCTGGGTATTAGACGCTTTCACCTTCATCATAATGATTTGCTTACTGGACTCTTTTCCTCCTGTTTTACACCAGTTCAGTCCATCTTCCGTGTCGCTGCCACTGTGATCATTCCAAAGTGAGAATGTGATCCTGTCATTTGACAACAAGCTAAAGTCCAGCCTTCTTAATAATAAAGCATATAAAGTCTTACATGCACTGACCTCAGCCTGTGACGCGTTTTTCTCTCTTTCTTCCCCTCCCCACTGCCCTTTGCACACTACTCCATCACGCCCAGCTCCTTACCTCTGTTGCTTGGCTAGCTCCGCTTTTACCTGGACTGCTTTTCCTACTTGTCTTCTCAGTAATTGTCTTTCAGAATTCAGCTCAGGCTTTGCCTCCTCTGGAAGCCTTTCCTGATCCTCGCCACCCCCACCCCCTGCAGTGTAATTATTCCGTCTTTGTATTCCTGCCAAACCCTGTACAGTCAGCTGTCTGTGTCCACGGGTCCCACAGCCACAGATTCAGCCAACTGCAGATTGAAAGTTTCAGGGCAAAAAAAAAAATTCCAAGGAGCTCCAAAACGCAAAACTTGAATTTGTCACACTCCAGCAACTGTTTACATAGCATTTATATTGCATTAGGTTTTGTAAGTAATCCAGAGATGATTTACAGTATATGGGAAGATGTGTATGGCTTGTATGCAAACACTACAACGTTTTATGTAAGGGACTTGAGCATCCTTGGATTTTGGTATCCATGGCCGTCCTAGAACCAATCGCCCAGGGATATCGAGGGAGAACTGTTCTACGTATTGTACTCTTTCCTTTTCCTGGTTACTTTCCTCAAATAGAATCTGAGAGCCTGATAACTAGTTGGCTCTTATTTCTGTCCCAATTAGCTCATAATACATACTCAGTAAATGCCTATTAAATGCATGCAAAGATAAATTAATTCTTTAAAGAAACACTGCTTCGTGAACCCTTAGAAATTTGAGCTGCCATGTAGAACAGTACTTTCCATGACATAGTTGTTTCCTACAGCTGTGAGGTCCCTGGGATCAGGACCCATGGCTCATTGCTGGTAGATGTGCAACAGATGCTGTCAGCTTGCTTTGAGTCTTTAAGATGCTTGACATCTTTACAGTTGGACAATATTGACATTATTTGGTGTGCATATATAGGCAACTGTAAAGGAAATGATTGCTCCCCTTGCAAAAGGATAGCAGTTACTTGACAACTTTTTAAATGTGAAGTTGGTGTCCATCAATAGAACTCACCAGTAATAAGAATGATCATTCTGGCTGGTGTCCCTTCTTTGATGCCCAGGAGCAGATATGCTCAGATACAGGCTGGAGTTAGCACTGGCAGAGATGCTTTTGGAAATAGCAGTGATGCTTTTGGAAATAACAGTGATGAAGACAGTTCTGCTGATCACAGAGGCTCTCCTTTCAATTTCAGTCCCACTTCTCCAAGTTGAATGGAGCTTAACTCTTCTTTTTTTGTGACGCTTCACATCTCTGATATTAGGAGAAAGAGATGAAAGATCAAAAAATGTTGAAACTTGGCGTTAAAAGGAAAATTTCAACATGACATGAAATGTAGGACTTTAATTCTTTTTAGTCTGGTTCAGTTCTCATAACACAGTGTGGGGACACATGACCACATTTGGCATATGTCTTTCATGTTAATTTTACTCTTTCAAATGGACAAAATTGAAAAGTAACCACCAACAGGACATTGGCTCGCCGATATTTATAAAACCAGAGAAATAGGGTTTGTGGCGAGATCTCAGGCACAGTTTCCAAAATCAGTAGTGGCCAGGACAGGCAGTTAGTTGCAGCTGAGTCTGCAGATGTGAACAGTGGATGAATTGTATCCAGAGAGGAGGATGACAGGATAGCATGAGTGCAGAGAGACACACTCCTTCGTGCAAAGCAAAGCCAGTCCACATAGAGTGGACTTTTCTCCCCCACGGGAAGCCCTTTTGATTCTTTGTTTGGGGGCTAGGAAGTACACAGTGTGTTTTGTATTGATCCTTTTGACACAGAACTCAATGAACTATAGCAACTCTCTTGTCATGGCCATATGAACCTTTTTCGCCTTTTCATTTTTCTTTCTTCATTTGATTCAGCAAATACTGAGCACGTATCTACTGTGTCTATGCCTGTAATGATTAAAGAAATGAATTAGCACAGGCCCTGGCTCAGGACACCTCCCAGCTTGAGCAGACTGTAGCACACTTAGGATGGTGCCTGGTACATAATAAACACTCTATAAATGGCAGCTGTACTGTTAACTGGGGAGAGGACCCCCTCAGTAGATACCATCAAAACTGATAACAGTAGCTGCCGCATACTGAGTTTTACTGTGCACCAAGCATCGTATCAGTAGACAGTTTGCTAAAATGCCCACAGTTCTAATTTAATGTAAAATGTGTGATTACTTATGTAGAGTGTGTATTCGAGAGGAGAAGCTATCGACTGAGGCAGCGCAGAGGAGGGAAGTCAAGGAAGCATTGGAGGAGGTGACATTTAGGCAGGTATTGAAGAATGGCCAATGAGGTGAAGAGAAACAGGGGACTGCAGGAAGGGGAGACTTTCTTAGACTTCTACATTTTCTTTTCTTTTTTCCCCCGGACTTCCCACCAGAGGATTTCTTGGTCATTGGTAGAAGCTCTCAGAGCTGAAGAGATGGTTGACTCTTGACATAATATGTAGGTGAATAGGGGAGCTTGTTCCTGTCTTTTGGGAAAGGGGTGGGAATCCAGTAAACACACAAATAATGTCTGTACGGTGACACCTGTCTTGTCACTTCCACAGTTGAGTGGAAACAGGCTTTGACCAAGGACTGTTGTGTTATCTACTACCCTGCAGCACTGTGGGAGGATTCACACTCACCCGTGTGGGTTATTTTAAGCAGCCATCGTGTGAGATAACAGATTTACAAGGTGGTTTCAGTGAACAGTCATTCACCATGACATTGCTTTAAAAAGTAAATTCTCAGAGTATTTTTGTTTGGTGGAATTATGGGCAATAAAACCATTAGGAAAACCAAGGTCTTGACCTCTCAGAATTAATTATATAGAACAAAGGGAATCTCTCTATCTCTTTCTCATACACATGCACACAATCTGGTCAGATAGGTATGAAATTCAGAGTAAGAAGTAGTGTCCTTAAGAAAGGTTTCATAAGGGAATGACATGTGAGATGATGCTGAAATAGTTTAATAAGGAGAAATTTGAAAGGAAGTAGTCTTTGACTCACTTTGCAAAAACTCTGATGTGTATGTTTGTAGATATTTCTTTGCCTAAAATTAAATTATCTTGAGAAAAGTATTGGGTTAATGACTTTCTGCCTAGAGAGGAGTTGAAGGGTATGAAAATGATTTTGGAAAAAAACATGCTTTTTAATTTTCAAGAATAGTTCTTTTATGTTTCCTCTTTGTGACTAGACCAAAAGTGACTAGAGGACAAAAATGCATGCCTAATGCATATTTGAGTTCCCTGTAGTACCTAAAACTGAGAGGGGTGGCAACTAGGTATTGGTCGAATGCTTTCTGGATGACATGTTTTATAACTGGAGAACATGTTAGTGAAAGTGTGCAAGTAGAAAGGACGAATGAAAGGATACAGAGGTAATACAATTGAAAGTACCTTTACATTGGTTTTTATGGATCAGGAAAATGATTACAGATCACATTTCTTAGAACACCAATGCCCTCTTATTCTTCAAGGAATATAGAAGATGCTTTCTTTCTTTTTAAAAAATGGAAAGTTGAATTTTGCTGAAATGCCAATGAGATGGGACTTTTAGATAAGAGTGGACTTTCACTGTGCTGCATCCTGCTCCTAAGTCCTGAGGCTCCTTTGCCTCAGAGTGTATATCACCCAGCACATTTGCCTTATTAAAAACAGCTTGTGATAACTTTACAGGATGTTCAGCAGTTCACAGAGATGCAAAGCTAACATTTTTAAGAGTGTGTGGAAGGTGGGACAGATATGTACAGCAAGCTGCAAGGAATTAAATGCTGGTCTGAATTTTACAAGTTGGAAACTGAGAGAAAGGAATGGGATTCTGAGAAGGTGGAGTCACATTTTATTGAAAACAGTGAAGACAATGACTTTCAGATTTTAAAAACAACTGGGGAGCATCTGTACCTTTGGCTCTTTTTCTAGTTGAAGGATCTTAGAAGTTGTGGGTCTTTACAAAAAAAGGTCTCACGATGTTGATTGGCATTGATGAAATATGAAAAATACTTGGTTTCCAAATTTGATTTATTTTTTTGCTCAGTTGTATGCATTAAGAAGTCCCCGCCCCCACCCTTGCCCTTTGCAGGTCTGCGGGACTAAGCGTCGCGGCGGCACACTCGTGGCAAGAATCGGAGGAGCAGGAAACAGCGAGGATAGGCTCAGGGCCCAAGTCCCTCAGATTCCCCTCAGTTGTTGGAAGTAGCATCCAAACTGAGTGTCAGAAGCCACTCCATTCCTCTCCTGTGGTGAGCCACCTCCACCCTCCATCATTACAGATTTCTCTAGATACCTCAGTGTCCCAGTTTGTCTCCTATAGAAGTGTGCATAAAGATCCTCTACCTGACTTAGAATTATACTAGCTTAGCAAAACTTGGATGTCTATTGAAGAAACTTAAAAAGTAGAGTAAAGGGTCACCTTTGTGACCAGAGCCAACATTGCAGCTTGAACATCACTGAGCTGGAAGCCTGGGACAGAGAAACAGGGTTAATCTTGATTAATGGTGGAACAAATTTTGGACCTGTTGAGATTGAGAAGAGTGATTCCTTTGAGATCCTGAAGGGTGAGATCAAAGCCACCTGTCTGCCAGACAGGACACTGGACACTGGATCAAGAGAGACAGGAGACCTCCCTATTCATGTCTGACCATACAGTACCAGCCAGGAGATCTCCCTGGGTCCCAGAGGCAGACCTCACCTCAAAACTCTGGGATGACCTTGGGTATTCCACAGGCTGCATGTCAGGCCTGTGCCTCTGAGGTGGGAGAGCCGTGTTCAGGACATTGGTCCACCAGAGACCTCCCGGCTCCATGTAATATCAAACAGTGAAATCTCTCCCAGAGATCTCCATCTCAACACTAAGACCCAGCTCCACTCAACGACCGGCAAGCTACAGTGCTGGACACCCTATGCCAAACAACTAGCAAGACAGGAACACAACCCCATCCATTAGCACAGAGCCTGCCTAAAATCATAATAAGGTCACAGATGCCCCAAAACACACCATCCGATGCGGTCCTGCCCACCAGAAAGACAAGATCCAGCCTCATCCACCAGAACACAGGCACCAGTCCCCTCCACCAGGAGGCCTACACAACCCACTGAACCAACCTTAGCCACTGGGGGCAGACACCAAAAACAGCGGGAACTACGAACCTGCAGCCTGTGAAAAGGAGACCCCAAACACAGTAAGTGAAGCAAAATGAGAAGACAGAGAAACACACAGCAGATGAAGGAGCAAGGTAAAAACCCACCAGACCAAACAAATGAAGAGAAAATAGGCAATCTACCTGAAAAAAGAATTCAGAGTAAT
>NC_041231.1:94943311-94944862 GCF_002837175.3 Physeter macrocephalus
ACAAACAAACAGAGATGAACAATAAAATAACTGAAATGAAAACTACACTAGAAGGAATCAATAGCAGAATAACTGACACAGAAGAACGGATAAGTGACCTGGAAGATAAAATAATGGAAATAACTACTGCAGAGCAGAATGAAGAAAAAAGAATGAAAAGAACTCAGGACAGTCTCAGAGACCTCTGGGACAACATTAAACGCACCAACATTCGAATTATAAGGGTCCCAGAAGAAGAAGAGGAAAAGAAAGGGACTGAGAAAATATTTGAAGAGGTTATAGTTGAAAACTTCCCTAATAAGGGAAAGGAAATAGTTAATCAAGTCCAGGAAGCACAGAGAGTCCCATACAGGATAAATCCAAGGAGAAACACACCACCACATATATTAATCAAACTATCAAAAATTAAATACAAAGAAAAAATATTAAAAGCAGCAGGGGAAAAACAACAAATGACATACAGGGAAATTCCCATAAGGTTAACAGCTGATCTTTCAGCAGAAACTCTGCAAGCCAGAAGGGAGTGGCAGGACATATTTAAAGTGATGAAAAGGAAAAACCTACAACCAAGATTACTCTACCCAGCAAGGATCTCATTCAGAATCGACAGAGAACTTAAAACCTTTACAGACAAGCAAAAGCTAAGAGAATTCAGCACCACCAAACCAGCTTTACAACAAATGCTAAAGGAACTTCTCTAGGCAGAAAACACAATAGAAGAAAAAGACGTACAATAACAAACCCCAAACAATTAAGAAGTGGTGATAGGAACATACATATCAATAATTACCTTAAATGTAAATGGATTAAATTCTCCAACCAAAAGACATAGACTGGCTGAATGGATACAAAAACAAGACCCATATATATGCTGTCTACAAGAGACCCACTTCAGACCTAGGGACACTTACAGACTGAAAGTAAGGGGATGGAAAAAGATATTCCATGCAAATGGAAATCAGAAGAAAGCTGGAGTAGCAATTCTCATATCAGACAAAATAGACTTTAAAATAAAGACTATTACAAGAGACAAAGAAGGACTCTACATGATGGTCAAGGGATCCATCCAAGAAGAATAACAATTGTAAATATTTATGCACCCAGCATAGGAGCACCTCAATACATAAGGCAAATGCTAACAGCCATAAACGGGAAAATCGACAGTAACACAATCATAGTAGGGGACTTTAACACCCCACTTTCACCAATGGACAGATCATCCACAATAAAAGTCAATAAGGAAACGCAAGCTTTATACTACTTCTTCAGATCACTGAAGAAATCAAAGAGGAAATCAAAAAATATCTAGAAACAAATGACGAGGAAAACACGACGACCCAAAACCTATGAGATGCAGCCAAAGCAGTTCTAAGAGGGAAGTTCATAGCAATACAATCCTATCTCAAGAAACAAGAAAAAGCTCAAATAAACAACCTAACCGTACACCTAAAGCAATTAGAGAAAGAAGAACAGAAAAACCCCAAAGTTAGCAGAAGGAAAGAAATCATAAAGATCAGATCAGAAATAAATGAAAAAGAAATGAAGGAAACG
>NC_041231.1:94945562-94960882 GCF_002837175.3 Physeter macrocephalus
ATAAAATGGACAACCTGGAAGAAATGGACAAATTCTTAGAAAAGCACAACCTTCCAAGACTGAACCAGGAAGAAATAGAAAATATGAACAGACCAATCACAAGCACTGAAATTGAGACTGTGATGAATAATCTTCCAACAAACAAAAGCCCAGGACCAGATGGCTTCACAGGTGAATTCTGTCAAACATTTAGAGACGAGCTAACACCTATCCTTCTCAAACTCTTCCAAAGTATAGCAGAGGGAGGAATACTCCCCAGCTCATTCTACAAGACCAGCATCCCCCTGATACCAACACCAGAGAAAGATGTCCCAAAGAAAGAAAACTACAGGCCAGTATCACTGATGAACATAGATGCAAAAATCCTCAACAAAATACTAGCAAACAGAATCCAGCAGCACATTAAAAGGATCATACACCATGATCAAGTGAGGTTTATCCCAGGAATGCAAGGATTCTTCAATATATGCAAATCAATCAATGTGCTACACCATATTACCAGACTGAAGGATAAAAACCACATGATTATCTCAATGGATGCAGAAAAAGCTTTCAACAAAATTCAACACCCATTTATGATAAAAACCCTCCAGAAAGTAGGCATAGAAGGAACCTACCTCAACATAATAAAGGCCATATATGACAAACCCACAGCCAACATCATTCTCAATGGTGGAAAACTGAAACCATTTCCCATAAGATCAGGAACAAGACAAGGTTGCCCACTCTCACCACTGTTATTCAACATAGTTTTGGAAGTTTTAGCCACAGGAATCAGAGAAGGAAAAGAAATAAAAGGAATCTAAATCGGTAAAGTAGAAGTAAAGCTGTCACTGTTTGCAGATGACATAATGCTATACGTAGAGAATCCTAAAGATGCGACCAGAAAACTACTAGAGCTAATCAATGAATTTGGTAAAGTAGCAGGATACAAAATTAATGCACAGAAATCTCTTGTATTCCTATACAGTAATGATGAAAAATCTGAAAGAGAAATTAAGGAAACACTGCTATTTACCACTTCAACAAAAAGAATAAAATGCCTAGGAATAAACGTACCTAAGGAGACAAAAGACTTGTATGCAGAAAACTGTAAGACACTAATGAAAGCAGTTAAAGATGATACAAACAGATGGAGAGATATAGCATGTTCTTGGATTAGAAGAATCAACATTATAAAAATGACTATACTACCCAAAGCAATCTACAGATTCAAGGCAATCCCTGTCAAACTACGAATGGCATTTTTCACAGAACTAGAACAAAAAATTTCACAATTTGTATGGAGTCACAAAAGACCCAAATAGCCAAAGCAATCTTGAGAAAGAAAAACGGAGCTGGAGGAATCAGGCTCCCTGACTTCAGACTATACTACAAAGCTACAGTAATCAAGACAGTCTGGTACTGGGACAAAAACAGAAATATAGATCAGTGGAACAGGATAGAAAGCACAGAGATAAACCCACGCACATATGGTCACCTTATTTTTGATAAAGGAGGCAAGAATATACAATGGAGAAAAGACAGCCTCTTCAATAAGTGGTGCTGGGAAAACTGGACAGCTACATGTAAAAGAATGAAATTAGAACACTCCCTAACACCATACACAAAAATAAACTCAAAATGGATTAAAGACCTAAATGTAAGGCCAGACACTATAAAACTCTTAGAGGAGAACATAGGCAGAACATTCTATGACATTAATCACAGCAAGATCCTTTCTGACACACCTCCTAGGGTAATGGAAATAAAAACAAAAATAAACAAATGGGACCTAATGAAACTTAAAAGCTTTTGCACAACAAAGGAAAGCATAAACAAGACGAAAAGACAACCCTCAGAATGGGAGAAAATATTTGCAAATGAAGCAACTGACAAAGGATTAATGTCCAAAATTTACAAGCAGCTCATGCAGCTCAGTGTCCAAAAAACAAACAACTCAATCCAAAAATGGGCAGCAGACCTAAATAGACATTTCTCCCAAGAAGATATACAGATTGCCAACAAACACACATGAAAGAATGCTCAACATCACTATTCATTAGAGAAATGCAAATCAAAACTATGGTGAGGTATCACCTCACACCAGTCAGAATGTCCATCACCAAAGAATCTACAAACAATAAATACTGGAGAGGGTGTGGAGAAAAGGGAACCCTCTTGCACTGTTGGTGGGAATGTAAATTGATACAGCCACCATGGAGAACAGTATGGAGGTCCCTTAGTAAAAATAGCACTACCATACAACCCAGCAATCCCACTGCTGGGCATATACCCTGAGAAAACCATAATTCAAAAAGAGTCATGTACCACAATGTTCATTGCAGCTTTATTCACCATAGTCAGGACATGGAAGCAACGTCAGTGTCCATCCACAGATAAATGGATAAAGAAGATGTGGCACACATACACAATGGAATATTACTCAGCCATAAAAAGAAACGAAATTAAGTTATTTGTACGAGGTGGATGGACCTAGAGTCTGTCATACAGAGTGAAGTAAGTCAGAAAGAGAAAAACAAATACCGTATCCTAACACATATAATTGGAATCTAAAAAAAAAAAAAAAAAAAAAAGGTTCTGATGAACCTAGGAGCAGGACAGCAATAAAGATGCAGACGTAGAGAATGGGTTTGAGGACAGCGGGAGGGGCAAGTGTAAGCTGGGACGAAGTGAGAGAGTGGAAATGGACTTATATATACTACCAAATGTAAAATAGATAGCTAGTGGGAAGCAGTCGCATAGCACAGGGAGATCAGCTCAGTGCTTTGTGACCCCCCAGAGGGGTGGGATGGGGGGGAGAGAGACGCAAGAGTATATGTATAGCTGATTCACTGTTATAAAGCAGAAACTAACACACCATTGTAAAGCAATGATACTCCAATAAGGATGTGTTAAAAAAAGAAAAAAAGAAGTCCCCTGTCTGCCACAGTCTAATTAAGATACTAGTGACTTCATAATGAATAGGTGAAATAAACATTTAGGAATTCTAATGAAATTAGTTAGAAGTCTTGAGTAAATATATTTCTGTAGTATAATGTGCTGGCTTTGAAAAAAATTATTTTATTTGAAGTGGTTAGTTTCTAAAGAATAACTCAAGAAAATGGTTTTGTTATCTCTTTTGAAATGTCAATGATTTTGTATTAGAAAATATGAAAATCATGTCCTCTTGTTACAAACCTTTGTGATTAAATTATAATTAAATTTTTAGCCATGAAAAGAAAGATAATAGTTTGTGAATACTAGTTTGTTTATAGTACTAAGAAGATTGCAAGGGAAATGATTGGGCTACCTAAGACAAAGAAATTATTTTAAACATCTTTAACACTGTTTTCATAACAGTCATACCAAATAATTATTCTAGCACCAAAAATTGTTCTAATTCTGTGCAAACTACAAATTATACTTGATGTGGCCATACTTGTTTATCCACCTGAACCCTGGAATGATGGTGCCGAAGAGGACTCATCTAGTGACCAAATCTGTATTTGACCCTTGAAGGAACCAAGTTCTCCGAAAATGTGCATTGAAAGTAATGCAACACTAAAAATCTGTCTTGCAGTTTGAAATTCTGCGTTTTCATAACAGTTTCTCATGTTCATTCCGTGTTCTTATCTGCATTCCAACGTCTTCTGCTGGTATTCTGTTTATTTATTGAAAAAATATTACATACAGTGGCTGCTCTCTATGAGGTACCGACCCAGGCACTAGCATGAGACAAAGCCCCTGCCCCCAACGGGTTCACCTGTGAGTGGAGGTGAGACCCACACCAGTTGAACTAAGCCATAAAACAGGAGCACATGTGAACTAGTGCCACGGGAGCTATAGAGTGCTGTGGAATTTCATAGGAGGAGGGGGGATCCCTGGTAACCTGCATTAAATAAAAAAATGATAACAGGAATCTTTTCAGTTGCTTTGAGTTTTTAGGGGAAATCCTTCAGATTTCTGGGCTTCAACTTTCTTACTGATAAATGTTGAGTAAAAGCATAACCTGTACTCCATGACTGGTTTGAGGGAGATGACCATTCTAAAATGCTTGTGATCAAAGGTTTTGAAATTCGAGACATAATTCAGTTCAGGGAGAGGCCAGTTTTTGGCAAGAAAAGAACAATTATGTCTGCCAGTACTATCAGGGCCCTTTCTCCTTTGCAGAGTTTTAACATTTGTCTGAATTTGGGAGGGTGAATGCCTAAAATGAAAAATTGCTATCTTCCTTTTTATGAGCAAAAACAACTTTAGACTATTAACCATTTGTTAGAAATGAAAGTTGGCACAGAATTTGGAATGATTATTACTAAGGGTAGACCCCCACCAGTTTGGGGGTGGATTTCATTTTATTTCAAGTAACATTACTGTGAATGTAAATCTCTAGCTTTCTAACCTTGTATGCAAAATAGCAAGCTGTTAAATACAAGTTTTAGGTAGGTATGAAAAATTAACATACAGGAAATAAATTATTATTTCACTGTATGTAGCAACCACCAAGAGGAATTCATTGAGACTTTAGAGGGAAACAATTAACATACCTAGAAATTGGAAAGTAACCTCTGTTGGCCATTTAAAGTAAAGAGAGTTGATTTAGGTCAAAAGGAAAGCAAAATGTCCTGGGATTGAAAATTAAGTGTTATAAGATGCCATTAAAGGGAGGTTGTAGAATCTCCTTTTCTGGAAATGTTTAAAAACAAGACAGATCTTCATCTCTCAGGAGAAGTGTTGAAGTTCCGTCCTGCCTTGAGGCAGGAAGATTAACTGGATTAAGCCTGTGTGGTCTCTCAAATCTTTGGAAGAGCTCTTGAATGCAGTAAATATTTCACACTCTGTTGGTTGAAACTACTGTTTCATAGCTGTTCGTTTTAACCTTGGTTGTCATAAGACCAGAGTGAATGTTTGTATAAATAACAAAACTGAATTTGGATTTGAGGTTGATAATGTAAGTTGTGTGTGTACCTGAATCAGTTTTAAAAGCATTAAAGTGCATGTAGTGCTGAAACTATTCAGAGCATAACTTAGTCTTTTGATGATGTGGAAAGTACCTTCTTTCTTGCAAGTTCTCAATGACAGTAATCATTTAATAAATAATTACAAAGCAACTACTATGGACAGTGCAGGATACAACTACGAATTAGGTATGGTTCCTGCTTTTAAGGATCTTTGTCTACCAGGGGAGATAAAACATATGCACCCATCATATACATAAGTGAAAAATAAAATAATTGGGATAGGAGTCACACAAAAAAAGGATTAAACAGTGTTGTGAGAGTTCAGAGAAGAGAAAGCAAATCCCTTTGGGTTTAACCAAGGAATACTTCCTGGAAGAAAAATATATTGAACTGGGCCTTAAGGAGTATGAAGCATCCTGAAGGGTGGAAATAAAGAAAATGACAGAGGTGGAATTGTCTTAGCAACTCCAAGGTATGGAAAGTTCAGCTGAAGCTTAAGGGATTTGGGGGACATAGGCTGGAAGGGTCTCATATGGCCAGTCTCAAGTGCCAGGTCAAAGTGCTTGGGTTCTGATTGCTCAGTGCTTACGATCTCTTGGCAATGATTAAGCATTAAAGGGTCTCTGTCCCTTTAGGATTGTAATTTACCATTAGAGTTGCAAGGGGTGGGCAGGCTGTAACAAGGAGCCTGTGAAAGTCACTTCTGAGTCACCTGAGCCAGTTTGCTTGAGGAGTATGCTGAGAAACACTAGTTTCAAGGCATGTTAATAGGTATTACTCTCCTCACCAAAAGTAATTGAGAAATAAAAAAGTTACACAACTAAGTGGGTTTATTTGCTGGAGGACTTTTCAGAGACTTTAATATTGAGAATTGCATAGAAAATCTTAAGCAGGGTAAAATATCTACCATTTCTGAATGATGTAATCTTTATTTCATGGACTGTCTCATGAAACTGCTGTTCCTTGGTGCGCACTTTGGGGAACGTTGCCCGATGCATTTGCTGATGATGGCTGGAACATGAGTGGTGGTCATATGCGTGGAAAACAGTGATTAGACGTGTGTCCTTATGGAGGCAGCATCAGCCATTCCTACTACATAGTAGGCATTCTGTAACTGTGCAGAAAACTAAAGCATGCGAGAGTGAATTATGGATTTATTAACAATACTTGGCCCAAGACTGGGAGTACAAGATTTCTGGAAACGTGGGGAGTTTTGACAAAGCTTTGGCTATGCTAGAAATGGTAGCATCATGGAAAGTTAGAAGGAACTGGTTTAAATGAAAGTTGATCACTTTAGTGTTTCTTGTGAAGCCATGGAAGGTCTGGCTGGAGAGTTTCAGCAGACGCTGGAGAGTTTCAGCAGACGCTGGAACCATGGACTTGGGAGAGAAGCCATTGTTCTTTCTCACTAAATGTATCATTTAAAAAATTTTGGCTAAGATGTCTCCTTGTTTGAATTATGGATAAGTAGCAATTTCTATATGCAACTTAGTCTAATACAAGAAAATAACCATCAATTTAGTCTGAAAGAAACTTCAGGGTTAATAAAGCATCAAACCTATGGTGTTTTCTCGTTTTTTGTTGTTGTTTTTTTTTTAATAAGACAGTAGCAGGCACCCTCATCTTCATCGGTGAATTTTTTTTCAGTCTGATTTATTCATGGAAGTTAATTAATTTTTAAGTTTAATGTTTTGTTCTTTCATTTAGGTATTTGCGTTTGATTATTGCTTTTGGTCCATGGATGAATCTAACACTACAAAATATGCTGGTAAGTTGGCTCTCTCTCTGCACTTGACGGTTGGGCCTCTGGCCTCTTCTTCCATTATGTCTGTTTTCTTTAATTATTCTGGAGTTCTGTTTTTCCCATAAAATTCGCACTCATTCTTTCCAGTTCTGGCAGGTGGGCTTTGAAGTCAGTAAGATTTGGTTTTAGGATCTGGTTCAGCCATTTACTTGCTGAGAAGCCTCGGACAGGTTTTTTCCCAAACTCATTAAGCTTCAGGTTCTTTACCTGTAAAGGGGGTATGAAGTGTCCTCAGAGGTGTTCCAAGGATTAGAGATAACGGGGAACCACCTCAAGCCGTCAGCGGAAGGTGTTGTGGTTCTTACACGAAGAGGAGGTTTAATGTGCTGTGCCTTTCCTTGCCTCTAACTTTCAGGGAAGGCACTGCTCCGTTTAAGCAAGCAAAGCACAGATGCTGTTGGCTTCCAGGGCCCCCTCGCATCCTTGGTGTTCTAAAGTAGTCAGTGGTGATATGAACTAAAACTGTACATTCCTCAGGGAAACATTGCCTTAAGGCCCCACATTTTGCTATTGTTCCTTCCTTGAGGCATTTTATCCCTACTCCATTAAATACAGATGACTGCTAATTTTATTTGTGAACACAGGTGAATCTTCACCTTTCCTAGGAGTTAAAATTACTTTAGCTCAAGAGGGAAGCATTTGTTTTAGTGGAGGAAGTCTTTGTTCCTTCCCTTCTGACTGTGACCCCTTTTTCTTAGATATATAGTCTTAATGAGCGTTTTCTTCTTATTTCTACATAAAAGAATGTCAGCTGAATGACTTTCCCATTTACGAAAGAAAGAAAGAAAGAGAAAGAAATATTGAAAGAGGAAGGAAAGAAGAAAGGAAGGAAGGAAGAAAGAAAGGAAGAAAGGGAGAAAGAAAAACAGTGAGGGGATGATGGAGAGGATGTAGATCTTAAAAGATTAGAGGGTAAAAGAAGTTACTTGCCTATAGGTAATTTTGTTTATTGATAGTCTTTTCCTTGCCGCATAAAGCAAATCTGTTGAGAAATTTGATGTATAATTTTTTCAAAAGTTAATGGCTGGAACTAGGAAAATTCCTTCCATTGCTCACATTGGGTAAATTAGCCTTTCTTTCCAAACATCATTCCTGCAACTTCAGCAGTGTATTTTATTAATGTGAGTAAATAGTTCTTAATATTGGTTGTAATTAATTTGTCTTTTTATCAGTCCTTTGGGTGTCTATATAATAAATTCTACAGAGTCTAGGAGAGTCGGCCTTGACTGTTAGCACAGTATAATTTTGTGCTGGGTGTGTGCTTTTGGATTTAAATAAACAAAAGTAAAACACTTCATACTGTGACAGAAACAGATGAGGACAAATGCTATGGCTATACAAAGTCCAATCTCTCACTCTGTTCAGTTGATATTATTCAGGATATAGTCAGATATAGCTCCCTGTATTAGAACTCTTATGCAATTGTCAAATACTTTAGAGGACTCCTCATCACTTATGGATAAAAATCTGTACTCTTTGGATGACATTTAAGATCCTTTATTTTATAGCCCCGTCTACCTTCCCCACCCTCTGCTCCCTGACTCCCCACCACCCCTTCTATGCTCCAGCCCAGTGTTTCTTCTTATTTAACCTAGGAAGCCAGAAAGTCTCAGAATAGTTCCTTAAGTATTCGTGAAACTTCTACTGTGTGTGCAGCCTAGGAAGCCCTTGAGAAATTATAACCTAAGTTGGAAAGCAAAAGAATGCATGACAAACAACAGTAAACGTTTTGAAATAGTATTTAAACTCTAAATTTTACAGGTTTTAAGTATTATAGAAAACCCAAGGAGAGGCAAAATGTGGAAAGACTGAAGTTGCCTGGGAAGGCATCATAGAGGAGATGGGACTGAAACTGGACATAAAAGTTGAGCATAGATTTAACCACGGGGCAGTATGGAGGGCATCCAGACGAGAGGAAGCAATACGGTGTCAAGGAAAGCACACGGACTCAGAACTCCACCCTGGGTTTAAGTCTCAGGAAGCTTGCTTTGGTTCTCTTAGACAATTTAATCTCTCTGAGTTACAATTTCTTTTCTGTAAAATGGGAAACATTGCAGTGATAATACCTATCTAATATGTTGTTATAAGGGTTCAGTAGGTAACTTAATGAGCTGACCAATGGAAGGTGCCCATAAGTGATACTTCGTTTGGCTTTTCTGTAAGTGAGGATGCAGAAGTGGGAGTGAGCATGGTGTGTAACACTGGTCTGAGCAAAAGATGCATTTTGGGGGGGAATCAGTGGGAGACCTACTTGTACATGTTAAGTGAGGCCAGATAATAGGAAAGTTTAAAAGCTAGACTAAGAAACGTAGATGATATGGTGAAAAATAGGGGAGGGGCTATTGGAGTGATGGGGTTAAAATAATGCTTTAGGAAGATTGCTTTTCTCTTTCTTTTCCATATCTCTACAATCACATCCTCCATTACTGCCCATAGAGACCATTCTAGCTTTCTGCAGTGTATCACTCATACCTCTGAATGTAGGACAAATTTTTTTTTTTACTCGAGATAATTTTATTAAGTACAGATGATAAAATTAATTAAAATGTGAAACTCAAGACTTCTGTAGCTCTTCATTACAAATAGTATGTGCCGAAGTATTTTAAAAGATTAAAATGATTTTTAAACATTTTGATAGCTTAAACTTTACTAAATTTTAGCTTGCACGATCACATCTAATACCATGTTCCTGGTATTAGCCCTGAAATAGGATTCTCTTGGTCGATGGAGCAGAGTCTATTTACAAAATGTGAGGAGACGTTTATATAATGTAAAGTTTATATTTACAAAATAAGAGGAGTTTCTTATTCTTTAGGTATCCCCATTATTGTACAACTTCTGTGACCACCTCAGCAAAAAGTAAAATTCTTGCTTACTAGTCTTTCAGGGTTTTTTGCACTCATTGTAAATAATTTGCCTAGTGAATATATTACTAGTAGATTAGTTGATTGGTTTCTATACTAATATGATTTCATTTCTCTTTTTTAAATTTAATTTTTATTTTATATTGGAGTATAGTTTGATTTCCCTTCTCTTTAATTAAAAAGAAAGCAATTCCTTCTTAATTGTGAATAGAAACATTAAGATAGAAGCATTCATTCTCTGATGGGACATAGAAGAAACGGAGAAGGGGAAGCACATAGTTCCTGAAACTGACCTATTTGTCAGACTCCATGAATAATGGCATCATTGATACTGAATCAGAGCTCTTGAGGCAGCTCTCAAAACTTGGGGGGCAGAGAGGAGGAGGGAGAGGGGAGAGAGATGAGTGCATGGATTGAAAGAGCAAAGAGGGGCTCTCAGTTTCATGGGGTGTGTCAAATGTTAAATTCTCAATTATGTTTTATGTTACTCTACTCATTTAAAAGCTATAGCAAGCAAGAGCTTCCACTCTCAGACTGATTTAGAAACCCATAATTCTATAGTAGGTATAACGGCACTGCAGTGGGTTGGGTGGAGTGGTGGAAGCATGCGGGCTTTTAAATCGAACTGCCCGGGTTCCAGTCCTGCCTCCCCCACCTTTTACCTATGTAAGGTCGGGTGAGTTCTGTTTCCTCTTAGGTTAAATAAGGCTGATAATAGTTCTGATCTCATAGGGTTGATTTGAGGACTAAATGACCTGTTCATGTAAAGTACTTAAACCACAGGAAATGCTCACTTAATATTTATCATCGGGGCTTCCCTGGTGGCGCAGTGGTTAAGAATCCGCCTGCCAATGGAGGGGACACGGGTTCAAGCCCTGGTCCGGGAAGATCCCACATGCCGCGGAGCAACTAAGCCCATGCGCCACAACTACTGAGCCTGCACTCTAGAGCCCGGGAGCCAGAACTACTGAGCCCGCATGCCACAGCTACTGAGGCTGCACTCTAGAGCCTGTGCTCCGCAGCAAGAGAAGCCACTGCAATGAGAAACCCGCGCTCCGCAGCGAAGAGTAGCCCCCGCTCGCCGCAACTAGAGAAAGCCCGCGTGCAGCAACGAAGACCCAGAAAATAAATAAATAAATTAATTAATAAATTAAAGAAATATTTATCATCATCTTTATCACTGTCATGTTGTAGCAGTAGTAAGGATAGTAGCATCAGTCCTTTGGAGAGAAAATGCATTGTGTGTGCTGGTATTTATGAGACCTGGTTTTGCCACAAACTGCTAAACTTTGGGGATGTCTGTTTCTTCATCTGTGAAAGGAGGATATATAACCTAGAATGATCTCAGATCTCTTCCAGCTCTCAGATTAAACATGAATCAGACATTTTATGCTGGCCACACAGCTGTTGCAGTGGACTTTTCAGAGTCAAATCAAAGGCTTGTTTGTTAAGCCATTTGAATTGCATTGAATCATGCTTTGAGACATTTCACAATTTAAATATATTATCTCTTATTACCACCTTTTGGTTAGCGAGTCTGCGCATAATTCTGAATCTTTAAGCAAAAACCCTTGTGCCAGGGCTAAGAAAAAACAGAAGTAACCTACAAAATCAGGCACCCACAGCGTGGGATTTCTACATAAATCCGTTTCCTCTCCCCAAGCCCATATATACATACACATAAACATAGATCAACATTGAGGATTATAATGTTATTATAGTGAATACTGATAAACTTGAGAGCATCATAACAGATAATAGGCCTTTTTAAATGTTTAAATCACTACTGGTTTCATTTAAGGGCTTCTCGATAATAAATCAATACATTTTTTATCACTGTCTAAAATGTGTCATGTTGGTTAAATAACAATGACTTCCAGTAACCTTGGTTTTGCTTTTCTTCCCAGCAGGAGAATATTTTTCATAAACCTGTTTTTCTATAAATCTTCATACCAAAAATAAAAATCAGTCTAGTGGTGGCATATCTGGGTATCTATATGGACAAGAACATTTCCTGACCTGAGAGATTCTAAACTGTTGACTTAGAAATTATATGACAGTTCTCACCATATGGTATGTTGCTCAGATTTGCTGAAACCTGTGCTTTCAGGCATTGTAATACCCTGCAATTCAGGAGAAATGTTCTACGTCTGATGATTCTTGTTCTGCTAACGTTGCTTTGTACTGTGAAGGGACAGCTGAGTGCCTCCTAGCTATGGCTGTTGCTGTGGGGAGAATAGCCATGTTTGATTCTGTTCCTATGATGGGAGAGTTTATGGGCTCAGAGGTAGAAATGATTTCTGTTTCATATTGTTTAACTGTGCATCAAAATTTACATTCTTTAAGTTGACAGTAGCCAAAATAGAACCAATTTTTTAAGCAGACTTCCAAAATATTTGTTATAGCATATTGTATTGATTCATTATTTTACTATTCAAGTGTATATGAAGACCTCAGCAAGTGTCTTGTGTAGAATAAATACTCAATAATTGTTAGCTGTTAAGTTTATCAAAACTGTGGAAGTTTTCCCTGTGGTTATGAGAAGCAGTAGTAGTTGACTATGTGAAAAGTTTGTTAGAGATTCACTATAAATGGTGCATGCCATCTTAAAAGACATTTATGAAACACTGACTGCAGAATCCTTCTAGATTTTTCTTTCTCTTTTACAGTCTTACAAATTCTTACCCATACCTAATCTGACAGTTCTTTTAGGGGCTCACCTTTATCAAGTTGTTCCTAAGCATCCAACCTAGTTTTCTTAGAACCAGCAACTCTCTTTTTGCATTTGTTAATTATGTAATTACAGAGAAGTGTAACTGACACAAACCAGTTCAGGAGCAAACACAACTGACCCTTTGTGAGAACATAACTCAGCTGGTGGGAGTCCAGAGAGTTGTCTACCAGTTGGGTGATTTAGTGTGCAGTAAGCATGCATCAGTGTATTTTACAGATGGAAGAGAGAATGTTAATTGAGAGAATCGGGTAAGTGAAGGTCAGTTAAGAAAAATTTCTCTGAGATAAGTAAGCTAGGCTGATACTGTTAAATTTTTTACAAGAGTGTGTGTGTATGCTTCTCTTTCTTCTCACCTCTACTCCCAGATTTTTTAATCCCACCCAATGCCTTCTTCCACTTTCCTTTCTTTGTCAACATCTATTCCTTAGAGTATTTCTTGGCACCCAGAGACATCACTTAACTTAGTTAAGTGTGTTTAGAGGGGTGGATAATAATAACAACAATAGACAATAGAGTTCTGAGCACTAGTTTCCCAGCACTGTGCTCATCCCTTTACCTGCAGCAGGTCATTTAATTGTCAGAACACCAAATCAGTAGAAACTGATATTGCTCCCATTTTACAGATGAGAAAACTGAGGTTCGGAGAGGCCCTGCTGCTTGTAAGAGAGCTGAAAGCAGTGGTAAATGTGGATTTGGGTCAATGACAGTTATGTGTGAAGGTTTTATGTATTCTACTGCAATCCCAGGCTCTCCTTTCTTCTCTCTTATCCCAACAAGAGTCTGTGCCTAGGGAGTCATGTTATTGGAGTACTCTGGCTTGGAACCTAGCCAGGAATAATACTATTAGCATCCTCCCTCCTGTCAGAAGTTCTCCCGAGTCCTGAATGCCTGTGTTTGATTTGGGCTTTGTTCTCACCTCCCCTCAAGTGCTGTCAATCTTGTGCACCCTGCAGTCCAGAAGAGATATTGAGTCAGGTCTGCCTCTGTGTCAGAGGGACACAGTGGCAAACACTGTTGAGCAGGTAGAGGTGAAGAACAGCTACTTTTTCAGCAGTTGTTATACGTGAAAGTACCCTCCTGAATCACTCCAGAATGCATTCTCTGTGAGACAGTCCTCACAGCTCTTTCATCCGGGGCCCCGATGCCTGACCCCTCCTCTGTGACTCAGCCACTTTATACGGCAACAGAAAAAAGGAGCTGAGGTTCACTGCCAGCTCATGACTGGCCGCAGCACTGTCAGGGGGTGGAAACGTCCATCTGGGCGAGTCACCCAGGCCGTGCTGCAAGGACAGCTCCTGAGGACTGCAGTGCTGATAGCTCCCAGATGCCACTGTGGAAAATGGCCCCGTGTCTGCCTTTACCCTCCAGGCCCAGGTTCTCAGGGTCCTTTTACCAGTCCCCTTAATGGCAATCTTCTATAGTTTATTAAAACTTAAATCTCTTGTCATCAAGTCAAGCCTTTAAAGCCCTAGTTCCTTTATCTAAGCTCTGTAGTTTTTGGTCATTTAACTTAAACCAGGTTTAAAGTCACCACA
Source organism: Physeter macrocephalus (assembly GCF_002837175.3). Lineage (NCBI taxonomy): Eukaryota > Metazoa > Chordata > Mammalia > Artiodactyla > Physeteridae > Physeter > Physeter macrocephalus. The sequence goes on from NC_041231.1 coordinate 94,959,440, forward strand.
TGTGACAGTTTCTGAGAGTTGCGCTGTTTGAGGGAGAGATTACCTGAAACCTCGTCCAAGTTCGGCATTCCTCACCCCTTCAGGTGTGTGTGAGGTGCCTGACTGGCCTTGCACTGTCCAGGTGCTCGGATTTAGAGCTGGGCCACCTGCCAGGTCCAGACTCATCACAGTCGCCAGTGCCGTCAGCCTGGTTAGGAGTGGAAAAACACCCTCACAGATGCGCAGGCCCAGGAACTCCAGAGCATAAATATTGAACGTAACCATTTTTTTTTCACTCTTAACTCCAGTGAAAAAAGAGATGGGGAAAAGAAGGAAAACTGGGGATTCCGTTTAAAAGGATAAAATCGTGTTAAAATCCTGGCTGCTCTTCCACGTCACTACCTTAGAAATATTCTGTGCACATGTCATGTCACGTCCAGCCTTGTATCTCCATACTTAGTGCTTTTGTCAGCCATGATCTATGTGAGACTGCCTTGGTTCATGGAGATTGTGAATAAAACAAGGTTATGCCCTCTTATTTTGTTCTCCCGTTTCCTAGAGCATAGCCCACTGTGATGTTTCACCCTGTTCCTCGTAAGCAGTCAAGTGTCAGCCTATGCATGATATGCACTTTCCCTCCCATCCCTAGCTTCTCTTCTTCTGTGCTTTGCTATCAGGGCCCTGCTGCAGTGAGAGAATTACCTTGGTTACTCAGCTCCCAATGCACGTGCCTGGTAACTTTGAGGCCATTGCTGCTATTCCCAGGAGGGACACGTTACGCACACGTGTGGAGACTCAGGGTGTTAGCTTTTCAGAGAGCCGTATCATGTGTGACTCAGGGTTGGGTGGGTCAGATCTGTGACTTTGCTTGCAGAAATTCCATACAGGAACCCTCTCTACTGTTCTGACATTGTGTTGTGGTTGCTTTGGGCATGCCTGGGTTTTAAGACTTGTCCACACAGCTGTAGGAGTCTAATAATAAACCCCACAGAGGAAATTGGCACCTTGGTCATGGTTATGAACAAGTGAGGTCAGGTTTTGCCCTGTGGATTCCCTGTGCCAGGCACATGGAGCTGACTTCTATAGAGTGACCATCTCCTCTGTGGCAGGGGTCCTGCGGAAAAGTCACAGGCTCTTGGGTTGGACTGTGTTGTGCCTTTGTGTGGTTTGTCTGGGATAGAAACAAATTCTCATAGATCCTCTTGCTTCCCTCAGGACTTCTGAACTTGCCCTTCTGTTTCCCTTCTGGGCTGGTACATATTTCCCTAGACAAGTGGCACTTCGTTCCATTTGAGTGTGAACTGGAGTCGGGAAACATTTAGGGTAGGGATAGTGCATCTTTTATGGATTCCCTGATTCCCACTATCCAGCATAAATAGCTCTTTTTTTTTTTTTTTTTTTTTTTTTTGCGGTACGCGGGCCTCTCACTGCTGTGGCCTCTCCCGTTGCGGAGCACAGGCTCCG
>NC_041231.1:94960955-94976491 GCF_002837175.3 Physeter macrocephalus
GCACAAACCCGCGTCCCCTGCATCGGCAGGCGGACTCTCAACCACTGCGCCACCAGGGAAGCCCAAAATAGCTCTTTGTGTGTGTGTGTGTGAACTAAGCTTCCAAAAGCAGTTGACAAATTGCTTTTTTTCTATGCTGAAAAAAGGGACTGCTGTGTTTAAAAAATAAAAAGGAACAAAGTAAAAAGAAACAAATAAACAGAAACATCTTCAGTCTTTTGGATAAACCAGCCTCTCCTTAATAGACTATATAAGCGTCTTGGATGGTTAATATTTTCTGTCCATCACAGAGTGAAGTGTAGCCACTGTTCATGTTTCGTGGAAAACTGGTTATGCTGAGGAGAACAGAAGACTGTATAGAGTCTACAGGGCATTTTTAGGCTTTGGTTGACAGTCTTCGCTTTTTTTAAATAATCGTTTATTTTACCAGTGGTGGCTGAAAGTCACCAAACCAAAGAATTGATTAAGTATAACCCCAGCCAGGGATTCATAGAGCTACAAAGGCACCAGAATAAAAAGATAAGGGGAGGTCTATAGAGTCTGTTTGTATTCAGTTTTATTGATATGATTTATTTAGTTGTTTTTTTCCCCTCTACCTTTCTGAGATATCTTAATGCTATAAACAAACGGTAAATACTTTTCCTCCACTGGACAACATGGGTCGGCGTATTCTGGCCCAGATAATAATTAATGGTACTGTTCCTTCTTCCTTTCCTCATCATGACCGCCCCCCCACACACACACATTCACACAACCCCTGCTTTCTGTCACGTATACCACCATTGCATATGGTCGGTGGAATTTTAAAGGTGGGACCACTAGAGGTTCTAGAGAAATAGCAATAAATGATTCCTTTAATTTTTTTTTCTAAAATTAAGTGTCTTTTATCTTTAAACTTGGATTGCCTCACAGAATTGTTGCAAAGATAGAGGAACTATTGAAGGAAAAATTATTAGATGATTACCTCCTTTTCTGCACCAAAATTAATTATAGTTGATTAAAGATTTAAGAGATGGTATTAATTATGGATATTAGCTAAAATATATTCTAGACTTTTAATGGCCACGCACTATGGCAAATGCTTTACTGTGCTGCCTTATTTAATCATACCAGCAACCCAGTAAGAGAGCAACTATTATTCCTGTTTTACTAGTGAAGGAGATCTTGCCCAAGGTTACCTAGCTGGTAAGAAGTAGAATTCAGATTTGGATATAAAATTGGAAAAAACAAAAACAAAACTAGAAGAAAATATGGGTGAATAACTATGTAATTTGGGGCAATAATAATCCAGAAAGATTTTGGAAGCATAACATATACCATAGATGAAAATCATAAAGGAAAAGATGAGAGATTTGAATATGAAAGACCAAAAGCTTTTGTATGACAAAGAACAACATAAGACTGAAAGGTAAATGACAGATTGGGGAAAAATATGTACAATATATAATAGACCAAAGGTTAATATCCTTAATACATGATAGATATTTAAAAATTAATACTTAATCAATTACTAAACCAATTGATTTATAAAAATAAACATAGCACCCAAATAGTCAATTTACTAAAGAGTAAATACAAATGGACAATAACCTAAGGAAAGGAAAATTTAAATTTAACGAAACAAAAGGCATTTTTTTTTTTTTTTCTATTAGTCAAAGCCAGGAAGAATGATAATAGCCAGTGTTGTTGAAGGTGTAGAAAAAAGATTCATGCATTGCTAGGAGAGTTAGTAATTTGATTTTTTTTGGAGTTTTGCCTAGTAAAGTCAATAGAAAAGTGTACAAAGATAAATGCTTAAGGATAAATATTGCAGAAAAAAAGAAAAAGGAAATAATCTAAGTATCTATAATAGGTTGTATCAGTTAATAGATTGCATCAGTTAAGTGTACAGTGGAAATTAAGCAGAGCTATTAAAAAATGTTAATGTTGATGAATCTTTGTAGAGGTGGGAAAGTATTCATTATTTGTTAAAAGATAATAAATTTCCCTTGAGACACGAAGTCATAGTGACAAAATGGATTCCATTCGCTCTAGAATCCAGTCTTGCTTAGATTTGTAAAAATACATGAACTTTACAATATAATTCTTTGTATTTTCCCTTTTATAAATTGTGTTTGGGGATAGCTATTTAAGGATGGAAAGGAGAAAAATTCTTTCCAGAAACACAGTATAATTGTTTTCTACTTTTTCATATTCCATTTTGTGTTTCTCAGAATGTTTTCCTTTCCTAGTTATAACTAAAACTTTATTAAATACAGTAAATCTCAATTATATTCTGTCTGTCAAATGTAACCGTAAATATCTAACTAAAAGAACTTGACTTTTTGGAAAGCATATTTGTACATTTAGTGGAAATCAAAGAGACTGGTTTATTTTTTTCAGTCATATATATTTTGTTTCAATGTCTAGGAGGTAACTATGGGTGTCAGTAAAAGTGTAATCTGTAATTTTTATCAAAATTATTTGATTAGTTGTTACATATTATGTTGACACGTCTGTTCACACCCCAGGGCCTTATTTAACAAAGACTTGTAATCTTGAGGGGCTCATTAGAATTTCAAAAACAGCCATACTTTAACCAAAGTGTAAACCCTACAATTAACTTTTTAAGTTCAACCAACAATATTTTGATGCCTCCATCATCACTATTGAGGAAAGGGACGCCCAATTAAATACACATTAGTCTAAGAACAGTAGTGTCACCAGAACAATTCAGTAAATAAGAGTGTGTACTGTGTGCCAGGTACTCTGCTAAGATGCAACAGCTCCTGTTTTCAAAGGAGTTCACAATTCCATGGTAGAGACAGACATGGGAAAAAAAAAATACTGCAGTGTGTTGAGTTCTGGGAGTTTGTTTTAAAAAAAAACATACCACGGAGACCAGAGGTGGGAATAACTGACTCCCAGTGTCATGAAGCCTGAGTCACTGATTATGGATGGGCCTCAGTCCATCTGAGAGTCAACACACACAGGCTCTGCCACTCGCTGGTGGCCCCATCTTGGGCAACTGACTTACTCTTTCAGAGTGCTGCCCTCACCACCACCCCATCTCCTTATTGATCACAATCCATATCAAGGTATTGCAAGGATTCAGCAGTATAGAATACAGAAAGTGCACTGCAAACGGGGCAGTTGACAAAAAAATACTTTTTTTCTTTTAGCAGCATAAATAATAAAAGTATACAAGTTAAATAGGTTAATTTGTATCCTATTTAGTATCTGCAATAATTTGGAAATAGGCCAAGCTGAAATTCATTCTTGTATTTTTTATATCCTGGAGCATTCTTTGATCATTTTTTGTTTTTAGTACAATTTTAGTATACACACCCTGGCTGGTGGTGGTGTTGGTTTTTTCACCTGAGACATCATAAACCTATTTCATGGAGCTCTATAGCATTCATTCTTGTTTTTTTTCAGTTAATGATCTTTGGTTTTAAAAGATGATTCCTACCAAGGAAAAAGAAGACTTGTGATTTGCCCTTGCAAAAACATTGAGAAAATAATTCCTCATAATTCCAGCCTACTCAGCATCAGAAGCAGAAACCAGAAAGTAATCCATTTCACTATCTGATAAAAGAACAGATATAAATCCTTGATTGGTTAATGACTTAAGGCTCTGTGAAGCCAGAGTGAAAAGCTCTTTGACCACAGCGCTTCTCTGCAGTTGAGTGCTTTCATCAACTCAAGCTCTTGCTTTTTTCCAAGTTACTAAATATGAATCAAAATCATGAATTACAGTCAGGATATTTGACCTAGCCAAGTCTTAAAGCGTCTTGTCCCCATCCTCACCCTACTCCCTTTATGGGGGCTGGTTAACCAGTGTGGAAGATCAAACGAGATTGCTCCATTCATCTGTTTGTGCCAAGAAAGCGGTGCTTTTTCAATGCCTTTGATGGCACTTGGGTCCTGGCTGAGGACCACCATCAATTCTCACAAGCCTGAGCACAGGCTGTGTTTAATTCCCCATCTTCTGCACTACAGGGCTTAGGTCCAGATTTAAGCCTGTGCTTTGGCATAGGCCTTGGGAATACACGTGGAATAAGGAAGGTCCTTTGAGAAAACACGTGAGAAAAGAATATCGATGTGTATGAAAGATCAGCAACAGGATGGGTCAGATATTTTCTTAGCACAAGACTCTATCATACTTAACTATAACATAAACGCATCTTTTTATTGGACTGTAGTTGATTTACAATGTTGTATTAGTTTCAGGTGTACAGCAAAGTGATTCAGTTATACATATACATATATCTATTCTTTTTCAGATTCTTTTCCCATATAGGTTACTACAGAGTATTGAGTAGAGTTCCCTGTGCTATACAACAGGTTCTTATTAGTTATCTATTTTATATATTGTAGTGTGTATATGTCAGGTCCAATCTCCCTATTTATCCCTCACCCCCCTTTATCCCCTGGTAACCGTAAGTTTGTTTTCTACATCCGTGACTCTACTTCTGTTTTGTAAATAAGTTCATTTATACCGCCGTTTTTAGATTCCACATATAAGTGATAATCATGATATTTGTCTTTCTGCGTCTGACTTACTTCACTCAGTATGACAATCTCTAGGTCCGTCCATGTTGCTGCAAATGGCATTATTTTGTTCTTTTTTATGGCTGAGTAATATTCCATTGTATATATGTACTACATCTTCTTTATCCATTCTTCTGTTGATAGACATTTAGGCTGCTTCCAGGCTATTGTAAGTAGTGCTGCAGTGAACATGGTGATGCATCTTTTTGAATTATGGTTTCTCTGGGTATATGCCCAGGAGTGGGATTGCTGGGTCATATGGTAGTTCTGTTTTTAGTTTTTTTAAGGAACCTCCATACTGTTGTCCATAGTGGCTGTACCAATTTACATTCCCACCACATAAAAACATTTTTGAAAGTGTGTCTTCAGTGGATAAGAATTTTGACAATACCTTATTATCCTCCTAGTTTATGTGTGTGTGCACATACACACACATCTTTAGGTAGTCTTCACAACAAACCGTATTTTTAGGAAGCCTCTTACAGTTATACCCTTTTAAAAAAATCCACATATTCCACCAACATGTTTTTTTTTTTTTTTGCGGTACGCGGGCCTCTCACTGCTGTGGCCTCTCCCGTTGCGGAGCACAGGCTCCGGACGCGCAGGCTAAGCGGCCATGGCTCACGGGCCCAGCGGCCATGGCTCACGGGCCCAGCCACTCCGCGGCATGTGGAATCTTCCCGGACCGGGGCACGAACCCGTGTCCCCTGCATCGGCAGGCGAACTCTCAGCCACTGCGCCACCAGGGAAGCCCAACCAACATGTTTTAAATGCCTCTTCGGTAGAAGTCCATAGTTGAGAAATAAGTTTATATAAATTTGGTATATTTTCTTCTGATCCAGTTTCTTTTTTTTACTTTAGCACACATAGATATTACACATGCATACTATTTGATATAAATTTTTACATTATATGTACAGTCTGAACATGACATTTTTTTTAAACTCAACAATGTTTCTGAATTCTAACATTGTTTACACACATAGATTTCTTTTGCTTGTTTTTTTAAACATGGTGTGTAATATTCCATCATATAAAATACTCACATTTTACTTATCTACTCCCTTACTAATGGGCATTTAACTTGATTCCAGCTTTCAGTATTATAAATAATGCTGCCATGAGCATCCGTTTACAGGGGTCTCTTGTGGGAGTGGGTCTCTAGGGCAGATGCCTCACAGTGGGTCAGAGAGCTTGGGCATATTTCTTTTTCTTGGTGCTGTGAGGTTTTCCTTGGAACAGCTGCATTTGTTTATTCTCCCACCAGCAGCTTATGAAAATACCTATTTCTTCAATCCAGCTATATTTGATACTGTCAAGGTTTTTTTTTTTTTGCCAACCTAATGATTGGAAATATTTTTTCTTTTAAATTTATTTATTTATTTTTGACTGTGTTGGGTGTTCGTTGCTGAGCCTGGGCTTTCTTTTCAGTTGCGGCGAGCGGGGGCTACTCTTCATTGCGGTACGCAGGCCTCTCATTGCGGTGGCTTCTCTTGTTGTGGAGCATGGGCTCTAGGTGCACGGGCTTCAGTAGTTGTGGCACATGGGCTCAGTAGTTGTGGCTCGTGGGCTCTAGAGTGTGGGCTCAGTAGTTGTGGTACACGGGCTTAGTTGCTCCACGGCATGTGGGATCTTCCCGGACCAAGGCTCAAACCCTTGTCCCCTGCATTGGCAGGCAGATTCTTAATCACTGCGCCACCAGGGAAGCTCGGAAACATTATTACTTGTTTCATGTTTACACTTTTAAGAGTCCTATTCTGCAACCATGATATGTCATAATATAACAAGAGACTGCTAAAATCAGATGCATCAAAGAAAAACATATACCCAAAAGCTTATGTTCTATTGCTTTATTTCCAAACGTAAAAGGAATTGTCATTTGGATAAAAAGATTAAACTGACTCATTCTTGGACAAACATTTATTAAGCATTTTGTACTAGGCACTAGGATTACAAAGATAAACAGATTATAGTCTGACATCAATCAGGGGCTTCTCATTCCAGTAGAGGAAAGAGGTACTTAAACCAGTAGTTTCTGCACAAAGGAAGGAGAAAATCACTTTACTTGTCTTAATGGTGGGGACTGAATGTTAGAAAGGCACCAATTTCAAAGGGTAGTAAATGCCTCCTTAAGTGTTTAAAAAGATTTTCAACCTTAATCTTTAGCTGGGCACTACCGTAGTATAGATGGTACATGACAGAACTCCCCCAAGAGCCACGGTGAGCTGTAGGCAGGCTCACAGGCGGGAACCCGTCCCCAAATCCCCGGAACACAGGTGAGAGGGCCTGTGCTCAGCACATCCCCTCCACCAGCAGTGAACAGTTGCTCAGCATCTGGCACGTACTTAGCACCGTGCTAGGGGCAGAGGTGCACACACATACCAAGATGTGGATGATGAAGTTCCTGCTCATCAGAAGCTCAGGATCCAGATGGGGAGATAAGACAATTTGTGTTGAATGACACTTTCATACTAACTCAGGAAAAGAAACTAAACCAAATTCAAATGATGCTTCCATATGGCCCACAGACAATGGGCAGGAAACTTGAATGCCTAGAGAAGTGTCTTAGAGGGAAACAGTGGGTAGAATCATAAACTGATCCAGGTACTGAGCTATAGTGTAGAAGAGTAGATAAGCAGAATCGTATACAATAAGTTCTTTAATCCACAGCCCTACACGTAGTAGATATGCAATACACTTAACATCTTTTTGGATTGAGAGAATGTGTTAATGACTGGGACTCGGTTATTACTACAAATATGTCAAGAAAAATCAGTCTTTTTAGTTTTTTTGTTTGTTTTGTTTTTAGGTCAAGAAGTGGTTTTCAAGTGCCTTGGGGAAGGAATTCTTGAGAAAGCCTTTCAGGGGTATAATGCTTGCATTTTTGCATATGGACAGACAGGTAAGTAGCCACTTACAGTCAGTGATATTAAATGTGCATTTCTTAAAACATAGATATAGAAAACACTTTGGGAAACCATAGAAAAATGCTTCTGACTTCACGGGTTTGGCTGAGTTAGATAATGAAAAGTAATCCTCATTTTGAAGGTTTGAGAGTTGTGGTAACTGAGTAATTTTAGTGTTAATGAGCAAAGCTAGTTTTAAACTATTAACTGTCATTTTCCTAAATTATAGTTTTAACCTGTGTTTGAACTAGTTTCTCGGTATAAATGTAATAGTGAAAAACTGTAGAAAAACTCTTAGTGTCGTCCTCTTAGTATCGTCTAGAGGACTTCACCAGGATATTAAACAAAAACAGGCTAGTGGCTCAGCCATTAGCACCCTGAGCCACCATCATTTCTACTATAAAGTTGGAATAAATCAATAAATCATAACAATACTGCCTGTTGTCACATCACAGGACAATTAGGGGAATATATATCAAAGCACTTTCACAAATGTGAAATATTGATATTTTGTGGGTAAAATACTGTTAATGTTACTTGATGGTGATATTTGATATTTACTATGTGTACTTTTAAAGATTACATATTTGTAGCGCTTACATTAGTACATATCCATCTGTAAAAGAGGTGCCCTTTGGGTCTCACAGTGAAAGTCAAACTGGAGGCCATGAGTATAATAGAAAGAATGGTAGCCTTGGTGTCCAAGGGACAGGTCTTTGGGGGCCAAATTGTCTACTTCTGCTGTGTGACCTTGGCTGCTGTGTATGAAACACTTGTGAGGTTGAAGCATTACAATTTGCTTCCTCTTCCATTCTCCTTTCTTTCTGCTTGCCCTTCTCCAGGCTCAGGAAAATCCTTCTCCATGATGGGCAATGCTGAGCAGCGGGGCCTCATTCCAAGGCTCTGCTGTGCTTTATTTCAAAGGATCTCTCTGGAGCAGAATGAGTCACAGACCTTTAAAGTCGAAGTATCCTATATGGAAATTTATAATGAGAAAGTTCGGGATCTTTTAGACCCCAAAGGGTAAGTTAGCGGTTGAAATTAACCTTGTAGTAGGGGTAATAATTTTAAGTGATCCTGAAGTTAAAGTTGCAGGTGAGTATATGTATTTGTGCCCTTGGTCAGTACTCTAGTTTCAGTTCATTTACTGAGAAATCATCAGCTTCTCAAAGCCTGTTGGTATATCTAGTATTCCTAGTTTATCCTATATTCATGTATAAAGTTGCTTACATATGCCATTTAAAAGGATGTTTTTACTGTTTTGTTATTTTTGCCACTATGGTTTATTCATGAAAATTGAGTTAAAAATGACACATTGGTCCTTCCATTTATGTTGGAAAGTAGCACCTCTAAATTGGAGGCAAAGTGGTTGAAGGTTTCAAATGACCCAGCCTAAGCAAGTCATTCTTTTCCGGGGATGTACACTGGAATCACTTGGGAGGCTTTTTAAGGATACACTAGCCTGAGCCTCTGCTCTAGAGCCTATGATTCAGTAGACCCAGGGAGAAACCCAGGCATCTGTATTTTTTAAAAACTAGGTGATAAAAACCAGATGCGTTTGTTTCATAGAGGAAGGAGAGGGCCATTTACCTTTTTATTAATTAAAATTTTTATTGATTTAAAAATAATATATATAAAAATTTAGAAAGTAGGTAAATGTAAGAAGAAATAAAAATGACCTATAATTCCATCACTCAAAAATAACTGCTGTTAACACTTTGGTGCATTTTGATCCTGTGTTTCAAATCTATGGGGTGGATGTGTGGTATGCGTGTGTAGGTTATTCTCTAAATACAATTCAATATCCTGAATTTTTTATATAACATGATGAAAAATTTTTTTAATGTTTTTAGCAGCTGTATAATCAAGGGTATAATTAGAGGCATAAGATAAAAATTATAGATGGAAAGGAAGTGATCCAATCATCAGAAATAGTTTTAGTTATTAACTATTTAATACATATGAAAGAACATTTACAATATATGTAAGGTTTAAAGAATAATAAAATCAATGACTGTCCTACTCACTGTTTGGCTTAATAAATGGAACATGACCAATATTTTTGAAGCCACCTGTATGCTCCTCTTTGATACTATTTCAATTCCTACCATTCCTACTATTATGAATTTTATGTTTCTCATTATCTTCCTTCTCTTTAAGAGTTTACACATAATTTTGCACAATTTTTAACTGTGTGTAAGTGGCGTCATGATACACGTGTCCTTTGGTGACTTGCTACTTTTCCCCTCAATGATTCATTCGTTCTGATATATGAAGTAATAACTTATTAATTTTTACTGCTCTTTAGTATTCCATTGTATAATTATACCATTATTTATTCTATCTCCTGTCATTTGTGTGGTTTCCACTTTTTACCACTACTGTGCTGCTCTGAGCATTCTTGTACATTCCTCCTGGTGTACAAATGCAGGAGTTTCTAGGGAATACATCTAGAAGTGGAATTGTGGGTCAGAAGCTACAGAATCTTCAACTTTGGTACTGCAAACCTGTTTTCCGAAATGGTTGTACCAGTTTACACTCCCACCAGCAGTGTACAAGAATCCCAGATGTTAGACACCATCAGAAGCACTTGATATTGTGCTAGATTTATTTTTTTCTTGCTCATGAATAGCATTAAAGAATCTCTGGTTGTGCAAACAGACTGAGCCGAGTTCTGAATCCATGGGCATCAAAGCAGCTCTCTTGAAACTGTGCACTTGGTCTGCCCTTGTTTAGAGTACAGCAGAATTGCTTGTTGTCACATTGCATTCTTCATCCTTAAAATAAAGTTAGTAAAACCTACTTTGTGGAATTGTGAGATTAAGATTAAGTGAGATAACTGAGAGGTTCTTAGGGAACAATGTCGAGACTTCGGGAAGTGCTCCTCCTTAGTTTCTTTTTTCCACACTTGAGTGATGCCAAGCATTGACTCTTGATTTGAAAAGTGATTAGTATCTGATGAAAAAGGTGACGTATACAATATGTCTATAATATATATTATAGCTTTACTTTTCCTCTCAATTATCTATTGATAAGCTCTTCAAATGGGTCCCAAACCAGGATTGCCATTTAAAAATTCAAAAGAGCCCTAAAATCTTCACCAGCAGAGCCAAGTCTAAATATAGGATAAATATCAGTAACTACAAGCAACTATTCTACTATAACATTACTTTCTGTATAAAGTGGTCGGCACAGAAGCAGCGTAAATCAATGCTGCTGATCTGAAAAGGTAAATTAAAACACTTTAATATTGTTCACTACTTGCTCAAAACTTTAAGACATTACTTACTGAGAATATGCTTATTTATAGAATAGCCTGAAGGTTAAATTCAATTCTGGCATGTTCTTTGCTTCATTTTCTTTTTTTCCCTCCTCCCACATGAAATTGAAGTTCATCTACTAAAGCAAGTTGGCCTAACCTAGTATTCTGTGTACTGGCTGTTTAGTTTGGGAGTAGAGATAGAATTTTTTAAATAGTACGTTACTTTAAATAGAAATCAGAGTATAAAAGACATTCCTCATAAGGAATGCTGTTTTGCTAATCCAAATAAAATAGCTTTTAGAATACTTTTTGATTGTTAAAAAAAATTCCTTTGAAATTGCAATCTTAGTTTCTGAGTACTTTTAAAAGTACTTTCTTTTTAGAAAGAAAAGCTCAAGTTGGATCTGACTCATTCATTCCTTTTTCCTTTCTCTCGAAGGAGTAGACAGTCTCTTAAAGTTCGAGAGCATAAAGTTTTGGGACCATATGTAGATGGTTTATCCCAACTGGCTGTCACTAGTTTTGAGGTAAGTGCCATTAAAAAAAAAGTCATTTAAAAACTGACAGTAAATTGAAGTATATAGGTAATGTTGAATATATTTTTATGTGAATGCTTTATAGCATACTGATACTGTTCATGGTCTCAGAAATGCAGTATTAACCACCCCAAACAGAAGAAAGGGCTTTAATCACAGTCTTCAGCCTGCTTGGTTGTGAAGGGTTTGCAGTACTGTCGGGAGGCCCAGTGTTTTGAGATTGCTGAGTATTTTCACTAATAGCACTCTGCTGAAACAGTTCTCCCTGAAGTTTCCAGTGATGTCCTTCTGGACAAATGTAAACAGTATTTGGTAGTTATTTCAACCCTTTCTCTTTGACAAGGTCTCCTGCCTTAGTTTCCATTACTTTTCACTCTTCGGCTTCTTCTATTTTTCTGAATCCATCCTTCCTCCATTGACCCGTTTCCTTGTCCTACTCCTTGACTTTTATGCCTTCTCATGTCCTGGCTCTATGTTTTGTCCCTATTTTTATTGTCATTACTTTGGAAATCCCATAAAAGAAACTGCTGTCTATTGCTGAAGAATACCAATAAATAAATGAATGAGCAAATACATCCCTCCACTTAGAAGTGCCATCTATGTGTTGTGTTTGTCTTTGCATCATTTCAGACTCAATAGGACTAAAATTAATCTGCGAGATAACTGTCTCCAGCCATTTAAACATAGACAGTTCTATTATTGCTTAGATCAGAAATAAAGTGCAGTCATTACTTTGAAAACACTGAGATCCTGAAATGAATGAAGACTCCTCTGGCATGAAGGTGCTAAGTCAGCACTTTTGCTAAGGTGCCTGGCTCGTAGCTCGGTGTTATAAGGATCAATGTCCATCTTCTCCTGTTACTCATTAGTAAGAGCTGGGGAATTTGTGATTTGCATTCAGCTCTGCCTCTTATTAGGTGTGGGAAGAGTTATTTGACCTCCATGAACTTCAGTGTCCTTGTGTGTAAAATCAGGAAAATACTTCTTTTATAAAGTTCATTCATCAAAAATTGTTTAAGAGCCATAGGTTCTGGGTGTCCTAAAGCAGGTATACAGAGTCGAAGAAAGAAAGTTTCCTCTCCTGGGAGAGCCACAGTGTTGGAGAAGGGAGGCAAATAATCAAGCAGTAGAGAGCTGTGCAGGAAAGTTAGAATAAAACAAGGTAACTACCGTTATTGAGTATCTGGAATGCTCAATAAATATTAGCTCTTTTCTCCTTAGTAACTTGCAAAGGGAAAAATAGGTACTTAATAGAGAAAGAAGACAATTGCAGGATGGAAAGAATGGGGGAGCGGCGGAGTCAAGATGGTGGTGTGGGAAGACGCGGAGTTAGCGTCTCCCCACAACTTGGGTGCCTGTGTGCCACTGGTGGGGGACTCTGACACACAAGGAGATGGGAGGAACCCCAAAGTGAACCAGTAGGATATAGGGGGACTGAGGGGGGAGGAGAAGTGGAGGCCAGACAGGATCGGCACCCCTGAGGCCGGGGAGATCAGGAGAGGCAGGCAGGAGGGACTCTCTGGGAAGAGCGGGAGAGGAGCAGAGGGCGAATACCTGGCCCACTTGGGCCGGGGAGCCTGCTGAGCTCCCAAGCTGGTACCCCCTGGCCCAAAGCTCCATCCGGGCCACGTGGGTCCTGGGAGCAAGGAGGGAGGCCCGGGAGGTCAGGAGAGACAGGCGGGGGAGCCATCCAGGAGGAGTGGGAGAGGAGTGGAGGGCGATTGCCCTGCCCACTCGGGCACAGGGAGCCTGCTGGGCTCCCAGGTGAGGTCCCCTGCCCTCTGAGACCAGGGGTGGGGGGCACACCTGGGACCCTTCTGTTCCTTGAGCCTAAGCCCCACCCCCACCCCCACCAGCTCCCAGGGCCTTTTCCAGCCCTGTGGGCCCTGAGCATTGGCCCCACCCACCACCCAAACCTTACCCTTGCTTAGGCCCCACCCTCCACAGCCAAGGCCTTCCTCCACAGCCAAGGCCTTCCTCCCCCCTGCCCCTTTTTTTTGTTGCCCCAGGTGGCTTGTGGGATCTTGGTTCACGAGCCTGGGTTCAGACCAAAGCTCCTGTGGTGGGAGCTCCAAATCCGAACCACTGGACTAACAGAGAACCTCAGACCCCAGGGAATATTCATTGGAGTGAGGTCTCATGGAGTTGCTCATCTCAGCACCAAGACCCAGCTCTACCCAGTAGCCTACAAACTCCAGTGTTGGAAGCCTCAGGCCAAACAACCAGTAACATGGGAACACAATCCCACTCATAAAAAGAAAAACCAAAACCAAAACCAAAATGAGATGGCAAAAAAATATGTCACAGATGAAGAAGCAAGGTAAAAACCTACAAGACCAAATAAATGAAGAGAAAATAGGCAATCTACCTGAAAAAGAATTCAGAGTAACAATAGTAAAGATGATCCAGAATCTTGGAAATAAAATGGAGGCACAGATTGAGAAAATACAAGAAATGTTTAACAAAAATCTAGAAGAACTAAAGAACAAACAAACAGAGATAAACAACACAATGACTGAAATGGAAAATATACTAGAAGGAATCAAAAACAGAATAACTGAGGTAGAAGAACGAATAAGTGAGCTGGAAGACAAAATGATGGAAATAACTGCTGAGGAGCAGAATAAAGAAAAAACAATGAAAAGAATTGAAGACACTCTCAGAGAACTCTGGGACAACACTAGACGCAGCAACATTTGAATTATAGGGATCCCAGAAGAAGAAGAGAAAAAGAAAGGGACTGAGAAAATATTTGAAGAGATTATAGTTGAAAACTTCCTTAACATGGGAAAGGAAATAGTCACCCAAGTCCAGGAAACAGAGAGAGTCCCATACAGGATAAACCCTAGGAAAAACACCAAGGCACATATTAATCAAACTAACAAAAATTAAATTCAAAGAAAAAATATTAAAAGCAGCAAGGGAAAAACAAAAAATAACGTACAAAGGACTCCCCATAAGGTTCCAGCTGATTTTTCGGTGGACACTCTCCAGGCCAGAAGGGAGTGGCAGAATATACTTAAGGTGATGAAAGGGAGAAACCTACAATCAAGATTACTCTGCCCAGCAAGGATCTCATTCAGATTCGATGGAGAAGTCAAAAGCTTTTCAGACAAGCAAAAGCTAAGAGAATTCAACACCACCACACCAGCTTTACAACAAATGTTAAAGAAACTTCTCTAAGCAGGAAACACAAGAGAAGAAAAAGACCCACAAAAACAAACCCGCTCCAACCAAAAGACACAGACTGGCTGAATGGTTACAAAAACAAGACCCATATATATGCTTTCTGCAAGAGACCCACTTCAGACCTAGGGACACATATAGACTGAAAGTGAAGGGATGGAAAAGGATATTCCATGCAAATGGAAATCAGAAGAAAGCTGGAGTAGCAATACTCGTATCAGATAAAATAGACTTCAAAATAAAGACTGTTACAAGAGGTAAGGAGGGACACTACATAATAATCAAAGGATCAATCCAAGAAGAAGATATAACAGTTATAAATGTTTATGCACCCAACATAGGAGCACCTCAATACATAAGGCAAATGCTAACAACCATGAAAGGAGAAATCGACAGTAACACAATAATAGAAGGGGACTTTAACACTCCACTTAACACCAATGGACAGATCATCCAAACAGAAAATAAAGAAACACAAGCTTTAAATGACACAATAGACCAGATAGATCTTATTGATGTTTATAGAACATTCCACCCAAAAGTGGTAGAATACACTTTCTTCTAAGTGCACATGGAAAATTCTCCAGGATAGATCACATCTTGGGTCACAAATCAAGCCTCGGAAAATTTAAGAAAATTGAAATCATATCAGGCATCTTTTCCGACCACAATGCTATGAGGTTGGAAATCGATTAAAGGAAAAAAACTGTAAGAAAAACAAATACATGGAGGCTAAACAGTGCACTACTAAATAACCAAGAGATTACTGAAGAAATCAAAGAAGACATTAAAAAATTCATAGAAACAAATGACAACGAAAACTCGCCAACCCAAAACCTATGGGACGCAGCAAAAGCAGTTCTAAGAGGGAAGTTTATAGCAATACAGTTTCACCTCAATAAACAAGAAAAATCTCAAATAAACAGTCTAACCCTACACTTAAAACAACTAGAGAAAGAAGAACAAAGAAACCCAAAGTCAGTAGAAGGAAAGAAATCATGAAGATCAGAGCAGAATTAAATGAAATAGAAACGAAGAAAACAATAGCAAAGATCAATAAAACTAAAAGCTGGTTCTTTGAGAAGATAAAATTGATAAACCCTTAGCCAGACT
>NC_041231.1:94977148-94977589 GCF_002837175.3 Physeter macrocephalus
AAAGATATCACAAAAAAAGAAAATTATAGACCAGTATCACTGATGAACATAGATGCAAAAATCCTGAACAAAATACTAGCAAACAGAATCCAACAGCACATTAAAAGGATCATAAACCATGATCAACTGGGATTTATCCCAGGGATTCAAGGATTGTTCAGTATATGCAAATCAATACAACACATTAACAAGTTAAGGAATAAAAACCATATGATCCTCTCAATAGATGCAGAAAAAGCTTTGATAAAATTCAACACCCATTTATGATAAAAATTCTCCAGAAAATGGGCATAGAGGGAACCTCCCTCAACATAGTAAAGGCCATATATGACAAACCCACAGCAAACATCATACTCAATGGTGAAAAAGTGAAAGCACTTCCACTAAGATCAGGAAAAAGACAAGGATGTCCACTCTCACCACTCTTATTCAACATAGTTT
>NC_041231.1:94977835-94979890 GCF_002837175.3 Physeter macrocephalus
TTACCATTGCAACAAAAAGAATAAAATACCTAGGAATAAACCTGCCTAAGGAGGCGAAAGGCTTTTACTCAGAAAACTATAAAACACTGATGAAAGAAATCAAAGATGACAGAAACAGATGGAGAAATATACCATGTTCTTGGATTAGAAGAATCAGTATTGTGGAAATGACTGTACTACCCAAAGCAATCTACAGATTCAGTGTAATCCCTATCAAACTACCAATAGCATTCTTCACAGAATTAGAACAAAAAATTTTACAATTTGTATGGAAACACAAAAGACCCCGAATAGCCAAAGCAATCTTGAGAAAGAAAAACGGAGTTGGAGGAATCAGGCTCCCTAACTTCAAATTATACCACAAAGCTACAGTAATCAAGACAGTATGGTACTGGCACAGAAACAGAAATATAGATTAATGGTGCAGGATAGAATGCCCAGAGATAAACCCATGCACGTATGGGCACTTAATTTACGACAAAGGAGGCAAGAACATACAATGGAGAAAAGACAGCCTCTTCAATAAGTGGTGCTGGGAAAACTACCGCTACATGTAAAAGAATGAAATTAGAACACTACCTAACACCATACACAAAAATAAACTCCAAATGTATTAAAAACTTAAATGTAAGGTCAGACATTATAAAACTCTTAGAAGAAAACATAGGAAAACACTCTTTGACATAAACCACAGCAAGATCTTTTGTGACCCACTTCCTAGAGTAATGGAAATAAAAACAAAAATAAACAAATGGGACTTAATTAAACTTAAAAGCTTTTTCACAACAAAGGAAACCATAAACAAGACAAAAAGACAACCCTCAGAATGGGAGAATATATTTGCAAATGAAACAACAGACAACAGATTAGTCTACAAAATATACAAACAGCTCATAATACTCAACAACAAAAAAACAAACAACACAATCAAAAAGTGGGAAGACCTTAATAGACATTTCTCCAAAGAAGACATACAGATGGCCAGCAGGCACCTGAAAAGATGTTCAATATTGCTAATTATTAGAGAAATGCAAATCAAAACAACAATGAGGTACCACCTCACACTGGTCAGAATGGCCATCATTAAAAGTCTACAAATAACAAATGTTGGAGAAGGTATGGAGAAAAGGGAACACTCCTACGCTGTTGGTGGGAATGTAAGCTGGTACAGCCACTATGGAAAACAGTATGGAGGTTCCCAGAAAAATAAATATAGAATTACCATATGATCCAGCAATCCCACTCCTGGGAATATACGCAGACAAAAATATAATTCAAAAAAATATGCACCCTATATTCATAGCAGTACTGTTCACAGTAGCCAAAACGTGGAAACAACCTAAACGTCCACTGACAAATGAATGGATAAAGAAGATGTGGTACATATATACAATGGAATACTACTCAGCCATAAAAAAGAACGAAATAATGCCATTTGCAGCAACATGGATGCAACTAGACTATGGAAAACGGTATGGAGTTTCCTTAAAAAACTAAAAATAGAATTACCATATGACCCAGCTATCCCACTACTGGACATATACCCTGAGAAAACCACAATTCAAAAAGAGACATGTGGGCTTCCCTGGTGGCGCAGTGGTTGAGAGTCCGTCTGCCGATGCGGGGGAGCACTATTTACAGTAGCCAGGACATGGCAGCAACCTCAGTGTCCATCGACAGATGAACAGATAAAGAAGATGTGGCATGTGTATACAATGGAATATTACTCAGCCATAAAAAGAAATGAAAACTGTAGTTATCTGTAGTGCGGTGGATGGACCTAGAGTCTGTCCTACAGAGTGAAGTAAGTCAGAAAGAGAAAAACAAATACCGTATGCTAATGCATATATATGGAATTAAAAAAAAAAACTGGTTCTGAAGAACTTAGAGGCAGGACAGGAATAAAGATGTAGATATAGAGAATGGACTTGAGGACACGGGGAGGGGGAAGGGTAAGCTGGGACGAAGTGAGAGAGTGGCATGGACATATATACACTACCAAATGTAAAATAGATAGCTAGTGGGAAGCAGCCGCATAGCACAGGGAGATCAGCT
>NC_041231.1:94987724-95010620 GCF_002837175.3 Physeter macrocephalus
ACTACAATGTTCATTGCAGCACTATTTACAGTAGCCAGTACATGGCAGCAACCTCAGTGTCCATCGACAGATGAACAGATAAAGAAGATGTGGCATGTGTATACAATGGAATATTACTCAGCCATAAAAAGAAATGAAAACTGTAGTTATCTGTAGTGCGGTGGATGGACCTAGAGTCTGTCCTACAGAGTGAAGTAAGTCAGAAAGAGAAAAACAAATACCGTATGCTAATGCATATATATGGAATTAAAAAAAAAAACTGGTAGTGATGAACCTAGTTGCAGGGCAGGAATAAAGAGGTAGACATAGAAAATGGACTTGAGGACATAGGGTGGGAGGGCAAAACTGGGGTGAAGTGAGAGTAGCATCGATGTATATACACTACCGAATGTAAAATAGTTGGCTGGTGGGAAGCAGCAGCTTAGCACAAGGAGATCTGCTCGGTGCTTTGCATTGACCTAGGGGGTGGGATAGGGAGGATGGGAGGGAGGCTCAAGAGGGAGGGGATATGGGGACATGTATATGCATATGGATGATTCGCTTTGTCATGCAACAGAAACTAACACAGTATTGTGAAGCAATTATACTCCCAATAAAGATCTATTTAAAAAATAAAGTAAAATAAAACCTCTGCTGAGCACAGGGAATTCTACTCAATACTCTGTAATGACCTCTATGGGGAAAGAATCTAAAAAATGAGCGATGTATGTATATGTATAACCGAATCACTTTTCTGTACAGCAAAAACTAACACAACATTGTAAATCAACTATACTCCAAAAGAAATTTTAAAAGATAAATAAAAAGAACGGGGGAAACATTTCATCCACTAGAAAGCACTGAGGGGGTGGAAGCTCAAAACAGGCTCCGTGGAGGAGAGGCGGGAGGTTTATATGGAAGGGTGGTGACAGATGTGTCATAATTAACACATACGCTTGATGGGCAGGATGCTGCTCTTGGGTTTTTTGCTTCTAATATTTTCCTTCTGCTTTTTCTCTAGGATATCGAGTCATTGATGTCTGAGGGAAATAAGTCTCGGACGGTAGCTGCAACCAACATGAATGAAGAAAGTAGCCGCTCGCATGCTGTGTTCAGCATCATCATCACACAGACGCTGTATGACCTACAGTCTGGGGTGAGGGATGGGGTAGAACCTTCGGTAGCAGTGAAAGAACTCTACCTGCCTGAGTGAACTGTTTCATGACTGGATTCAGCGCCTGAGAACTTTATGCCAGCTCTTCTACTTACTAGATGAGCTACTTTGCTTACATCATTTCATTTGTTAGGTCTTACTTTATATATAACATTTTTTAAAGATCTGATTCCTTGTATAAACTCCCTAAAGAACGTGATGATGTCACCGTACAGCTTTTAATATGTATCCTTTCATACTGAAATTCCCCTAAAAACAACGGGGTTTACCTCATAGTCATTAAGGGATATTAAAGAGGAAACTGCAACATTTAGCCTAAAGAAAGCTTTTTCAAAAAAAGAAGGATTTGACCTGAATATGGAGGAATCCTCATGTCCTGGTATGTTCTCATAGGTGCATAAAAGCTCCAGCTTTCTGACTGTATTCTGGAAGGCCCAGTGCACTTGCTTCCCAACTACAAAACAAAATGCCACACTGCTACGCCAACCTAAATTTTGCCCGTGAAACTGCTAGTCCAAGAACTCTTCTTACAATTTAAAATCTTCTTGAAGAGTATGCCTTGTTGCAGCGGGATGGCTTTAGTTGTGGTGCTGACATACATGTAGATGTCTGTGTGGTTTCTGCACTCATGTGTGTCGTTTCTCTCATTTCTCACGACTAGAATTCGGGAGAGAAAGTGAGCAAGGTCAGCTTGGTGGACCTGGCGGGTAGCGAGAGAGTGTCTAAAACGGGAGCCGCGGGAGAGCGACTGAAAGAAGGCAGCAACATTAACAAGTAAGAGGCTGGTGCAACTCCCGCGTTAAACTGGGACGCCCCACCCAGCTTCTTGTGTGCCTGGGGGACTTGTCGCATTATCAGGGGTCAGGTGGCTCTGATCACAGATGGTTCAGAGTCTGTGTAGCTTTAGTGAACTGGGTTGAAGAAAAACATCCACCTGCCTCTAATGAGATGCATGAGGTTTATTTAGTAAAATGGCTCAAACATTGTACAAACACCCAGTGTATCATTGTATAATATAGTCTTAGGTAAACGCAAGTTGCAATTTTGTAAATCAAATCATATCTTAAATTTAACTCGTGGAGCTTATTCTGAAGAGAAAATCTGCTTCGAATCCCTTTGTAAGGCTAATACTGTTTAAACATCAATACCTCCCCCCAAAAAGTAACCTTTATTGACGAGCTGCCATCCTGAAATCTCACTCTTTGCCTTGCGTGCCTGCAGCATATGCCCAGGGATGTGGTGAAGGCTGAAGGAGAGCCGAGGTGCAGGGTGTGTAGGAGTTGGCCCGCTGGACAAAGAGATGAAGGCATTTCACTCAGAGGGTACAGCAAAGGCACAGTAAATGCCCATAATGTGCTTAGAACAAAGCCTGGCACATAGTATACACTGAATAAATATTAATGGTTGTAACTATTATTTTTATAAGCTGCATAAACAGCGTGAGTAGAAAGTAGCTTAGTTTGTACTTGAATTTTTCTGTTGAGACATAATAACTTGGGGTTTTGTTTAGGACAGAAGGTGACAAGAGGTAATATAGTCAGGAACATGTTTGTGCAGCTTGCATTTCAAAATGGTACTGGCACATTGTAATTTTACAAAAGTTTACAAAAGTTTAAAATTAGCAGTGAAATATCACCCCCTCTATCAGATGGACAGAGCTGTGCTCACTGCACAGACTGCTGCTTTACGGGGTTAACTTCCAGTCATTCTGTCTCCTGCTCTAATAACAAAGGATTTTGCTCTATTTCATGACAAAGCATTGTAGGAGCCCAGGCGGGCACACAGCTCTGCATTCCAAAATGAGTGCAAGAACCAGGTTGGGGAAGCAGAAATGAGGGTGTGAGGGTGCAGGTACCAAAGAAAAGACTGTCACCCCTTCTAGACATTTGTTTACTGGTGCTAAGCCATGCCAGTCCTTTGCCTGTGTCTACACTTGTGGGAAGCCACTGGGAATTCTGTGCTGTGAATTTATGGAAATTTTGAGTATGGCTGGCCTTCATGTGTAACGATCACTAGTTTCTTTTGACCTCTTACTATATGCCAGGCACTGTTCTGATTGCTCTATATGTAATAACTCACATCAGCATCGTGAGATGGGTCTATTATACCCATTTTACAGATGAGGAAACCAAGGCAGAGAGCAGTGAGATAATATATCCAGGGTTACAAAACTCTAAGCGTGGATCTTAGATTTGGTTGTAGGCAGTTTGGCTCGAGAGCCCAGGCTCACCCCACTGCTGTAAGTGGGGTGCCCAAGTGTTCTGTTTGCCGGGAAGAGTCCTGATTGATACTTTTTTTTTTTTTTTTTTTTTTTTTGCAGTACGCAGGCCTCTCACTGTTGTGGCCTCTCCCGTTGCGGAGCACAGGCTCCGGACGCACAGGCTCAGCAGCCATGGCCCACTGGCCCAGCCGCTCTGCGGCATGTTGGATCTTCCCGGACCGGGGCACAAACCCGCATCCCCTGTATCGGCAGGCGGGCTCTCAACCACTGCGCCACCAGGGAAGCCCCTGATTGATACTTTTGTCCCAGAGGAAATATTAATAGTGCCCCCTTCAATTTGGACACTAAATTATGTAGTGTCTCAAACTGGACTACCTCAAGGCCACACGATAACATGATTTAGGTACTCCAGCTACTGGCTCTTTTCCATTATGACTTAATGGATTGAATGGCACTCTCTTAGCTTCCTACTATCTTTCCTTAGTTATATACTGGCTCTTTCACAAATGGATGTATGTATTTCTTACTACTAGTCTGTGAGATACCTACATTTTTATGGTTCTTTTTAGTTTTGGGGGCACTTTCATATGCATTATTTCATGTGATGTTCATTATATGTATCTTTATCTCTGTTTAAAGATGAGGTTGGAGATATTTAAGTAGTATGAATAAAAGCTAAGCAGACGTTTATTAAGCCTCTGCTCTGTGTCTGGCACTGCATTAGATGTGGGGATGCAAGAGGAACTTAGATATTGTTGTAGACAGAATATTGCTTGCCTGTCCTCCAAATATGTCCGGGTCCTAATTCCCAAAACATGTGCATATTTTACCTCACAAAGGGATTTTGCAGATGCAATTAAGTTAAAGATTTTGAGATGAGAAGATTATTCGGGTGGGTCTAATGTAATCAGAAAGCTCCTTATAAGTGAAAGAAGGAAGTGGCAGAGCCAGCGTCAGGGTGACATGGGTGAAAAAGACCTCACAGTCCATTGCTCTCATGAGGACGGAGGAAGGGGCCATGAGCTGAGAGACGTGGGCACCTGTAGAAGCTGGAAAAGGCAAGGAAACGGTTCTCCCCTCGAGCCTCCAGAAGGCACGTAGCACTGTCGGCACCTTGGTTTTAGCTCAGGGAAGCACATTCTGGACTTCTGGCCTCCAGAACTGTAAGATGATACAGTTGTGTCGTTTTAGGCCACTGTGTCTGTGGTTATTTGTTACAGCATGATTGCTACCCTCGAGGAGCACATAGGTTAAGATACAGTAAGTTACTTCATCCAAAAAAGCAAAAGAAGGTGGGGGGATTTTCTTGAGCAGGTAATGTTGAGAAGCGCTACATCACCCAGCATTGAAGCATGTTTTTTTAGGACACATTTACCAGCCTGTGGATGTTTGCCAAGCTGGTCTTGTGCTTTTCCCAAAATAGCTGGCTCGAAGGGAGTGGAGCCGTCTCTGAACCCTTTCCCTTGAACCTTATTAGTCCAGGGCTTTTTTCTTTACCCCACACGTCTCTCTCAGCTCCCTGAGTTGGTGCATATGTGCCAGGAGCCCACTGTGGGTCCAGGTCTCCACCAGGTGTCCTCCAAGTTCTCAGCATGGTCATTGGTACTTAGTCACTGAATTGATGGGACATCTTCTCACAGTAGGACCATGCCATGGTCTGCACAGCTGTCTTGGAGACCTTTGTAGAAAGAGAGGCCCATAGTCCTTTACCTGCAGTTCCAAAATCCAAAGTGCTCTGAAAACCAAGTGCTTTTCTGATTTTCTTCATAGCTCACTTGTTGGTGAACCCTCACCTGAACTCTGATTAGGTCTTTATCTTCGTTTATGGTCTTTGTTTACTCATTTAGTGTGGCCATTCATAAGTTTAGCTGCGGAAATGTTAATGAATTTTACTGTGGGCTGCTGTCCCAGATCCCGCCAGTGGCCATGGGTAAGTGTGTGCACTGAACTTCCTCAAATCCAAAATATTCTGAATTTCAAAACACATGTGGCCCCAAGGATATCCAATAAGAGATAAATGGACCTGCACTTTTTTGTTCCGTTTAGCAAATATGTGTTGAACACCGACTGGGCATAAGAAGAAAGGGGTGAGTAAGATCAGACCCTGGCCTCAGGAAGTTCAAGGTCCAGTGGGGAAGGAGACCCTTGGAGGAGTGATATTAATACATTAGCTGCCATAGAAACTTACACACAGGGTGCGGTGGGGACATGGGTGACAACACAGCTGGCAGGTTTGTGGGAGGCTTCCCAGGGAGACACGGGAGCTTCTTAGTTACAGAAACTAGGGGTGTAACCTTTCTGTGCCTCAGTTTCCTCACCTGTAAGATGTGGATGAGCAAACACTATGAGTAAGGCTGTCGTGAGGATTAAATTAGTGACTACTTGTAGCACGCTTAGAACAGGCCTACCTGTAGTAAGTTCTATGTAAGTGTGTACTAGTAAAATAAATAGTATATTGAAACTGCTGCCTGGTAGTTCCACAAATGGTTTTTTAAGCCTTAAAATCAGTGCCCAGTGGAGGGCTAAAATTAAAGAAATCTCTGACATGTTTCCTAAGCTTTTTCTCAGCCTCCTACTGGGGCTTCTTTATATGGAACATTAATAATCCTCTTAAGCAGACCTGCCAGGGACTTCTCACAGACATTAGTGTCTGCTTAATGGGCTATGGATTTAGGGGCTTCATCTCTCCTTAAGCTCTTAAGAGCTTTACAGCACACGTTATTCCTTCATGCGGAGAGCTAAGGCACTATATGGCCGTACCGCCAAGGCCTGTTCAGGGCTGGGGAGGGATAGGTCATCTGTAGACCATCTTCACAGGGGACACGTCTGGGAGTCTGTCTGCTACTCCTCCGTCTACTGAGGGCGCAAGGACGAAGCCTTTCCCTGCTCCTGGAGACTGGCTGGTTCAACTTCTCTGAGAACTCACTTAGATCATGGAACACTCTCTAATACCCCTAGGAATGTCATTGAAAACGGTTCTGTTTTATTCTCAGCAGTGGCCAACTGTTAAATGCCAACAGTATTCATCTAATGAGTGTCTTCCCCGGTCTCCTTTCCATTTCAATTACTGTGGTTAATAATAAAGTATATGCTAAACATTTCCAAAAATGGGCTCTACTGAACAGTTGTTTGAGGGATATTAATATATGTTACTCCCAGTATTCTGTCATATAATTTGTTTTAATAACTTATAAGCACAATGTTTCTAATGTTTCATGTGACTCGATCCTTTTGTTCTTCTTGAGCACCCTCCATGACTCTCGTTCATTTCCTCTCGGAAACCTCATTTCAGTGGGTTTTTCCTGCAGAACTAAACATGAACTTGTACCAGGGGAGAATAAAAGTGGCCTGCCTTCTGTCCATTATTCAAGGGCGGGTGGGGGTCCTTGTTAATTTACCACTTGTGCATTGCAGGGTCCACATACGTGAAGAAAGAAATCTGAATAAATGTCTCTGTATTTAACACAAGAGACCCAAAAGGGACAGAGCAAAAATTTGCTCCTGAGGATGCAGTAGCCACATCTTTTGGGACATGTGCCATTGTTACTTCAGTGTTTCCCAAAACATTCTTGTGAAATACTAGTTCCTCAAGTGGCTCTGGGGAGAAAAAGACCCCTGGATAAATAATTTTGAGAAAGGCTACTTATAAAGCCTTCCTTTGGAGATTCCCAGTGCTAAAAGCGCTCAGGAATCCTGCAGTCATGAATCCCGTATGACTTCATGATTCCCTGAGCTTACTTGATGACAGAATTCTAGGTGTAACACGTATTGATGTCTCCAGAACAAATGTGCAAAAGAGCGTTTGTTTTTCTTTTTGGAAATGTCCGTGTATATGTGCCTTTTTATTACACCACAGCAATAGAAATGGAAATGAGACTCATTAGATGAACATTTGGGTTTAATGATTTGCATTCGTCACTGGAAAACAGTGGTGAGTAGAAATGAGGCCCACACTGTAGATACAACTGTTTTCTTTCCTCTCCTGTCATGTGATGGTGCTGTCCTCTCCCCATAATTTTCCACACAAATTGCCACTTTGCATTTCTCCTTTCCTGTAAGGAGTGGGGACTTCCTGGGGAAGAGGGCTAAACTGAGTTCCACTAACTTCATCATCTTTTGACTAACTCCGTAAAAGCCAAGGATTGCATTATGCTGTAAGCAACAGAAACCACTGCAATGACAACCAAGTGATGAGTTAATCTTTCTCGCTTAACAGGAAGTCAGAGGCAGGTCCAGCACCTCAGAAATGCTATCAGGCACACAGCTGTATGTACTAACCTTAGTGTGCGTTCATGTGGTTCTCATGACCTCAAGACAGCCGCTACCATTCCAGGCATTGTATCCATATCTGTGTTCCAAACAAGATGGGGACGTGACCACCGGCTTCTGTCAGCTGACTATGTACCTTTTCTATCAGGAGAACCATAGCCTGCTTGGAAGCCCCTCCCAGGAATATCTCCCTACATCTCATTGGCCAGAACTGTGTTTCATCGCTTCTCCGAGCTGCAGAGGACCCTGTAGAGATTTTAGCTCAGTACATGCTTCCCAGCAAAATCAGGTGTCCGTTGGCAAGTAAGAAGGGGAAAATGGATTTTGGGCCAGCACCCACAGAGTGTACCCAACCGTCATTGAATTAGGCCTTTGTAGAAAGAGGTTCATCTTCTGTTCTTCATTGTAGTCTAGACTCAGCGTAGTAACTTGGCAAATATTGACTGAGTGCTTTCTGTAAGCCAGGCATAGCAGTCTCTGCTGCCACGGTGGTCACAGTCTAAGTAGAAAGAGCAGTGCACACACAGCTGACTCTGATAAAGTTTAATAAGTCCTACACTTACGATCTTAGAAAAAGATCACTGGAAACGTAGGTAAAATAGATTTGAAATCCATCCTAGACATTGTAGATAACTCACATCACATCACATCTGCTCCTAAGGGAAGGAATCTGGTGATTGGAGTTTCAAGGGAAACTAGGTAGGTTTAAGGAAGGTATAGAACAGCAAAAAAAAAAAAAAAAGTTGAATTATGACAGTTTTTTAAATTGGGGTATAGTTGCTTTACAATGTTGTGTTGGTTTCTGCTGTACAGTGAAGTGAATCAGCTATAAGTATACATATATCTGACAATTTTTTTTTCAGCGAGCCACTTTTATTTTTCATCCTCCTGAGTTTTATTTACTTTCTTTCTGATCCCGAATTCTCCCTTGTTATAGTTGGCTGTCTGTTTATAGATGTTATCCCCTGGCCTAAGTCTTCCTTCCTCCCCAGCCAGCCCCTCCCCCTTCTCCTCCCAACCCCCGCCCAAGAACTTGTGGTGAGGGATTTAACCATTAGGAGCCTCCTTACTGTCTCCACCTCCAGCAGGTTCAAGAAAGGAGCAGTGCTTTGCTAGAATGAGAAAGATTCCTGGAGTAACGTTTTCAGCTCCTAAAATTGGCAAAAAACTCCCACCCCATTCTGACACCCATGAGCTGCCTGTTTGCCTCCAGGCTGAAACAGCAGGGCTAGCAGGGTCCATAGTTAGTTATTTTGTTATATTTTTAAGGTCCCTGGAAATAAAATTCCCATTAAAATATGTAAGCCTGGTGTTCAACTTTCTGACATTGAACTTTCAAATGGTTTTTAGGATCCTAGATGCCCCTGGATCACTGCTTCCAGAGGGGAACCCAGAAAGGGGGGGTGGCATGGACCCCTCATCACTGGGTAACCTGGTGACCTCTCAGTCATCACTGAGTCCCACTCATTCTGCAGTTTATTTCTTTTCGTTCCAAGAGGACCATATTAGGTTCAGATGAAGTTCTTGTTTTGAATGTACGCACACCGTTAGGTAAAGAGCATG
This sequence comes from Physeter macrocephalus, assembly GCF_002837175.3. Taxonomy (NCBI): domain Eukaryota; kingdom Metazoa; phylum Chordata; class Mammalia; order Artiodactyla; family Physeteridae; genus Physeter; species Physeter macrocephalus. The sequence goes on from NC_041231.1 coordinate 94,996,931, forward strand.
GCTTCCACAGGTGTTAAGCTTCTCTAACTGAATAAGTTATAGAGCTGTAGGACCACTGTTAACCTCAGGATTGGCGATGTTGACCCCTGAGTCGCTGAGCTCTTTATAGTTGGTACGAATTAAAGTAATTTCTGCTGCATTTGGGTTTGAAACATTGGGGATAGTCCACAGAGTTGCTTCCAAATGAAAATTTCATTTCAGTAGTAGCAAAATGTGAAAAATGCCCAGTATTTTATATCTAAAGCAGACATGTGTTTTTGCCTTATATTGAACTCCTTTTTCCCTCTATTTCATATATATCACATGCCATTTTTCTTTCTTAAAATTTCTGTTAAAGTGTACAATTCGGTAGCTTTATGATATGCATAGAATTGTGTAACCATTACCACAATCTAATTTTAAAACATTTTCATCATCCCCAAAAGAAACCTGGTGTCCAGATCATTCCTCCTTCCCCCCAGCTCCCCAGCCCCGGGCAACCACGACTGCCATCTCTATAGGTTTGCCTCTTCTGGATATTTCATATATAAATGGAATCAAACAGTATATGGCTGTATCAGTTTCCTAGTGTTATAACAGATTACCACAAACTGGATGGGTTGAAACAACAGTAATATATTTTCTCACAGTTCTGAAAGCCAGAGGTCCAAAATCAAGGGATTAGCAGGGTTGGTTCCTTCTTGGGGACTCAGGGGGAAAACCTCTTCCATGCCGCTCTCCTACCTTCTAGTGGTTGCCGGCACTCCTTGGCTTATGGATGCATCACTCCAGTCTCTGCCTCCATTTGCACCTGTTGTTTTCCCCTGTGTGTCTTTGTGTCTTCTCATGGCTTTATTTGAAGGACACCAGTCGTTGGATCAGAGCCCTCCCTAAGCCAGTATGATCTCATCTTAACTATTTACATCTGCAAGGACCTTATTTCCAAATGAGGTCACATCTAAGGTTCCGGTGGACATGAATTTGGGGGTGGGGAGTAGGCATTGTACAACCCAGGACAGTGGCTTTTTGTGTTTGTCTTCTTTCTCTTATAAGTTTTCAAGGTTCATCCATGTTGTAGCATGTATCAGAACTTCATTCCTCTCATATGGATGAATAATACTCCTTTGCAAGGACATGCCACATTTTATTCTTCCCTTCATCGTTCAGTGGACATTTGGGCTGGTTCCACATTTTGGCTGTTGTGAATATTGCTGCTATGAAAATTGTTATACAAGTTTTTGTTTGGACATATGTTTTCATTTCTCTTGGGGTGGATTTGTTTAACTTTTAAATTTGTCAATTATGATACACATATTTATGTCACTTGGCAGTAATGGCTGTTGGTTATTAAAATTCTGACTCATTTTTGCCTCTTGGAATTGCTTTGTATTTCAATGACTTTTCCAATGACTCACCTTTGGAGAATTATATTGTGTGGTGGGAAATATGCTTTTACTCCTTTCAACTTATTTAATGGAAATCTATTGTTAACATTAGAAAGAAAGCTATGTAGTCTTTCACTTGCTAAGCTCTAGTCACATGCTGATTTGTGTCCTTCCTTGTTTTTTATAAATACGTAGTAGCTTTTAATTTTTTAATCATTTACAAAGGGTTTTGTCTTTATGATATGTAACCTTCCTTGCAGTCTGGGGAGATGTCCTGAGACTGCTCTTTGCTGGCTGCTAAACTTGGAATTCAGTTGATTTCTTTTAAAAGAGCAGTTGTTACTTAACTATGATACAAGGATGTCCTTCATCCCTCAATACCACAAATCTGTTGTTTCTATGGTGATCTTTTCTCCAAGTGCAGAGAACATGTATTAACCACCACGGGACACTCATTAGCCTAGACTAGTGGTTCTCAAACTCTACCTGCATCAGAATCACCTGGAAGGCTTGTGAAAGCTCAGGTTTCTGAGTCCCACCATGAATGTTTGATTCAGTAGGTCTGCGGTGGGGCCTGAGAATGTGCATTTCTAACAAGGCTGCAAGTTGTGCTGGTGCTGCTGGTCCCAGGACCACTTTTGAGACTCATAGGCCTGGCACCTGAATGTATGTATCACTTTGGGTATTGTTCAGCCAGGGCTTCTCAAAATTTAATGTGCATGTGAATCACCTGGAGATACCTTTAACTGGTTCTGATTCAGTAGGCCTGGGAAGGCTTCCAAGATTCTGCCTGGGTAGTTCTTTGTTTTTGTTAAACTGTAGCAACTCCACATTGAAATAAGCTTGCCAGCTTTAAGCAGATGAACAGGATGTACCTTGTAACTGTAGTGGAAGGGTGCTTTGCAAGTTACATTGTTACTCTGGGAAAAATCAGAGGCCAGAGTGGTCCAAGTTATACTCAAAGAGTAAATGGTTGAGACTGTAAACATAATATTTGAAGTAAATTATAATTCTCTAGTGCGATCTTTTAAAGGTATGTTTCCAGGTTCTGAAATGTATGTTTCACAGGTCCTGTGATTGAACGGAATAGATTCTACAGGGATTCTAAATTCATTCTTTTAAATTAATGGGGTTACTTTTTGTTTTCCTTTTTCTCAGCTTCTTGACAGACAAATGTAGGCTTGATGAAATCAGCTTTAGGGACTTATAATTTTATACTTATTACCTAGAAGGATTATTATTTTACGAAAACAAAATAAATACTCCATAAAACTAATTTTCTAATTTTTCTCTTGGCAGATCACTTACAACCTTGGGGTTGGTTATCTCATCTCTGGCTGACCAGGCAGCTGGCAAGGGTAAAAACAAATTTGTGCCTTATCGCGATTCAGTCCTCACTTGGCTTCTTAAGGTAATTCATTGTTCTTGTGTTCTTTTCCAACTAGAAATTGGCTGTTTCAGTGGTGACAGCTGAGAAGTGTGTGCAAAATACTTCTCAACGAACTCCTGACAATACTGTTATCCTGATTCCTAAACATGCAGGATGAAAACTCATTCCTGTTGCCCTTTTTCCATTATAATGCTGTTTGACAGGCATTGTGCGTTGATGTGAATAGAGAGAGACCACCTTTCATCTGTCATAAACTTATTTGTGAAATACAGACCCATTTCCACACCGAGTTTTCTTCACCAAGAAGGTCATCCGTGCATGTTTGCCGCTTCCCTCAGGCGTTGTGCGTGGAATGGGCCTCGTTTCCTAAGATGCTATTTGAAATATTCTGCAGGACAATCTGGGGGGCAACAGCCAGACCTCTATGATCGCCACCATTAGCCCAGCAGCAGACAACTACGAAGAGACCCTCTCCACGCTAAGATATGCCGATCGAGCCAAAAGGATCGTTAACCATGCCATTGTGAATGAGGATCCCAATGCAAAAGTCATCCGGGAACTGAGGGAGGAAGTGGAGAAACTGAGAGAGCAACTCTCGCAGGCTGAGGTATGGTCAGCCCCGTGCTCCCTGTGATCCAGGCTCCCCGGCTTGTGGCGTCTGGGTGGCGAGGCGCGGTCCAGCTCGCTTGCACTTCCGGCTCACCTCGTGTGGTTCAGCAGTTCTGAGCCGATGGGCATCTTCTCCGTGCTGCGCGCTGTGAAGACACAGGCGTATAATGCAAGGCTCCGTCCCGCGAACTGACAGTCAAGGAAGCAGGCAATTAAAAGAGAGGTGCTGCTGTGGCCTGTTTGCTTCAGTCAGTTGGCCGTTCAGCCAAGGTCTCTTCCAGTGTGAAATCCTGAGACCCAAATATGCTGCTTTGATCAACATTGTAGATTACATTCCCACACAGCCTTGCCATTTTCAGAGAAATTAGTTCTGTATCATCTCCTCATTAAGTCGTGGAGGACAAGGTGGTCAAGAATAGTTAGCATTAGGAAAAATTCAGAAATCTCCTTTCATTTTACCTTTTTTTTTTTTTAATCAGCTCCTGACAGGGAACAAAATCATTTTGCATTGTTACCATCTTTCCTTGGCTTTGCCCAGACTTTAATAACCATAACCCTTTCCAAATAGCCGTTGCCGGAGAGGCACTGTCTCACCGAAATAGTAACGGGACTGAGACGAAGGTCGAGTGCCTTAACTTCAGTCACATGCTTCCACATGCCAGGATTCAGATGTGTACCTAAGGCTTCTAAGTTCACATTCCTTCATACTACTCTCTTCTGACCCCACAAAGAAAAGGAAGTCAAAGCCAGGGATCTGAATATTCCATCTGTTGGTGATTGTGGAGTTGCATTATAACTGTTCGTTTACATGTCTTTCTCTTCTCCTTGGCCACGGGCTCCTAAAGTGCGAGAGCTGTGTTTTATTAATTTTTTTTATCGCTAACCCCTAGTACAACATTGATACTGGAAAGCGTTTAGCACAATGACTTGCCAATGGTAAGTGCTCGATAAATGTTGCTCTTTTTGTGATTATCATCATAATCATCATTGAGTGCATCACGCGTAATGTTTTTTTAAATCGATGCCAAGAAGGGTAGCAGAACACCTGAAAAATCAAAATGCTGATAAACTTTGATGAGAGTCATGATCCTAGGAGGAGAGCATAACAGCTCTGGAATTTGTCCGTAGGTGGATGATCTCCATCCTCCCTCTTTTCTGTGAATCTGCATTTCCACTGTGACCAGATAATCTAGGCCGGGTAGCTAGAACAATGCCTGGACAAAGGGCAGAGCAGAGGAACCACAGCAGGTTCAGGTAGAATTTTCATGTGTGGCCCCTTGGACCTAGCACTAAATGTCACTCCCAGGCTCTGCCAACAGAGTGAGACTCAAGCATCCTCAGCCGGCCTCCACATCATCGCCACTTCAGCTTCCTGTCCGAGCTCTGCCATCCTTCTTGGTCATAGGGTTATACTCTGCAGAAGCTCATGATACTACAGGGTGTCAAAAAAGCATATGTGGCCAAGTAAAGGCCCCCCAGATTTCTTAAGCTGCATATAACTATATTTAGACCCCTTAATTATTCTCACTGAGCAAACACAGAGGGAAATTACTGCCTTTTTCACCAGAAGTCCTACTTCTAAGTGAGTAATAAACATGCTAAGTTTTTTACCATCAATAAGAAAAGTAGTTCAAATGGCCCAGACTCAAATTTTAAAATAAATGAGAAGAATTGCCACCTTTCCTGGTAGGTTAATATAACTGGAATGTGTTTATTAGTGATGTGTGTTGATCTCTGTCTTATTGAAAAAGAAGTCTACTTAAGTAATTTGTTCTCATACTTTTCTATTTTGAAGATGAACTTTAGCATCTTTTAGGTCTTTAAATGTGAAATTTAAGTACGATGGATAAAATTACTCTGGGATGATTTGTATCAATTTAATTCAGGGAACTGGAATTTCTCTTTCTCCCTCAAAGAGTAGCAGCCATTTACTCTTTCACTTCATTTGATTAATAAAGGTCTAAAACCCCCTGACAGTGTGTGGCTTAATTGCTTCCAACAGACAGTTGATAACCGCTTAAGAAGGACAATAAGGGATTGTCTTGTACACAATGGTGGAAAAAATTAGAAAATCAGATTTCTCTGCTTTCGTTTTAAAGGCTATGAAGGCCCCTGAACTGAAAGAGAAGCTCGAAGAGTCTGAAAAGCTGATAAGAGAACTAACAGTGACTTGGGAAGAGAAGCTGAGGAAAACAGAAGAAATTGCACAGGTAGCTTGATAACTTGGCCCTAAAATATTGTGATTCTTTTTTTTTTTTTAATTTTATTTTTTAATTGAAGTAGAGTTGATTTACAATGCTGTGCCAATCTCTGCTGTACAGCAAAGTGACTCAGTTATACACATGTAGACATTCTTTATATATATATATATATATATATATATATATTCTTTTCCATTGTGGTTTATCACAGGATATTGAATATATTTCCCTGTGCTATAGTGATTCTTTTTCATTTGCTGTCTTTTCTGTATAGCCACTTGTCATCCTCAAAAAGTCCTTTAAGGACCTCTTTCTGCTGAACTAGAGCCTGCAAAGATCCGTTTTAGACAGTGACTTCATTGTTTTTTATTAACTACTGTTTGGTCCCTGTATTTGCTAGAAGTGTTGCAGAGCACTGAATTTGTACAGGCATGGTTCAGGAAACATCTTTAATATGTTCTGCTTTTCACATTTAACCAGAAACCTGTTCTGTGGTTTTAGATCACCTGGCAAAGCATGCAGCTACCTGATTGGCAGAGAATTCACAACATACAGAACATCAGTAGTTTTTTCAGTGTGCTTGATTCTTCAGCTTGTTAGCAAATGCTATTATGAACTTTACTTGAGAAAATAAAAAGCAAGGACTAATCATGTGAGTGTGTGTGTATGAGAGAGAGATGAACCTCTACACTGTGCATTTCATGAACAGTTTAATCTCATTGACCACTTGTAAGTATTGGACCATCCCAATCAGGTAGCTTGAAATCAGTAACTGGAACCTAGTCCAGCCTGCTGCTTACATGTGTCTTGTGGATATCACAAACATATACCTAACTTTCTATAACTCCGACATTGCTTTATTTTTCTTCATAGCCCATATCACCTTTGGAAATTCTGTATTTTACTTGTCTGTTTTGTCACGATCTCTCTCCTTCCATTAGAATGTAAGTTTTCATGAAAGAAGGAGCTTTGTTTTGTTTGCTTTTATATGCCCAGCCCTAGATCTGTACCTAACACATAAGTATTTCTTGAATAACTTGAATGAATTTGAGGCCCTCTGCAAAAGGGACCCAGCCTGCTCTTCCAGCCCCATCTCCCACTACTTTCCCACATTGACTTTCCCACCTGAAATCATCCAGTGCGCCCAGAGTCTTTACTGTGCTTTCCTCTGCTCTTCCCCTAGAACACTCTGCCCTTACCTTGCTGCTCCCCAATTTCTTCCTACTGAAATTCTTCTTGTGCTTCAAGAACCATCTCAAATGCATTCTCCTCCTGAAGCCTTTCCTGGACTCTTAACCCATCATGATTTCCCTCCTTTGAAGCCCCGCAGCACATTGTTCCTCTCCAATGGCACAGGGCTCTCCTCTTTTACTTCTAGTAGTTGTGTGGTCTTCTCACCTCCACTGGACAGGAAGTCCTTAAGGGCAGGATGGTGCCTGGTTCATCCTTGGTGCCCCTAAAACACTGACACAAGACGTCATGCATCTTTGGATCTCAGTAAACTTGGCTGAGCTGAGTAGAATGTGAAGTTTCACTGGCCTGTTGTCCCCAGAAATAGTGACTTAAGCTTTCCACGGATACATCTCAGGACTAGAGCAACAAATAGAGCTTCCCTGCTTTTGTCTGCGTCTGTGCACAGGAGAGGCAACGACAACTTGAGAGTATGGGGATTTCCCTGGAGACGTCTGGTATCAAGGTGGGGGATGACAAGTGCTACTTAGTCAACCTGAATGCAGACCCTGCTCTCAACGAACTTCTGGTTTATTATTTAAAGGTAAGAGAGTACATTAATAGATAGTTGCAATCCCGATTCCGTCACGTACGATTCCCACTTGAGTCTGGGTGCCTGTCCCCATGATTTTGCTGTTTGTATCCAGCTTAGCTCTCATTAAAAGTAAGAGGATTGGTAGTTCAGTCAAGTTACTGTTGAGAGTGAAAACCAGCTCTTTTGCATTCTACTGGGGCTGTGCAGTTGGGCTGATTTCCATCAGAGGAGCATGAGTGAGCAATGGAGGGTGTCAGAGTGATCCCTGGCTATGGCGACAGGATTCTTAGAAGCTCTGGAGAGTCACCATTCTGCTTCTGAGTAATTCTGAGGGGATCTCGAGATCAGCACAAGCCTAAAGCAGACTCTTGTGGAAGATTAGACAGCTAGGGTTCTTCCATATCCATCCCTCCTAAGCCTGTATGCTCAGGACATGACTTTTGGTCCTATAATCACCTTCAAGTGTGGAGATGGGCATGGCCTTTTGGGTTCCGCACTTCGGCCTCAGGGTGCTGCCACTGACCGGGCTGCAGGGCTCACTGCAGCAGTTCTCAGACTGCTTCCTTAAGGATTCTGAGCTGCCTCGTGAATATACAGAAGGCAGTGGAGAATAAGCTAGAAGTGAAGAAGGGAACCTCAGGCTTCTATCATCCTTTTTATTCTACTTTTTCCAGAAATGAATATGGCACAAATAGCCCCTGACTTATTGAGAGTCCACTAATGGACTTAAGATCTGTTCATTTAGGAAATGATGAAGGGGTAAGGAATTGTTTCTGAAATCTTAATTTTGAAAGACCAAGCCTTGCAGTTTCTCTGTTGAATAGGGAAGTATTATTATCATAGTGACTGCATGATTTTTAGAGCAATAGACCAAACAAAGAGGATGTGCAGTGGGCAGAGTCACCAGGGCTCACAGTCCTCACATGTCTGAGGCTTGAGGTACTTAAAAATCATGCTAACCTGCACGTTGTATAATCCGCAGGCTTTAGTACTCTGTAATTTGGTATTAGGAACTCAACTTTTTAAAATCACTTTAAAAGTTACATATTTGAAAATATGACTTTCCATGAAACTATTTTCAATGATTCTTGAATTTATAGAGCTGTTTTCAAAGCACTTTCACCGTTAACTCAGGTGATCCTTGAGAAAGAATCCTGCTCATTAGATCTTATTAATAATATGGTTCTGGTTGTGCAAAAAAAAAAAAAAGAAACTGAGGCTCAGAGAGTGAAATGCCTTGCCCACGGTCACACAGACAGTAAGTCGTCAAGTTAAAACCGGAGCTCAAGGTATTCTACTATCAAGTCTGACTTCTTTATCTTCTAAAATAATAGCTAATCACTGTTGATCAGGGTTTGTTTGTTTTTTTTCTTTATAGTGTTTAAACATATTTTACATTTAGTGTATTAAGGTAAGCTTTGGACCTACAGTGCGCCAGATCTCACATTTTCCATCTGATTCATCTCATGTTGTCATGCATGTGCTGTTGGGTTATTCGAATTGATTGTGATAAACTTTTGCTGAGTTACTTGTAAGGGTAGGTTTTTCTTTAATGATCTATTGCCAGGACCATACCAGGGTAGGTGCAGATACCTCTCAGGACATCCAGCTCTTTGGGATAGGAATTCAGCCTGAGCACTGTGAGATTGATATTGCTTCTGATGGAGAGGTCACCCTCACTCCAAAAGAAAATGCAAGGTAAGAAGTGTCCCTTAAAGGTAAGAAGCAGCTCCTTAACATAGCTCAAGTGCCGTATTTTCAGGCGTGGACTGACCCTTTCTGTCTGTTTGCTTAGTTATATCAGAGTTAAGGCTACCCTGGCTTTTGCTTTCTGCTTGTAGAGAGCTGTGTAAGCAAGATTTCGAGCACCAGCTTCAGGGTGGCTGATTCTGCCCTGAGTGGCTGGGTGATCTCAGATAAGATACTTCTTTTATCTAATCTCCAATTCCCTCATACGATAAATGAGGCTAATAGTAGACAAAACATATAAATCACTTGGCTCAGTGCCTGACACACATAAATATTGAATAAAGTTATTTGTTATTACCCAGTGTAATGCACTGTATGAAAAGCAGTTAATCAGATAACTCCATTATATGAAAAATTCCTAAACTAGGCTATAATATGTAAAAGTTTGAGAATTGACAGGATAATATATTTACTTTTTAATTTCTACTAAATGATGTCTTGAATTATTTTATAATCACGTGTAAAATGAAGTCCTAAAACAGTATTCCTTAACTCACATAATTCAGAACACACATTTTTATGAAGAAAACTGTATTCATTTCAAATTATTCTGTTAATATCACCCACATACCTTTCTAAGTGATGAAAAACTGAGACTAACAATAATAGCATGCATGATTCATGAAATTTGTAGGCCTTCTGTTATAGTGATATATTGTTAAGATATTTAATGGTGAAATGATACCATTCCTTAATTTTTACTTATTCCAAGTTCAAATAGAATTTAGCTTCATGCTGTATCCCCCCTATTAGAAGCTCTGGATTTATTTTTTCATACTTTTTTTTTAATTGAAAGAATTATGTGTGTGTATACACACACACACACACAGACACAACATGATAATTTGATCATATTCTCTTTTAACACTACATCTGAAAATGATTTTATTCGGTAGATTTCCTCATACCTGATTTTATTTCCATGTCTTTTTATCCTACTTTTCGTCCCTCCCCACCCTGTCCAATCTCCTCCTTTCCTGTAACCTCAGGGCAGTGGTTCATTCATGCAGTGTATACTTCCTCTAGGCTCTGTACTGGGAATGCCCAAGTATAGTTAGTAACTCAAAGCCTGGTGGAGGAGAATGTATAGAAACAATTGTTATCATACAAGAAAATAAGTGCTCCTTCTAAAGTGATCTTTATAACGTGCAAATCTGATCGCTATAAAAGTGTGTGGGGTTTGCAGGACTGGAGGTAGGGAGAGCTGTTAGGATATTATTACGATATTGTTGTGGGAACACAGCAGTAGCAAAAGAGTGAAGAACAAAATGTATTTCAGGATTACTTGAGAGTCATCGAGGTTTAGCGATGTGCTTGGGGACAGGATGGGAACTCACTTAGTAAAAGAAAAGAAGTGAGCAGTATTAGATTTCTGTCTTAGGAGACGAGATAAACAGTGGCACTACTAAATCAAAATAAGAAATACAAGAGGAAGAACAGGTTTGGAGGACGATAGGCAATGAGTTCACTTTGGAATACGTTGAGTTTGAGGTGTCCTTGGGATATCAATGTGAAGATTTTCAGTTGCACATTGGATTTAGGGCAGTAGAACTACCCTGAAGACACAGACTGGGCATATTCAGTGTTGCCTGTCTTGAAAGTGGGTCTAGAGTGAATAGTGGAAGGGTTAAACCAATGTTTATGGGATGGTCTGAAGATAATCCATGAAGTAGGGTGAGACAAGGGAGTCAGAGAGGCACAGAGGCAACAGCAGGTTACAGTGATGGAATCCAAGGGAAGAGAACATTTAAGGACGAGGTCAGAGTAAAAGCTAAAGAGCTTCTATTGGACATAGCAGTTAGGAAGACATTAGCAACCATGGAATGTTTAAGTACCATGCAGTTGTGGGTATGGAAGGAAAAAATGCAAAGAAAGAAGAATAGGAGGTAAGGAAGCAGGCCGAATCTTGGTTGTGCAGATGGAAATGGGATTGGAGACACAGCAAGAGAGGGACAGGGACATGGTGTGAAGGGATAGTCAGTATTTCCTCAGATCTGTCCTCAAGTCCACTGGTTCTCTCTTGTCATGTTCTACCTGCTGCTTAACCACATTCTACTGAGTTTTAATTTCAGCGTCTCTGCTTTTCATTTGTAGAAGTTTAGGAAGTCTTTTTTTAGATATGCCTGGTCTCTATTGGTAGAGGCTTGTTTTTACTCCATTGTCTGCTTTAATAATTTTATTTTTACTTATTTTATTGCCTTTATTTGGAAATTCTGTTCTCTGAAGTTGCTGGGGCTTCAATCCAACTGTTTGTTCTATCTGCTGATAACTTTGCTTCCTAAAGCAGTTCATGATTTTTTAGAGGTGCTCCTCTTCAGCGGTTTATCTGTAGGAGTCTTGTGGCTTGGGTGAGGCTACATAAATTCCTGCAAAGAGATTTTATATTTGCTTCTTCCAAGTACCCCAGGCATGTGTTCAAGTAGAAACGACTTTTTAATGCTAATTTCTTGGCTTGGGTATGTTACCAAACCAGGCAGTTTCCATAACTTTTTCTTTTTTATATTATTGTAATAAGAATGTAGTATAAACGGCAAAGTGATATGTTCCTGTGTATGTTCAGGTGTGTGTGTGTGTGTGTGTGTGTAAGCACCTAGATAGGGGTCCTCTAAAGATACAGATGATCACAAAAATAATCAGTAAGTAAGAGAGATGAAGCTTATTACATTTCTCTCTGATTTGCTCCGGAACTATTTTTAGTTTTATTTTAGAATAACACTGCTCAATAGAACTTTCTGAGATAGTGGAAAGGTTCTATATCTGCTAAGACCATTTTGGCAGCCACTACTGAGATGGTGCTCTTGAGAATTAACATATGGCCAGTGAGAATGAGGAACTGAATTTTTAAAATTGTAAGTCAGAGTTTAAAATAATAAAGGACACTGAGTGACACATTTCTACTCTTGATCATACTGCTATTCCTGGAATTTCCGGAGGGCTTTCTAGATGCCTTAATAAACAATGAGGAAATATGTTTCTTAAAAACTGACTATTGAATGTCTGTTTTTTAGGTAGAAGAGATAAGTATTCTATAAAATTTTTTTTAAACTCATATTTTTGGCAAAAGTATGTATGTATGTACATATTTATATATGTACAGTGTTAACAAACAAATTTTGAGCAAATTTGAAGGTGTAATTGTATTAAATGAGTTGTGAATTGGGCAGCATCTCATCAGGCAACGTGAGGGGTTACACAACATGGAAGGCTTTTATAGTCAGGAAGGTGGGACAAGGAAAGGAATTCATCAGCAAGGAACAAAAATGAAAGTTCATTGGAGGAAAGTAAAAGTTAGGTGACAACAGTTTCTCATTAACTGAGCTGTGGTGTTTTTTAATTGGCTGGGCTTGTTGCTGGGCGCAGAGGAGGTCTTCCTTCCTCCTGCTGGGGTAGTAAAGTAGTTGCACTTCCTGTTGGGGGTGCAAGGTAGGTCTCTTCCTGTTGGGGTGACTGACATCTTCCTTTTTGGGATAATTGGCGATGAGTGTTGGGGTATGAGAGTTCCCTTTTCAGGCCTCTTGACTCCAATTTTAGTTGAGGTTTCCTTTTATTAATTTTCACAATAGACGTACATATACATATATATTCTGATCTCATTTTCCATTTTTGCAGATGAATAAATCAGTTCATATTTCCAAGTAGATGGGAAACAGACTTTTGAAACTTGAGTCACAATGTTGAGAGTCATTTTGAAGAATAAAGGGAGCATGTTAGTGTAAAACATACACGCCAAAGCTTCACCATGTTTGTGTACGACAGATTAAAAACATTTAAGATGGTATTTCCAGGGTATTTTTTATCAATAAACACTTAGCCTCCAGACTTGAAATATTACTACAAAAGAGTGATTATTTTCATCTGTGAATTTTCCTTATTCCATAACTTTGAGCTTAAGAGTCCCTCTAAAGATTAGGAGCCAGATAGTGAGAGTATATGAGAAAAGTAACTTAGGGAAAAATTAAAACTCAAAATAATACTCATTATTTTTCTCCATCAATCTTCACTTGACAGCCCTTATAGCAAATTAAACTTTAATTAATTGATTAACTATCCCCCTAATGTTTTGTTTTGCTTTTATTGTTTTGTTTTTATTTTTTAATTTTTTTTTAACATCTTTATTGGAGTATATGTGCTTTACAATGGTGTGTTAGTTTCTGCTGTACAAAAAGTGAATCAGCTACACGTAAACATATATCCCCATATCTCCTCCCTCTTGCGTCTCCCTCCCACCCTCCCTATCCCACCCCTCTAGGTGGTCACAAAGCACCGAGCTGATCTCCCTGTGCTATGTGGCTGCTTCCCACTAGCTATCTGTTTTACATTTGGTAATGTATATATGTCCATGCCGCTCTCTCACTTCTTCCCAGTTTACCCTTCCCCCTCCACGTGTCCTCAAGTCCATTCTCTACGTCTGCATCTTTATTCCTGTCCTGCCCCTACGTTCTTCAGAACCATTTTTTTTTTAAGATTCTATATATATGTGTTAGCATATGGTATTTGTTTTTCTCTTTCTGACTTACTTCGCTCTGTATGACAGTCTCTAGGTCCATCCATCTCACTACAAATAACTCAATTTCATTTCTTTTTATGGCGGAGTAATATTCCATTGTATATA
>NC_041231.1:95010765-95050556 GCF_002837175.3 Physeter macrocephalus
GGGTCGTATGGTAGTTCTATTTGTAGTTTTTTAAGGAACCTCCATACTGTTCTCCATAGTGGCTGTATCAATTTACATTCCCACCAACAGTGCAAGAGGGTTCCCTTTTGTCCACACCCTCTCCAGCATTTATTGTTTGTAGATTTTTTGATGATGGCCGTTCATTCTGACTGGTGTGAGGTGATACCTCATTGTAGTAATGATTTGCATTTCTCTAATGATTAATGATGTGGAGCATTCTTTCATGTGTTTGTTGGCAATCTGTATATCTTCTTTGGAGAAATGTCTATTTAGGTCTTCTGCCCATTTTTGGATTGAGTTGTTTGTTTTTTTGATATGGAGCTGCCTGAGCTGCTTGTAAATTTTGGAGATTAATCCCTTGTCAGCTGCTTCATTTGCAAATATTTTCTCCCATTCTGAGGGTTGTCTTTTCGTCTTGTTTATGGTTTCCTTTGCTGTGCAAAAGCTTTTAAGTTTCATTAGGTCCCATTTGTTGATTTTTGTTTTTATTTCCATTTCTCTAGGAGGTGGGTCAGAAAGGATCTTGCTGTGATTTATGTCATAGAGTATTCTGCCTCTGTTTTCCTCTAAGAGTTTTACAGTGTCTGGCCTGACATTTAGGTCTTTAATGCATTTTGACTTTATCTTTCTGTATGATGTTAGGGAGTATTGTTTTTAAATGCCAGCAAAATCTCTTTTTTAGGTAAAGGAAACATTTATGAGAAGACTAAAATTGTCCATGCTAAAATTTCTGGAGGACTTTTTCTTTCCCCCTAAAAAACTCACAGTGACAGTGCTTTAACTGTATCGAAGGATCGGTTGTTGAGATCTTCTAATAAGCAGGAAATCCTACAAAATCTTTTATAGTGACTTATTTAGGCTACTGACTTCCCAGCCCCTTGATAGCCAGTAAGCTGTAGCAAAGTTACATGTGAGGAAAGCTGCACTGTTGAAAGACCACCTGCAAATGTCTGCTGGACAGTTGCTTCTTCAAGATTTGTTCCAGGCAAGTCCAGGATACATAGACCAACATAAACCCACAGACACAATATACATCATTATGGTATAATATATACAGTATAACAAAGACTATCAGTTTTCTTCCCCACCTCTAATTGTTTGTTTGTTTTTATTGAAGTGTAGTTGACTTAACAGTATTATATTAGTTTCAGGTATACAGCATATTGATATTACATAATGATCACCACTGTAGTTACTATACGTCACTATGACTGGAAGTTTGTACCTCTTAATCCCTCTTAACCTTTTTTACGATCCCCTCACCTCCCTCCCCTTGATTGATTTTACCATTTGGTTGGTAGCTGTTTAGGATTTAAACCTGCTATTCTTTTTATGTTTTCCCTGAGTTTTTATTATGGGAAATTTCAAACATAAAAGTAGAATGAATGGTATAACAAGCCTCCATAGAGCCATCATCCAGCTTCAAAAATGACAGCTCATAGACAGTTTTATTTGTGTTTGTATGTCCTCCACATCACCTCCTCCCTCCCCTCTGGGTTATTTTAAACATATTCCAGATATTGTAACTTGGCATCCGTAAATATCTCCACTTGTATCTCTAAAAGACCAGTATCCTTAAACACAGCTTCCGTACCATCACACCTAAAATAATAAAGAATAATTCCTTACTAATCATACATTGAGGCGGTGTTCATATTTCCCCAGTTGTCGTATAAAGGTTCTTTTTCAGTTGTTTCGTGAAATCAAAGATTTAACCATTGTCATTGATAGTTATGTCCCTTGGGACTCTTTCAGCCCATGGGTCTCCCTGCTTTGCTCCCCCACTTTTTTTTCCTTGCATTTTATTTGCTGCAGACACCTAGTTGCTTCCCATAGTCAGTATTTTGCTCATTGCATCCTTTGGCATCATTTAACATCTTCCGCTGCCCTCTCTATTTCCTCAATTGGTTTTAGATTTAAAGGCTTGATCAGGTTCAACTCAAATATGGACAAGAACGTTCCATAGGCATTGTTGCCCATCTCCATGAGGAGCACATCATGTCCAGTTGTCCGTCTTTGAGGGGTATCAGCATCCCTTGATCATTTTTGCCTAGATCGTGTATTTTGATAGTGTTTACAATTCTGTTATTCTTTCTTTAGGTATTAGTCGAATATGCCTATTAAGAGAAAGTTCCCCCGGTTATCTCTTTGGCTCCTGGGTCTAGGTTTATTGCTCTTTACCACCCAGCTGATGTAGCCCCCCTGGTGTTCCTTCAGGTCCTGTGTAAACGGCACCCTCGTGTGCAGCACCACGCAGCTGTGGCACGGGGACCGAATCCTGTGGGGCAATAACCACTTCTTCAGGTAACAGCTTGTGTTCACTAGTATGTTCACTCATACACCTTTTCTCTTATCTGAGTGTAAAACACGTTGATTTTCTCTAATGGTGAAAAACCCCACAGAATTAATTTACCTAAGAGGAAACGGCGAGATTGGTTGAAAGACTTTGAAAGAGAAACGGGCCCGCCAGAGCATGACCTGGATGCAGCCAGTGAGGCTTCCTCGGAACCAGACTATAACTATGAATTTGCACAGATGGAAGTTATCATGAAAACGCTGAATAGTAATGGTAAGACCCTTACGCATTTACTTTCTCACTCTACTCTTTAAATAAACCTGAGGAGAATTTGAGCATGGCTAGAGAATTGTCAGTCTGATCTCTGGTGTATCAACTTGGGGATTCTGTTGCAGGAATAAAGATTTTGACCTTTTTATTTATCTCTATTTCTGGATTTTTAGCTTCAAATACCCCTCTTTTTAATTATAAAAAGGAAGTATGAAATAAAGGCCAGATGGAAAGACAAGTGTAATGTATTACTCTGAAGAGTATAGAATAACAACAAAAAAGAACATCATTAAGATTAGGGATTAACATTAGCTACTGGGGCCTTGGACAGCACAGCACAGCACATGGAAGACCTGTGTTGGAACTCCAGCTTCATCCCACTCTGTTACTTGCTCACCAAGTTGGGAGGAATCTCGACAGACGTTCCAAAGTGATGCTCAGACATCAGAATCCCATTAATGGCTCATTTAACAACATGCCTGAGCAACAAGTCTCCTGTGAGTGGTTTTTTGAAAGCCCAAAGAGATGCAGGGTGTGACAGGAGGGTGCAGCTCCAAACTCCAGGTGGAAGAATGCCCATCAGAAGAGAGATTATTTCTTCAGATGAGGTTACAGAACTCTAGACATCTCTGTGCTCTCTGTGGCATATCCAGGTGGTATCCATTTAATCATGTATCATCCCACATCACAGATTTCTAATTTTCTCCAATTGCTACCGTCTTACCATATATATATATATATATAAATATTTATATTTATATATATATAAATATATTTATATAAATATTTATATATATATGACCCCCCTCAATAACCAGTGAGTATTTAGCACTCGCTAAATACTCACTTGTTAATTTCTCCAGGCTTCTTATCCAAAGCAGTTCATCATCAGTGGCCTGGCTCATGGTGTTAACATGAGTATCCATTTGTGTTCCAGATCAGGCCTTGCTCTCTCCAGTGTTGGTTTTATCCATTTAAAAGTAATGTTTCCCCTTCCTTATGCTTTACTCAATCCCACTGCTAAATGGAGCTCCCCTGCGGGGCACACAGATGTGCTCTGTTATGATGCTGAAATGCTGGTGGCCGGACAGAGTTCACGCCCTTCACCTCTACTGCTAGGTGGCTTCCCGATCATAAGCCTGTCTGCCTGGTGGTCATCCCCTTGGTGGTCCTATTTGAAGATTCTCTTCCCTCTCCTGTGGTTTCAGACGAAGCTCCTCCACAAACACTGGGATAAAGGTTAACTGATTGGCTTTAGCATGAGGGAGCTTGACTGGTTCTTAGCAGTGCTGCTCATTGGTGCTTGTGCTACATGCTTTGGCCAAATCTAACATGATGGGGAAGAGGCTGAAGTTTTCTGCCTGGCCTTTGCTGCCTGAGGTGCTCTGAATTCTTGATGGAGGGATGCTCCCTTTTCAGTTATGACCCTTTCCTCCCCATGTCCCAACTCCATGGCCTTCCAGTGGTTAAAATCCGGTGGCTGTTCTTTTCCCCGTGTATCCAACAGCACAAAAGTGTCACTCGTATTATTGCTACTCTTACTAACGACTTGATTCCTGTTGACAGCACAGCAGTTCAGGACATAGTACTTCTGGGTGAATAGTCACCTGCATTGTCCCAGTAATAGACTAGAATAACGGATTTTCAAATCTCTAGAATAAATAATGATCTGAAACCCAGTTCATTTGAATTAAGAATAAAAGCAAACCTAGTACCCGTAGACCATAATATGTTCTTCCTGAGGGTTCGGAATAGGAATCAGATATTTAACTGTTTTCACACAGTCAATGGCAGCTCTAAAGTAAAGAGCAATTAAGGGGCTGGTGAAGGGTCATAGAGCTTATTCCATCTGGGATTAAAAGGTTCTCTTTTTCCCCCGAAAGGATCTACTTCCCTTTGATTTAGTGCCTTGGGCATCTTGATATGAATTAATTCTAATTCTGTGGGTCACGTAAATTCCCTTCAACCTCTACACCATTACCCTCTCTCTTTTCCATTCTCGGGACAGATAAGGAAGAGATATGGGAACATATGTGTATGGATAACTGATTCACTTTGTTGTAAAGCAGAAACTAACACACCATTGTAAAGCAATTATACTCCAATAAAGATGTTAAAAAAAAAAGAAAGAAAGAAAGGGGTTCCTTTCTCTCATCCTAAAACACCTACCTCTTTGGTTTCTTGGCCTTAGGCTCTAGGCTTACTGAGTTTTAAAACAGTTCATACAAGAGGAAGAAAGAAGATAGGGAGAAAAAGGAAACTGTTAACATGCTCTTGAAAAGTGGATTTTGGTTGTTTGAGAACAGACCAGATCATCTTCGGCTTCTGTCCTATGCCATATCATAGAGTCAGAGTGACTTGCTGATTAGGATGACCTTTTTAAGAATATGTTGTATAGTGATAAAGGCTTAAAATAGGTTAATTAATTTGAAAAGAAAATGTTATCAAATATGTCTAAGAGAAAAGTGTTTCCAGACTCGTGTTGGGATCAGAGGAGAAAAAGAAACCTCAGTCCCTGTACCTGTACCAGGTTTGTGTGTAGCATAGCCAGACCCAGAGTCTCCAGGCAAGGCTTCCCAGGCTGGTCTGTGGCAGGCTTGGGGAGGGATGCTTTGAGTTGCTCTCTCTTGCATATCTGCATGTTGATTTGTGGCCACTGAGAAAGCCTGGTGAGTAGTAGGGTTGCTATGTCGTGGCAGCTGCTAAAGCAGTTTAAAAAGGCCTCAGTCACATTACCTCTGCATTGGCATGGAACCCCCTACCTCAGCCATCTGGGATCATGTGTGTTTCTACTTACCACTGACCAACAAGTAGAAATAAGAATTAAACATCTTATTCAGTGTCTTTTCGCAAAAGCCCTAGAATATGATTTTATAAAAAAATTGGTGTGTTTCCCAGTTTTCTCTCTCTGGAAAAGATTCGTACACACTCAGGGCCCTAGAAATGAATGGTGAGGACCCTGTCCTTTCTTTTTTAAACCTAGAGCCTAAATAGAGAAAAAATATATGTATACTGTTGGAGAAATATGTATATTTTTTAATTCTGAGAGAACTTTTCTTCTCTAGCCCTTACGTGTAAGATTTCTTTAAACTCCCTCAAAAAAGATCACCATATTATTCTTTTTCTTTCCGCCCCCCCCCCCCCCCCCCCGCCACCCAGCAGTTCTAGGGCTACGTTAGAAGTTCTAATCCTTTGGAGTATGTCACTTTTCACTCTGCGGAAAAAGTCTTACCCACCCATGGTCTGCCTTTGTGTAAAAGGGTTTTTTTTAGGAGTCCATTTTCCATTGGCCTTTCAAGTTAACATATTTCAGGGACTCTATGTCAGGACTCTATGAAGAAAAGTATTCAGCTTTGAAAAAATAATGAATTTGAGAATTTTATATCAGCAAAGAACAGTATTTTTTTTTTAAATCTACTCTTTAACAGAGTACTAATTCTGAGGAAAACATTGGAGGTAAGAGTACAGTTTATTACTAAGTTTATTTCCTACCCCAGACAATTAGCTCTGATCTGAGTTCAAAACCCAGTTCTGTTGCTTATTAGCTGTGCAATCTTAGGTCAGCTACTTCACCTTTCTGAGTCCCAGTTTGTCTCATCTTTGAAATGGGAATGCCATCCACCCTTAAGTTTGTTGCAAGGCTTTCATGAGATGATGCATGCAAAGCATATAGTGCCTCTACCTGAGATATAGCCAGCAGCCAGTAGAGTTATTATTACTGCTGTGGTTGTCATTTTTCTTAAAACAACTCACCTATACTCTGCATATCTAGTGATTTTTAAAAGTACTTTCTACTCTGTTTTGTATTGTTTAACCCTGTTTTTAAAGCTAACGTGCTATTTTCTTTTCCTCTTCTCATATAGAAAACTACTAAAATTTACCTGCTGATTTTACAAGTTGATAGGGTCTTCTGGTAAAGTCAGTCAATAGCTATCATGAGGTGATGTAAAAATTCCTCTTAATTTCCTTCTCTTATCCTGGAAATTAAAATGAGCGTCAATATATAGAAATACGACACGAACAGCGCTGAATAATAAGCAAGTGTGTGAATCTCAGGCTAGTCTGGGAATACGAACACATCTCCTAGGTCCCGTGTACTTCAGGGAAATGTTTACCATTATGGTGATTTCTTTGTTTACCATCCAGATTGTCTAAAGTAGTGTTTCCCTAGAGACAGCATGACTTTTCTCTTTAGTGCATGTGGTCAGTGCCTTCCTTAATCTTTCTCCATCATATCCAGGCCGTTGGTTGTTACCAAGCTAATGTCCTGCCATAGCCAATTAGCTCTTTAGGACCGAGTCCTACCTACGCCACAGCCACCACTCGTCACAGTCGTGGCCCCTTTCAACAAGACCCATTAGTATTTCTAATACCTGTTCACCCACGTGTGTGTTGGTGATCTCTCAATCTGCGAACGCAAAAAATCAGAAATAGTTGCAAGTGAATTGCTTTCTTGACTATTAACACCTGAGAAATTGCCAGACCGTATCCTCAGTGTTTTCAAACCTATGCTGTGATCTGTAAGTTTCCTCTCACATTAGAGAAATTCAGGAGTAATAAATTTGTGGCTAAAATCAGAAATACAAACCCTTTGCCATGTGCTGAAACCAGTGCTAGAAGAGCATTAAAAAGTGACTATCGGAAAAATCAAATCTCATGTGGCTCTGTCTTTGAAGTTGTCTTAGCTTTCATTGAGCTTTTCGGTGGATAGAATCCCATCCCCCTTTCCTCTATCCTCTGCTTTTCGCAATTGAGTGATCTATCTAAACATTAGGATGAGCTCATCAAATTGAAGAAAGTCACATAGTAGATGTGGGGAAACTTTACCCCCAGGGCATTTATCTAAAATGTTAAGGAAAAGGAAGCGGAGAGGATTTCATCTGGCCTCACAGACAGCACGTTGAACGGCTCGATTCTGGGGGAGGGGATGGTTTTCGCTGAAAGAAACACCCACCGCTGAAGGCACCTTGCCTTGTCTCTTGGCTCACCAGACCCAGTTCAAAATGTGGTTCAGGTCCTGGAGAAACAGTACCTGGAAGAAAAGAGGAGCGCCCTTGAGGAACAGCGGCTCATGTATGAGCGGGAGCTGGAGCAGCTCCGCCAGCAGCTGTCCCCAGAGAGGCGGCCCCGGAGCGGCGGCCCGGACCGCCTGGCCGACGGCAGCCAGACAGCTCAGCAGAAAGTGACCCAGTGGGCAGAGGAGAGGTACGAGGGGAGCGGCGGTGGAGGGGCCCAGAGTCAAGGCCTCGGGGCCTTGGGGGAGGGGGTCGTGAGGCGTGTCGGAGCGGGACAGACCTAGCAAAGAGGGAAGTCTTACGCCCGTGTCTGGATTGTTAGCACTTGCCTTTCCTTTCAGAGACAGCATTGATTCTCAGTATGTCTACTGTGATGCTGGTTGTTAAAGATTACACCTGCCCCCTCACCCTTTAGTAAAAATGGTACCAAGTTAGAATACCACTGTTTGGTCTTAACGTAGAGAACATTTGACTAGTCCTTCAGCATAAAACCGTTTCTTGTTTTCTATTTCTTTTACTTTGGAACCCATTTAAATACAATTTTAATGTTAAGAAATCTACTAAGTGTGATTTTTTTTTTTTTTTTACCTTATGACTTTATTTATATCAGAACTGAGGTAGTGGTGGAGGAAACGGTAACAAAAACAGCCACAATAAGGACGATAAATTATTGCTGAGTTCTGTTGTGGTCTTACCGCAGTCTAGGAATGGTGCTTATTTTATTTAATGCTCCCAACAGCATCAAGCCATGGGAACTATTCTTTCTGTCTCGTAGATTGGACAATCATTTTAAACATCTTCCCTCAGTCACCCATTAAGTAAATGAAAAGGCCAGGGTTTGAACCCAGGTCTGTTGATAGTCCATTATCCTGTGTTGTAATAAAAATAATGGCGCCTGACGTTTCTTGACCGTTTATCATGTGCTGACACTCCATGCAGTCGAAAATCCGAGTAGGACTTTACAGTAGATCCTTGATATCTGCGTTCCACATCCACAGATTCAACCCACCATGGATCACAGTGAAAAAAAATCGGTATCTCCGTGGGCCTACGCAGTTCAAACCCACATTGGTCAAGGGTCAGCTGTACTCTTTATTTCATTCAGTGGGTAATTTTTGCATATCCTATGATGGGCCATGCACTTGGTCAGGAATTAGGTGTAGTGACAAGCAAAAAAGACACGGCCCCTGCCCTGGGGTTGCTTACAGCTTCGTAGAGGAGACGGACATTATGGGTCAGATAATCACACAAATAAATGAAAAATTGTAACTATGACGAAGGCTACTGAGGCAAAAGATGTGGGGCTGGGAAAACATATAATAGGGTTCGGACCCAGTTAGGCTGTTAGAGAAGCTTTTACCAGGAAGTACTATTGTGTAGAGTTGAGAAACGAATTTCTGCTGTCACAGAAGTCCCTACTTCTCACCTTTTACCAACTGAAGAAATCACGTAAAACACTTTCTCCTTACTGGCTCCAGATCTCCCCCACCCCAAAGCACACAGAAGTCGGAATCAATTTCTTTTTCCTAAAGGATTGCTTTATTGGGTTTTGTGTGTACGTGTGCATTACCATATCAAAATCTAGTTGTTTTCAAATGTTATATAATTTAAAACATGGTTTGAAGTTAAGTCACCCCACATGTTTGCTCCCCATCTGTGGTTACCAGTGGAGAGCTCACGGAAACCTGGTGGGAGGATAAGAGGTGAATTGGCAAAAATAGCTTGAAAAATAATTGTTTGAGAGGAGTTTTCTGCTACTTTCTAACAACATGACTCACTTGGAAACGGACATGCTCATGTGCTTTTCTGCTCTGCCACAGGGATGAACTCTTCCGCCAAAGCCTGGCAAAACTGCGGGAGCAGCTGGTCAGAGCTAACACCTTGGTGAGGGAGGCTAACTTCTTAGCCGAGGAGATGAGCAGACTCACCGACTACCAGGTGACTCTGCAGATCCCTGCTGCAAACCTCAGTGCCAATAGAAAGGTAAGAATGTTCTCAAAGAAGCTGAGAGCAAGAGGTACAACAGTAGATACTGTAAGTGGAACGTAAACCTGGCATCCACAGAGCATCCGTGAGGAGACCCTGACGTGAGCCGGAGGGTTTGTTCTTTTTAAGACGTCCTTTAGAGACCTTGGGTGTATATGCCTTTGGATATTTTATGATCAGCATATGAGAATTAGGGGGGGCTAAAAGCCTTGCTAATTTAAATGCTTTCTTTAAAACAGTGAAACTGGGGAATTCCCTGGCAGTCCAATGGTTAGGACTCGGTGCTTTCACCGCTGTGGTCCCAGGTTCAATCTTTGTTTGGGGAACTAAGATCCTAGAAGCCACTGGTATGGCCAAAAAATAAATAAATGAATGAATAAATAAATGAATAAATAAAACATTGAAACTAGAGATATATATAAGTAATTCCTCCTGCTTTTCTCCTTCATATAAATGCCTCCTGAAATGGGGGAATGTGTATATATTTTGTGATAGTACCATTCTGAGAGTGAATTCTTCAGAAGGAGAAGAAGAAGGAAGACTCATATGATACCTGTTTTTCATACACAGAAGGATTCTTTGCAGCCATTGGGAAGTTTCCTGTCATTTCAACTTGAAGAAATTTTCATTTAAGGAGAAACTTTGGAAGAAATAATTTTTCATCCATTCATTTTTCCCTCCATCAAGCGAGCTAGAAACGAGTCAGAGAGTATCTCGTCAGTCTTCGTGCGTTTTTAGTCTTTTGACCAAGTAGTTCTCCTTTGAGAAATTTATTCTAAATCTGTACTTATAGATGTGTTCATAAACATTTATGTGCTTTTGTACCAGGACACTTATCACAGTGGCCTTTGTAATAGCAAAAATTTGAAGCAGCCATGATATTGACCAAGAGAATAATTAGTCAAGTGAGTGATACATCCCTATAATGGATGGCTGTGTTGCTATGAAAAATCATGTTTATGAAGAATATTTAACCACACAAGAAGGTGAACTGTGGAGAGAGAATTGGGATAGGAAATTTGTATATTGGTTTGGTTCTGATTGTGATAAAAATAAAATGTGTGTGCATGGGTATACAAAGAAGATTGAAAATAAACCAGGATATTCCCTAGGTGATAGGGTTTCATCTTCTTTTGTATACATTATGTGTGGTTTTTTTTTTCCAAACTTTCTACTTTATGATAATACATATTGCTTCAACAATCCGAAAGAGTTATAACGAGATGTGTTATGTTTGTTTTTGGTTTTTGTTTTCCTTCATTCTGCAGAGAGGAGCGATAGTGAGCGAGCCTGCTATTCAAGTGAGGAGGAAAGGAAAGAGCACCCAAGTGTGGACCATCGAGAAGCTGGAGAATAAATTAATTGATATGCGAGACCTTTATCAAGAATGGAAGGAGAAGGTTCCTGAGGTAAGAGGGACAAAATGTAAAGGAGCTTTGGTTGTGCTAAAAGGACAAGAACATAAGTGATTTAATCGTCAGAACACACATCTGTGCGTCAGTGAATATCTGGGACATTTGGGACATTTATATTAGAAATGTAAAGTGAAAGTGATCTTGAAAGGATCAGTTGGGTTGGTCATAAAACATGTGATCCCCACACAGATAGGAACGAAATGAAGAGAACACATAGCATGTTCTTATTGGGTTGCTGCTACATTTCAAGTGAAGTGAAGTAGGACAAAGTGAATTTGTGCTGTTTCGTCAGTGCTGTTAAAAATCAGCTTAAATGGAGCCAGCGTGGATTTTGTATTCATTAGCATATGTTCATGCTCCCCTAGCTGGGTTCATGGCTAGGTAGATGCTAAGAATAATTTTAGAAAGCATGATCCATTTTTTCTACATTAGTAATGGAAAAAAAGATTCAGTGAAGGAAATGAGGCAAAGCACAGGGAATGAAACCTTGCAGGTGGGGTGTGATAGGGAAGACGGGGTGTGATAGGTGGGGCTGTAACCAAAGAAGAGCTCTCCCTGCCCTTATGTCACTTAACAAGCCCCTCCCGTGGGATAGTTCTGGTTTATTCGTGTGACATGATTCTATTTTTACTTCTTTTTAATTTATTTGGGTAAGTGCTTTCTTTTTAAAACTTTTTAAAATGCTGGTTTTAAATAGTATTGTTTAAGTTGATGTTTTGTTTCCTACTCGCCTTCCCCCCGCCTCTCCTGCCATTCAGACAAAGCGACTCTACGGGAAACGAGGTGACCCTTTCTATGAAGCCCAAGAGAATCACAACCTAATTGGCGTGGCTAATGTGTTCTTGGAGTGTCTGTTCTGTGATGTGAAACTTCTGTATGCAGTTCCTATCATCAGCCAGCAGGGGGAGGTAAGGACAAGCCAGCCTCTGAGAAAATGGCCATGGTTCAAGTTTGGTTGTTTTTTTTTACATCTTTATTGGAGTATAATTGCTTTACAATGTTGTGTTAATTTCTGCTGTACAACGAAGTGAATCAGCTCTATGTATAGATGTACCACCCCCTCCCCTCCCTCTTGAGCCTGCCTCCCACCCTCCCTATCCCACCCCTCTAGCTCATCACAAAGCACCGAGCTCAAGTGCGTTTTTTGTTTTTTAATTCGATTTAAGTTCTGTTCTTGAGGTAGATCAAGAAACTAGGGTGAAGCATCAGGATCACATTCTTCTTTCTCTACTAATATCAAAAGAAACTATCAAAATTAAGGCATGGTTTTAAAAGATTATTAGAACATTTTTTTTATTTGTGGTTCACAAGTATTTTCTTTGTTTTAATCAAATTCGAAATCTTTTGGAAACCAGATTCAGCTCTGTGCCCCATATTGATTCCTCTCTCTCTTCTTTTTTTTGTGATACGCGGGCCTCTCACTGTTGTGGCCTCTCCCGTTGCAGAGCACAGGCTCCGGACGCGCAGGCTCAGCGGCCGTGGCTCACGGGCCCAGCCGCTCCGCGGCATGTGGGATCTTCCCGGACCGGGGCACGAACCCGTGTCCCCCGCACTGGCAGGCGGATTCTCAACCACTGCGCCACCAGGGAAGCCCTGATTTCTCTTTTAATCTCTCACCTCTGTAGTACACTTTAGCTCCTTCCTGGCCCTAAGTGGTCTTTACAAGATACAACTTGGGAGGATTATTTTGAAATTCTAAAATATTCAAAGAAAACAAGCTTAAGCATCCCACTGTTACCTCCTCCTTTAAAAAAATAATCCCCCTCATATTTCATTTATTTCATTATGTTGGCCTTCTGTCAGCCTGAAACATTTCAGAAAATGTTCAAGTTCAAACTTTTTTATGTTATCCACTTCAACTGATGTTTTCATTTTAAATTTAGTAACATCCTTACTTCCTAGCTTATCCTTCAATAGCATGCAAACTTGGAAATACTAAGTTATTTTTTGTGATTCTTAGAGCAGACTAAGAGTAGGGTGCCATTCCGCCCAAAGGGAACCCAGAAAATAGACCCTAGATTCCCAGTTGTGATGTGTAAGTACACAGCTCACATTCCACATGTAGTAACCCACCTGTGGACATGATGCTCTAGGAAAATAGTGGGCTAAGTTGCTTTTTCCCATGTTAACAATGGGCACAACTCCGATGGCAAAGAGATCTAGTGGTTGAGTCCCTAGTCAGGGTTTCTTAAGCTAGGGTCCATGGTGGGCTTTGAGTATTTTGTTAACCCCCTGAAATTATACTAAAAATGTATTAGGCTCTCAAAAAACGTTGGGGAAAAAAAGCTTAAGAACCACTGTCTTCTCACCGTTTTCTCATATTTCCTTTCTTCCCCTCCTCTTGCTCCTTCCTCCATATTTGTCTCACTTGTCAAATACCGTCAACTAATTTCTCTCAGGTCCTGGGTGTCAGGGCCAGTTGCTCTGTGGAAGTTAGATCTGAGCTACCTTTAAAAATAAGCCTCACTATGTAAGATGACACAGCAGTGCCAGAGCATGTGTCCCCTTCACAAGTCCAGTCATTATGACCTAAAACTGTGTTGCCAAAGAAAACTTGGCCAGTTACCACACTCTGAGAATGCAAAGGTCAGGGTCATTCCTATCCTTAAATCGGTTCTGTGAAACCAGCTATAAGAGAGACACTGCTAAACTAGCACCAATGCAGAGAACCACCAGGATATTCTGGAAACTTAAGTTCCCCCCACTCCCTTTTTTTTTTTTTTTTTTTTTTTTTTTTAGAGAAACAGTCTTAGGGCTTCCCTGGTGGCGCAGTGGTTGAGAGTCCGCCTGCCGATGCAGGGGACACGGGTTCGTGCCCCGGTCCGCGAAGATCCCACATGCCGCGGAGCAGCTGGGCCCGTGAGCTATGGCTGCTGAGCCTGCACGTCTGGAGCCTGTGCTCCGCAATGGGAGAGGCCACAGCAGTGAGAGGCCCGCGTACCGCAAAAAAAAAAAAAAAAAAAAAAAAACAGTCTTAAAGAAACTGTTTCCTTATAACTTGGTGGCTTTGTATTTGTCGCTCCTCCTGGAGTAGGTCTCACCCCCTTACTCTTCTCCCAGCCCTAGGGTCACTTCCATTCTCATTCTCTGCTCCCAAGAGGGTAGGGGAGAGGCTCCATGAGCCCAGTGGCCACGACTGTTTGGTTTACTGTTGTAAACACAGCACTTAGTACAGTTCCCGGCACACACTCGATTCTCAGTAAATATTTGTTGAGTGGATAAATTTATCTGCTAACAACCTGCATGTATCTCTGTTAGGACAGCTAGTCTACACTGGGTTTTTATTTACTTATTTGTTTGTTTATTTATTTGTTTATTTATTGGCTGCTTTGAGTCTTTGTTGCTGCGCGCGGACTTTCTCTAGTTGCGGCGAGCGGGAGCTACACTTTGTTGTGGTGTGTGGGCTTCTCATTGCGGTGGCTTCTCTTGTTGCAGAGCACGGGCCCTAGAGCGCGCGGGCTTCAGTAGTTGCAGCACACGGGCTCAGTAGTTGTGGCTCACGGGCTCTAGAGCACAGGCTCAGTAGTTGTGGCACACGGGCTTAGTTGCTCCGCGGCATGTGGGATCTTCCCAGACCAGGGCTCGAACCCGTGTCCCTTGCATTGGCAAGCGGATTCTTAACCACTGCGCCACCAGGGAAGCCCCCTACGCTGGGTTTTTAATTCTGTGTCTTTCCCCACTTGACTGTGAGTGCCCAGACAGCGGAGCCTGTGTCTTTATCGTGGTGTTCCCACGATGCCAGGTGTTTGATCAAATGAGTAAATGAATGAGTATGTGAACGAGGGAAATAGATGACTCCAGGTAGAATGTGATAGTTGCCTTTGTGCTGTTCATGGGCTGCCTGTAGAAGAAGGGTAAGAATGAAGATGACTCCGGGAGGCAAGGTACAAAGGCAAATTTGGCTCAAAGTAAGGCAGAGTGATTACAGGGCAGGCGATGGAGTGGGCTGGCTCTGGAAGTACTGAGAGTTTCCCGTTGCTGGAGGTGGCCCAGCGATAACAGTGGAGCTGCTCGCTGGAGATGTTGTAGCATGCTTTCCATCTCAGGTCAGTATTGTCCACGGGATGTCTTTTAATCCCACGGCGCTCTGGTTCCTTGACCCAGGTTGCCGGGCGTCTCCACGTGGAAGTGATGCGAGTCACAGGCACCGTCCCGGAGCGCGTGGTGGAGGATGACTCCTCGGAGAACTCCAGTGAAGGCGGGAGTCTTGAAGTTGTAGACAGCAGCGGGGAAATCATCCACCGAGTCAGAAAACTGACGTGCCGGGTGAGGGCGCAGGGCTGGGAAGGCTCAGATAAATGACCTTTTCAATTCAAAACAATTTTATGGAAAATCTTAGGAGTTCTTCATAGAACATGGTAAAAGTTAAACTTTCTGACGATAAATACAATAACAGACAGTACTTTTCCCAGAAGTGCAGCACACTTTCTGATGACAGTTGTATGAAATTTCAGAAGTCTATGTATGTGGCATGCAAGGAGTGCATATTGTTTAGTGAATCATGCTTTTCTAGTAAAGGTCACAGCTGTGTCAGAAACTCGGTCATTAGGAAAGTTTGAGAGGGATGTATGCATTTGTCACCGTGCTCACATACTGTAATTATGGAGCTGTGGTACACATTTCATTACAAGTAGGTAACCCTTAATGAAGTATTTTCAGCTGTCAAATGGATGACTGATTTATTTATTTCATCACCTACTCTTAAATTTGAGGTAGCTGGATATGAAAAGAATGCATAGTTTGTTTTCTTTATGAGAGTTATGTTTGCATTTTTTTTCTCCCTCCAGGTAAAAATTAAAGAGGCAACTGGGCTGCCCCTAAACCTCTCAAATTTCGTCTTCTGTCAATACACATTCTGGGACCAGTGTGAGTCCACGGTGGCCGCCCCAGTAGTGGACCCAGAGGTGCCTTCCCCACAGTCCAGGGATGCCCAGTACACTGTGACCTTCTCTCACTGTAAGGTACAAATGCCGTTACAAAATGAGCTACTTGGGAGACAACCGGCTGCGGCTCAGTTCAAAAGTCTACTTGTAACTTAGAGTTTTTTCCCATATGAATGTTTCATAAACATAATAGGTTTATTGAGCTTTTTAACCTCAAAACGTACTTTAATACAAATTCAGATCGTTTGAAAGTGTTTAAAATAAAATCTGGGGACTTCCCTAGTGGCGCAGTGGTTAAGAATCCACCTGCTAATGCCGGGGACATGGGTTCGAGTCCTGGTCCAGGAAGATCCCACATGCTGTGGAGCAACTAAGCCCGTGTGCCACAACTACTGAGCCCACACGCTGCAACTACTGAAGCCCATGCACCTGGAGCCCGTGCTCTGCAACAAGAGAAGCCACTGCAATAAGAACCCAGGCACCACAATGAAGAGTATCCCCCGCTCGTCACAACTAGAGAAAGCCCACACGCAGCAACAAAGACCCAATGCAGCCAAAAAATAAATAAAATTTAAAATAAATAAATAAATAAAATAAAATCTGAAAGACCTCTACCTGAAATCTGTGATGACCAGTGACAGTTTGCTGCATATTATGTGTGTGCAAACATATGTTCATACACATAAATGGCCAGAGATACACACTCTTACAGTCATGCATGCATAATTTTAAAAAGTTTTTTGCAAAAATGTGATCACATTTTACAGATTGCAGAATTGCATTTTATTATTCTAATATACATGAGCATCTAACCATATAAGTTGCTGTAGCTATTTTTCATTCTTTTGAATTCTAAGCATAGCATTCTAAAGTCCCGTATGAGCTTTTAAAGATCATACAAAATGAGAGAGGCGAATTTTTGGTGAATATTGGTTGGACCTATTTTGTGACATCAGCTACTCTTCCTGTCTTTCATATCAGACTGCCAACCAGTCACTTCTGACAGCCAGACTCTAGCCTCTGTGTAATTTTGTTTTTCTTTGGACAATTCTTAATAGATATTCAAGACCCCTTCTTTTCGAAATTGTGCCTATTCTTGCTGGTTCTACAGTTAGAAGACAAATCCATATCACCACCTATAAAATTTCCCATATGTAAAGTCCCAAATATTTCCCATATTTCCCATATGTAAAGTCTGTCAAGGTTTTTTTTTGAAAGGCTGGATTTCTCTTTTTTTTAAATATTTATTTATTTGGTTGCACCAGGTCTTAGTTGTGGTAGGCGGGCTTCTTAGTCGCAGCACACAGGCTCCTTAGTGGCATGCGTGTGGGATCTAGTTCCCTGACCAGGGATCGAACCCAGACCCCCTGCATTGGGAGCACGGAGTCTTATCCACTGCGCCACTGGAGAAGTCCCTGTCAAGTTTTTATTTATTTGTTTTTTAAAGACCTTTTTGGATGTGGACCATTTTTAAAGTCTTTATTGAACTTATTACAATATTGCTTCTGTTTTATGTTTTGGTTTTTTGGCCCCAAGGCATGTGGGATCTTAGCTCCCCGAACCAGGGATCGGACTCGCACCCCCTGCATTGGAAGGTGAAGTCTTAACCACAGGACTGCCAGGGAAGTCCCCTGTCAAGTCTTTATTTTTATGAGAATAGCCCACTTTTAATTTTTACCTGTATTCACCAAGTCTGTTTCTTAATTCTTTATTAATCTTTTGTTGTTGTCGTTATGGTTCTCTGAATACTCTGTTAAATATTCCCCATCTTTCTTTGGATCCAAAAAGCTGCTTATTTAGAAGGATGAAACCTGGATTTTAAGGACATGCTAGTTAACAACTGGTTTAATAGATGCTAGTCTCAGAGACCTTGGACTCACTGTGTGACCTTGAGTTTTTTTTTGTTTTTTTTTTTTTTTTAACCTCTGAAATGCGTAGTTTGTGCTGATTGGTCATGAAGTTTATTTTCCTTTTAAAATTCTGGCCTCGTCTCCAAATAAAATAAGTTAGGTAGTATGAGGTTAAACCAATACAGCGCAGCCCTTTCGAGATATTAGAATCACCTGAGATTCCACTGAGATGCTAATGGGAAGGAAGTCTGCCTGGTTCCTTGCCTCTGCTTTGTTCCCGGTGGTTGCCTCACCGATCGTCTATTCAGCCTCCATTTCCTCATCTGTTTGTATTTCACAACAAAGAGTTGGAGTGGGAGGGTTTAAGAGCAAGAGTGCAGAGTCTTGGAGATAATCATATAAAATTTAATTCTGTTTTGGTCTTCTAAGCCATAGCAAGGAACAATCAGAAGTTCCCTTTTTTTTTTTTTTGCTGTGCTGATTGGTCTATTCTGGCTGAAAGTCAGGGTGGTCCCAGGGAAAAGAGAGTGAACCAGGAGGAAGGGAGGACAGACTCAGCTCTGCAACCAACAAGCAGTGCGATGTGGGGCTGCTGCTTTCCTCAGTGTCCTCGTATATTAAAGAAAGGAGTTCAGTTACCTCAGAATATCACTTCCCGTCTAATATCCTGGTTTCTTTGCGGTTTTCTGTGAAACAGCAGCGATGGTTTTAAGGTTGGGATCAGGCTAGCGTACTCTGAAATGAGTCGGTATACAGTTGAAAGTCAAAAAGGAAATTTCACAGATTCCTTTCTGCATAACTCCTGTTCCTCTTTCCTCTCCCCTGCGTATCCCAGGACTACGTGGTGAGTGTAACGGAAGAATTCCTGGAGTTCATTTCAGATGGAGCACTGGCCATCGAAGTATGGGGCCACCGGTGCACCGGGAATGGCAGCTCTGTCTGGGAAGTCGATTCCCTTCATGCTAAGACAAGAACGTTGCATGACAGGTTTGTGCTTGGCTGAGGGCTTTAGATGCAGGGTCAAGGCTCACCCTTGGACAGTGGTTGCAGATTAAGGACTCTCTGAGCCTGTTTCCCCCTTTGTGAATGAGAATGGTGAAAGGAACTGCCAGGCCCTGGAAAAATTCGACGGGGAAAGGAAAGTCTTTTCAACAAATGAGACTGAAACATCTGTGTACCTTTATGGAAGAAAAACACCTTGATCTTAATTCACATGATACACAACACTTAATCTGAGATGGAGCATGACTTTAAATGTAAAAGATAAAACTATAAAGCTTGTAGAAGAAAACAGAGAGGTATCTTCTTTTAAAGTGGATCATTTGCCTCTTCCGTGACCCAGCAATCCCACTCCTAGGTATTTACCCAAGAAAAATGAAAACATAAGTCCATAAGCAGCCTGGTACATGAATGTTTACGGCAGTTCTATTCATGATATCCCCCAAAGTGTAAACAACCCGATGTCCTTCAGTGTGAGAATGTTTGATAAACAAATTGTGTTATTAGTCATATAATAGAATATTACTCAACAATAAAAAAGGACTCTGTCCCACTCTTACATATTGTGGGTGAATCTCACAAACATTGTTCTGAATCAAAGGAGCCAGACCTAGAAAAGTACAATACTACGTGATTCCATCTATATGAAGTTCTAGAGCAGGTAAGACTAATCTGTGAGGTTACACGGCTGCTGTGGGCGGGGTGGGGATTGAGTGGGAAGGGGCCTGAGCAAACCTGCTGTGGTGATGGCGGGACGTATGCACAGATGTATGCATTTGTCACGATCCCTCCAAGTCTACGCCTGAGATCTGGACAGTTCACCGCATATAGGGTATACATCAATAAACGAAATGAAAAGAGCCCATACCACAGGACTGTTTTGAGTGTTAAACAAGAAAATAATCTATGTGACACACATAGCACAGTGCCTCACGGATAGCAAGTGCTCGGGGACTGGGGGCTTCTTCCTGTTGCTAACAATGTCCTGGACAGTGACATGGTCGTTTGTTGGAATGTGTTTCTGCAGGTGGAACGAGGTCACTCGCAGAATAGAAATGTGGATCTCCATACTAGAGCTGAATGAGCTGGGGGAGTACGCCCCTGTGGAGCTTCACCAGGCAAAAGATGTCAACACAGGAGGTGTCTTTCAACTCAGACAGGTACTAGGTTTGTCTTTGCTTGTTTCGTGTTTTCTCCCTGTCCCACTCTGACAGTTTCGGGAATTTTCTAGTCACTTGCCTCTTTGTTCCCTAATTCTTTCCCCTTCCTTGATCCTCTTCCCCCATCCCGCCCCATCCGCATTCCTGGCCCCCATTTCCGCATCACACCCCCGCCCCTGCAGGGTCATTCCCGGAGAGTGCAAGTCACAGTGAAGCCTGTCCAGCGTTCTGGGACACTGCCACTCATGGTCGAAGCTATCTTGTCCATCTCCATTGGCTGCGTGACTGCCAGGTCCACCAAGCTCCAGAGAGGGCTGGACAGTTACCAGGTGAGACCAACAGATTGCAAACAGTATTTAACAAAGATTGGTTAGTGCAGAATTAAGGCGGTCAGTGATCTGTGACAGAGACCTGTTCAGGAATATAACTGAACTCCTTGCCTTAAGCACGTATCGGGGAACTTCCCTGGTGGCGCCGTGGTTAAGAATCCGCCCGCCAATGCAGGCGACACGGGTTCGAACCCTGGTCCGGGAAGATCCCACATGCCACGGAGCAACTAAGCCCGTGCGCCGCAACTACTGAGCCTGCGCTCTAGAGTCCGCGAGCCACAACTACTGAGCCCACATGCTACAACTACTGAAGCCCGCGCACCTAGAGCCCATGCTCCGCAACAAAAGAAGCCACCGCAACGAGAAGCCTGCGCACCTCAACAAAGAGTAGCCCCCGCTCACCGCGACTAGAGAAAGCCCGTGCGCAGCAACGAAGACCCAATGCAGCCAAAAATAAATAAATTAGTTAATTAAATGAAAATAAATAAATAAACGTAAGGCCAGCGTTCCTCTTAAAAAAAAAAAAAAAAAAAAAAAGCATGTATCGGCCCCCGCCATCCCATCCATGTTTCCGTCCGTTGCCTTTTTGCTAGGTTTAAATTACTGTATTGGCTTAGTGCCAATTAATACTAAGTTTATTTATAAACACACATCAGTGCTACAGTGCTCATTTACTTTAGGCAGGATTTATTTTATATCTGGCCCGAATGATGTTGGGTGTTTGATATTGCTGGCTTTGGCCTGATCCACTTTTATCAATAGAAAGTTGCCCCCATACACTGGCATACTTAACCAGCTCTCTGAAAGCTTTACTTTTTCTTTTTAATTGAAAGTTGTCCTCATGATCATTTTTTGTTCATTAAATCTCCTTTTGCTAAACCTTCTTTTCTCACTTAAAAAAAATTAAAAGATGGAACCATCTAAGGATTCATCTTATTTACCAGTCACAATAAACTTTAAGATCAGGAACTTGTCCCCAGGGGCCTGAAAGAATGCCTGTGCTTCACCAAGTCCCCACGTTACTATCAGATGTAATTAGGGACTGGGAAGGATCAGACGGTTGAGTTCT
Source organism: Physeter macrocephalus (assembly GCF_002837175.3). Taxonomy (NCBI): domain Eukaryota; kingdom Metazoa; phylum Chordata; class Mammalia; order Artiodactyla; family Physeteridae; genus Physeter; species Physeter macrocephalus. The sequence continues at coordinate 95,032,059 of NC_041231.1, forward strand.
GGTCCCCTCACTACCACACATGAGAGGGAACACACTCCGTGTCATGATGGGGAGAAAACTTTTCTCTGTAGAGTCTGGGTGTAAGCCCAGCCTATCTTGAGAAGGATTCATCTTCCATCTCAGTTTCCTTTTGGCTTCATGGCAGCAAAGACTTTACTGAGACATTGGCTTGGACTCTTGGACCGTAAGGAGGGCACAGCTGTGTCAGACACTGCCTTCCTCATCCCAGGCCAAAACTGCCTCCTACTCAAAGCCTGGGAAGAGTATGAATGGAGTTGTGAGGCTGGAGTCTGCTGTTTCCAGGGAGGCTTCTCCACCAGACTTTTCGCCATATGTGGAGTGGAAGTTGGGTTGTCCCTCACTTGGCCATCAGCTCTGGGGGCAACTGCAGGGCCTGGTAGAAAGAGCACAGACTTGGAGTGAGGAGATCTGGGTTCTTAAGTTTTGTTTGACTTAACTGAGTAATTTAAACTTCGAGTTCCCTTTTTCTTTCCTCCGAAGCGATGAGGTAGACGTAATAATTCTCTGAGGTCCCTTTCTGCCGTAAAATTTTGTGGCTTAATAAATCTCTGATCTTAGATAAAACTTTGAATCTGTGTGTGTGAGCTATGACCTATGAACATGGATCATCAACTGGCTGACTACTCCCGTTTGATGAACGTTGCAAGGATTGATTATTTGCACTTTTAAAAACAGCTATACCTCTTGAGTTAAAACTGATTTTTGTCAAAATTTGAGCTCTCAGATATCTGCCTTCCCCCAGTGCTGAATGCTCTTCTTATAGTATCTGTCATGCAAATTTAAACTGTGACTGTTTTAAAGCTTTTATTTTTCTTTGCTGCCATGCTCATGGTCATGTTCAGCACCATTTTTGTTGTTGACATAGTACTTCAGAATTATTTTGATGCAATAGCTTGAGCCAATCCAGAATATGCTGATGTCACAACGGTTCTACATCATGAAAGCTCAAGCTAGTTTTCGGTAAATAGAAGTATCTTCTTAGCCTAAAAGATAATGATAAATTAGAGCTGTTTGTACTTTATTCATTAACAGGAGGAATTAATTCGAGAAAAATTATTTCAGTAGTGGGCTTACTACTGAAGTTAGAGTTATCCAAATGAAAATGGTTACCAAACTAAAACTAAAGTTTATTTTAAAGTCTACACAGAGAATAATCTTTTTTTTTTTGGGGGGTGGTACGTGGGCCTCTCACTGTTGTGGTCTCTCCCGTTGCGGAGCACAGGCTCTGGACGCGTAGGCTCAGCGGCCATGGCTCACGGGCCCAGCCGCTCCGCGGCATGTGGGATCTTCCCAGACCGGGGCACGAACCCGTGTCCCCTGCATTGGCAGGCGGATTCTCAACGACTGCGCCACCAGGGAAGCCCGAGAATAATCTTAACAGTATTTTTAAAGCACTTTTAAAAGGCGGTATCTTTTGAAGTATACTTAGATATGAAAATAATGTAATTATATTTTTTAAGGCGTTTGAAAAAAAGTTTGTCTTTTGTCTGACTAGGCCACTCCAGTTCCTTTTTTAATATTAACCCTTCAATAACCATAGAAAAATGAAAGAAGGTTATTACATGGCCCAGTATTCATTTTGAGTAGAACTTGCCTCCATAGAGATGGATATTCTCTACAAATGGGGATTTCTTTATTCTTGTTTCTTTTTTTTTTTTGGTTGCACAGCTGGTGGGATTTTAGTTCCCCGACCATGGATTGAACCCAGGCCCTCGGCAGTGAGAGCACAGAGTCCCAACCACTGGACCGCCAGGGAATTCCCTCTTTATTCTTGTTTCTAAGGAAAATTGTCTCAAATAAAACCCTTTTTTTTCCCACATGATGATTTTGTTTTGCAAATGTTTTGCCAAAATGCTTAGTTTATGTAATTATTGTAAAATGTTGCCGTGGGTTTAGGACAGTTCTGATTTTTCTCACCTGATTGGCATGGATACTGACATCCAACAGTGGATAATGATAGCTCCATGTATCCAAAATAGTGGGCTGTGCTCTTACTGCAGTGGTACAGTATACAGAACCTTCTACAGTCTTCCCTCGGTATGTGGGGGGATTGGTTCCAGAACGCTCCCCCCGCTTGGATACGAAAATCTGAGAATGTTCGAGTCTCCTGTATAAAATGGCCTAGTACACTCGGCCCTCCCATCAGGAAGTTTCTGTGGTTGGTTGAATCTGCAGATGTGGAACCTGCGGATAAGGAGGGCTGACTGTACGTGGAGTCTTAGCTTCCCAGTGGGTCTTCCCCATGATGATTTCACAGTGACAGTGGTGTGGTGCAGGGACAAGGGCGCAGACCTGGCCTCCAGTCCTGACCCTGCCACTATCTGTGTGAGCCTTGGTTTCAGTCATTTCATCCTTCAGGCCTTAGCTGCCTCACAGCTAAAACCAGGAGGTTAAGCAAGAGACTCCCTGAAGTCCTTTCAAGCTCTGCTCCTTCTAAATCTCAGTCAAACAGCTCACCCAGAAACAAATAGCAACTGTTTGCATAACAGTGCCATAAGGGCTGACCCAGCGGGGTTGTGTCCAATCCCCAGCTAAGAGAATCTGAGAGAGTTCCCATTTTTAAATGACTGCTTTCTCTATTAAAGAAAAAAGTTAAATCTTAAATTCTCTACGTAATTATAGACAAGTGAATTGCATCCACTTTTTGAGATTCGGTTAAATGTTTTATCATGCCGATGTTGTGCGTGCTATCCGTTGTAATGTGTGTGTTAAGCTTAAAGACTTATTTTCCTTGTGTGCTGTTTGAGAAAAAAAAAATGCATGTCCTTTGTGTTTATTTTTTCCCTACCAGAGAGATGATGAGGATGGTGATGATATGGATAGTTATCAGGTATTTTACTGCTGCTGTCAATCCTGTGGCGTGGGGCACAGCTGCTGCTAATTGCCGGCATTCGCAAAGCCGAGGGCAGAGGGAGGAGGAAAGGAGGACCACAGAGCAAGAATATGCCGTTTTCCCTCGCTTTGGATTTGCTCTCAGTGTAATCAGGGATACAATACTATTTCTAGAGATTTCCCTGTCAGTTCAAAACTTGTAAGCAGACACTGCATTTTTGCTACGCCATCTCAAGTTGCTAGCTCCCAAAGCCTTTCTAAACAAGACCACTCTCACTGTATTAAATTGGTGATCTTAAGAATTGTAACTTATCCGTCCATAATCTTTAAGTAGACCTGTTTTTCCTATGTGAACCTGCAGTTAGCTCCTTACATCCGAGAGAGCAGTACTGTTCTAACGTGCCATTGTATTTTTAAAGACTTTTGCCAGATAGGAAAACTGAAGACATTTTAAGCACATAGTTTGGTTTAGCCAGTTTTCTTCTCTCTTTAAGGCCAATCTTATTCATAACCTGGAGAATTTAACTCTCAGCTTTAAATCTCGTTTTGGAAATCTAAGGGAGAAAAAATACGTGCAAACGTGAAATTTTACCTAGTCAGGGCTGACTGGCCTACTGTCCATGGAATGTGGGATAACAGTCACGGTCAAGGTGGCAAACCAAGAGGAAGTTTTCTGGGCTGGTTCCCAGTCTTTGTACTGATTCTCTACATAAATTTTAAAAGCATGTTTTCCTGGTGTGCCTTCCTATAAGTAAAATGTGGGTCCATTGTAGGTAAAGCCTCAGAAGTTCTCAGGTGTCTGCTCTTAATGTAACGTCTTAAGGGTTAGGCCAGAATTAGGCAAGTCAAAGAGCATCCTGAATAGAATTGGTAGGTGTCTTTCCCACCTCATAATTTTACTAAGAAAGAAAACAAGCAAGTAAAAACAAATGGTAGGGGAAATACCAGTATCCCCTTGGATCTCAGCAACGCCGTTAACTAACGTCCTGTGGCTGTCTGTGCCCTTCCTGCCACGTGGTTCACAGTTGAGTCCAGCGGCTGCTTCTGGGAGTTCTCGGCATGGCTGACTGCATGTTGGCTTCTTGCATGGGAAGTTTTCAGTTAGCCTCATGGTAGCGGTTGGAGGTAAAACCTTTGCAGCAAGTTTGAAAAGTTCTCCACTGATCTATTCTTTGCCTTTCAGAAAATACATCTTATTCAGCCATCGAGCTATGAATGATGAAAATGCCTGTCGTTTTCCATTACATTTGCTGCTATGTGATTTGGGCTGTGTTTCTGGTGTCCTGCTTAGAATCACAAACCCTTCAAATGAATAGCTACAACTTAAATACATACACGCACATGCCATATAAGACTCATCCAACAGCTGGTGTAGTTTGAGCTTCTCTTGCTTTTAAGTAGAATTATCTTTTTGGAAATCCAGGGGCTCTGATTTCTGAGTCATGGGATCCTCAATCAGCATGCAGTGTTCCTGAGGCCTCTTTGCTTTCTTGCATATTAATCACACGGCAATGTTCAATGGCCTTTCCTAATGAAAAGTTTCCTAATCAATTTAAACATCTTTTTTTTTTTTAAAAAAAGAAATAGTTATCTGTGCACTCTACAGGAAAATGTTTTCCCTCCCTGATGCCAGGAAGAAGACTAATGTTCAAATGGCCTTTCCTATGAAAAGTTTTCCAAACAAATTTAAAATCTTTTTTTTTTTTAAAAAAAGAAATAGTTATCTGTGCACTCTACAGGAAAATGTTTTCCCTCCCTGATGCCAGGAAGAAGACTTAAACTGTGTGAGAGAGAGGTGGTCTGATGCCCTCATTAAACGGCGAGAATACCTAGATGAACAGATTAAAAAAGTCAGCAATAAAAAAGGTATGTGAGATTAAACTCTTGGCTGGGAGTAGTTTTATCACTTCTACACAGTAGTGGTAGGCTGTTTTCCTCCCTTAGCTGGAGTGCTGTGTCTTAGCTTTTTGACCCCATAACAATTATAGATATTAGTGAATCATTAGTGTACAGTGTTTAAGCAGGCTCTGAATTTGAAAGTAATGTTTCATTACTTGAGTTAACTGACATTAAACGTTAAATTCAGATTTTGTTTTGATGAATGCAAATGCCATCAATATCGACATCTCCACATGAGGTATTCCAGGCTCAGAACCTGGGACTGACAGCAGCTAAAGGGTCATTTCTGAAGCCACGACACTTGGCAGGTGGGCTGTGGCTACCAATGGGTGGTAGCCATGCTCTTGGCTCCTTCGGGGTGGCCTGAAGCCGGCCTGCAGCTCCACTCACCACCACCCAGCTCCAAGGATTCAGTTTGCTTACGCTGGCAATGGCCACTTGGATTCTAGAGCAGAAATCTGCTCTTAAAACCCCGGTTTCAGGCTTTCCTGGTGATGCAGTGGTTGAGAATCCGCCTGCCAATGCAGGGGACACAGGTTCGTGCCCCGGTCCGGGAAGATCCCACATGCCGCGGAGCAGCTCAGCCCGTGCGCCACAACTACTGAGCCTGTGCTTTAGAGCCCGTGAGCCACAACTACTGAGCTCACGCGCCTAGAGCTGTGCTCCACAACAAGAGAAGCCACTGCAATGAGAAGCCCGTGCAGCTCATCAAAGACCCAACACAGCCAAAAATAAATAAGTAAAAATGAGTTAAAAACAAACAAACAAAAAAACCCGGTTTCTCATCCTGAGTGAACGATTCACTCGGTGTGGTTGGTTCTCCACCAAAGGACATGTTCTGAATGTGAATCCACGTCATGCGGAAGTCGGCAAAAGTCCTCCCCCAGTAAAACATCTTGCCTCCTCGTTCTGCTCTTGGCCTCAGTGTGTGTGTGTGTGTGTGTGTGTGTGTGTGTGTGTGTGTGTGTGTGTGTGTGTGTGTGTGTGTGTGTGTGTGTGCGCGCGCGCGCGCGCGCGTGCTCAACCTGCTAATGAAAACTCACTTTGCCTATCCCCAGGTAACTCCAGAGTTGATCTAGGCTAAGAGGATTGCAAAATAGATCAAATAAAATCCCTTTCATAACGAGCATGAAGGAAAACAAGTTAGTTTTGTAGAGTGCAATATATGGTGTTTTTTAATTCTCTATCCTTATGAAATGATGTGTGGTTTTATAAAGCAGTGTCACATCCATTATTGCACTTGATCCTTCTGACAGGTGCGTGAAGTAGACATGACTTGTATTAACCCTATTTGACAAATTAGGAAGCTAAGACTCATCTGTTGAATGACCTTCCAAAAGTACAGAACTAGTAAAATAACCCAAGTCTTCTAATCCCTGTTCCAACGCTCTTTCCACTCTTCCTGGGTTTATGATCTGTTAGGCTAGTGTCCTAGCCCCTCTGAGCTTGTCTGGGTGCTCCGTCTTAAACTTCAAAGCCTCAGTTCCCTATTTGGGACACCGTGGATGTTTAAGGCACTTGTGGGTACCACTGAGTGCGAATAGATTTAAATTTAGAAACTGTCCTTTCTCCCTCTTGGCGCTCGTGCCCTCGTTTTGTCCCGCAGAGAAGACGGAGGACGATGTGGAGCGGGAAGCCCGTCTGGTGGAGCAGTGGGTGGGGCTGACGGAGGAGAGGAATGCCGTGCTGGTGCCTGCGCCTGGCAGCGGGATCCCCGGGGCGCCTGCCGACTGGTGAGTCCGCCCTTCCTTCTGGGCAGGCCTGACGACGGCGCCCTGGTCTGTGGCGGGTCATGCGAGTGACCTGCCAGGATTGTCACAGAAAATGTTAAGTACCGTGAGCTGTCCAGGGAAGGGCCACCCAGCCCAAGTGTTCCCCTCCCTCTTCTTCTTGCCCACTGCAACCATCTTCCACTCACAGGAAGCCAGCGAGCCCTTATCACTGGCCAGGAGTCAGATAGACAGTCCTCCAGCCCTTGGCGTGAGCACCTTGGACATGATTACCTGCTCTCCAGACAGTCTCGTATCTTGGGTCGAAAGAAGGGTGTTTCCAGAGCATACTTGAAAGGGGCAGAAAATATGTCTTCTTATTTGCCCTCCTGCCTGTTTATTTTGACTCAACAGAGAGTCAGCACTTAAGCACTACATCCACAGTGATCAGTCAGTCAGTGGATTGATCAGTCAGTCCTAATGCCCAGAAGAAACAGGATGGGATCCTGGGCTCTGGAGGCAAATCGATCCTGTCCCCTCTTCCTCCTCTAACCATAGCCACTTCCCTTCTTCCCCTCACTAGAATTATTCTCAGAAAGGCTTCAAATAATCTGTGTTTCAATTAATTACATGTAATTCATATGACTGTAGTTCTTTATATAAGTCACATAATTCCCCTGATTTGTATTAAGAAGGGTGACAAGATCTGTGAAAATATCTCATTTGTAGAGCCTGTATCTGACTCCACAGTGGTTCTCTTCTGCTGTCATGCCTCTGTCGTGTTTGGTTATTTAACAAGATGTAAAACACATATTTTGTTATGATTAAATATTGTTATTAAATTTAGGATCCCACCACCTGGAATGGAAACCCACATACCTGTTCTCTTCCTTGATTTGAATGGTAAGTTTGAACCTGACTTTTCCAAGGCTTATCACATTGAGTTAGGTTTGTAATCTAATCAGACCCACAGTATTTTGACCCTTAAATCACTTGCCTAATCACGCACATGCCATATTTAGGTGACATTTTTACTCCAACCAAATATATAAAGCCATGACATGTCGAATCACTAGAAGACAGATGTGGAAATTTATTCTTAAAAAGACAGCACTTGAGACATTGAGAACTGCATACCAAGGCATGAGAGCAGTTATTGCTCTGAAACAGTAATGGACATGGAAATTACCTGAGAAGGTCATCACCCTTAGAGATCTGAATCTTTATGCATTGCAGGTGCCCAGGAATCTGCATTTCTGACTGGTGCCCTTTGCTCCCCACCCCACCCCCGTTTGTTTTGTTTCTAGAACACGGTCATCTGTAACCCTGCATGAAGGGTTGTCCTTTACTGTAGAAATTAGACTGAACCTGGGCGAATACAGAACAAGGGTTTTCAATGTGTTTTAGCAGTAAAATCCATTTTCAATATGAACTTGTGAATGGAACCCCATGTGTGGAATACGAAAGCAGAGTTGCTGAGTTTGGGGATAGGCGGGCTCGGGCAGGCCTTTCTGCAGGGCCCTTGGGGTCCTCAAAGCACAGCCTGAAAACCTATCTTCTGGAGGGAAGACCAGTAATGGATGAATGGAAGACACAGGAGGTTGGCTCTGGCTCTTCATATGAACAGTTTTTTTTAAAGCCTAGAAATAGACTGTTGCCTCATGAAGTGGTGAGTTCCCCGTTATTGGAGGTTCCCCATTATACAAGCAAAGACTGGATGACTATATACAGAGATTTGTGAAGGGTGAATCCTACACTGGGTGGGGCATTGGAAAAAGATGGTCTTCACATTTCTCCCAAGTGCTCAGAACTTTGTTTCTAAATTGATAATTTAACCACCCACATCTCTACACTTGATCTTAGCCAAAAGGCCGAGAAGCGATAACCACTCAAATCTCTAATTTAGTGTAAGTTATGTAAGTAGGACCACAAACGTAACACTACGTTATAGGAGGAATTGACAGAAAGCAGCAAAATTCTAAGGTGTGTTTATGCGGTGAAAATATTTGCTTCCGGGGCTACATATAGAATATATTCAGTCCATTTATAGGAGAGTCACAAAGGCATCTTTTTGGCTCCTGGAGTTGTTTCTGTAAAGGATAGAAGCTGTTGTAGTTAGTGGAGTTGCTGTTTCAACTGCAAGAATGAAAAACTAAATAAAATTGCATTACATGTAAACTTCATCTGTAAAAAGCATATTTAAAAATTTTGGATGCTTGCTTAAAAAATCTGTTTCCCCCACTTTTGCTTCTGTGCCCTGGACTTGGTCAGCGGATGACCTCAGTGCCAATGAGCAGCTTGTGGGCCCCCATGCATCGGGCGTGAACTCCATCCTCCCCAAGGAGCATGGCAGCCAGTTTTTCTACCTGCCCATCATAAAGCACAGTGATGAGGAGGTAACTGACCTTTAAGAATCTCTTAAAGGGCTTCAGATTAATGCACATGCCTGTGGGCCTCTCTGCCCATTAAACTGCTGTGGTCTGGGCTTTGGGGAAGAGGACTGGGAATTTTAAAAAATAGAATGTGTGTGGTGTCAGAAAGGCAAGGAGGGACTTAGCTGGTGGTCCAATGGGTAAGACTCCATGCTCCCAATGCAAGGGGCCTGGGTTACTCCATGCTCCCAATGCAAGGGGCCTGGGTTCGATACCTGGTTGGGGAACTAGATCCCACATGCATGCCGCAACTAAGAAGCCCGTGTGCCACAACTAAAGATCCCGCATGCTGCAACTAAAGATCCCGCAAGCTGCAACTAAGACCCCTCGCAGCGAAATAAATAAATAATAATTAAATAATTAAATATATATTTTTTGAAGGCCAGGAAAAACATCTATGATTCAATGTAGCATTGCATTTATTTTCTTTCTAGTGCATGATGTAAAACTGCTACACCTGAGTTGTCTTGTTTCCACCTCCCCATCCTTCCCCCATCCCTAGGTTTCAGCCACAGCCTCCTGGGACTCCTCGGTGCATGATTCCGTCCACTTGAATAGGGTCACCCCACAAAATGAACGGATTTACCTGATAGTGAAGACCACAGTCCAGCTCAGCCACCCGGCTGCTATGGAGCTGGTATTACGAAAACGGATTGCAGCCAATATTTACAACAAACAGGTAGTAACGGGGCCTGATTGTGCCGTTTCCTACGTGAGCACAGTTTTTTCCTTCTCTCTATCACAAAGTAGTGTTTTGGGGTGTTAATACAGTGGCTGTGCAAATCGCTACCAGGTTATAATCTGATTCTCATTTATCCAAGATAACAGGGTATGAGGATAGCAGAGGTAAATGTCATCCACCAAAGGACTTTTCCACCTTGACCGATTTGAGGCCCATAATCTTAGGAGGCAGTGGAGTTGACGTTTTATTGTTTGAAAAAGGTTAAGCGCCTGGTCCAAGAGGGTTAGTGACAAAACCAGGACAAAGGCAGGCTCCAAATACATCTCTATCCTAATGCTTCCCCAGATCTCATCTCAGAGGTACTGTCAGCAAAACTGATCCTCTGAGTTGACTTCTGACTGTGCCAGGATAGATCAAGTAGAAAGACGGCAAGTGGGAAAAAGGAGCAACCACAGAAAAACCCTGGATGGGCTGCAAATTCTGCAGTCTAATCCCTAAATAACAGCTGTATGTTATTGTCCTTCAGGATTGGAGACAAGGATTTTTCCATTCAGTTTTTTTCTGTTTTACTAAGTGTTGTGTGTATATCAAAAACATAGTAATTGATGATGCTTTTACAATTTGTAAAATACTAAATAACTTATATTTTCCACATCGCTTAATTGAGCTTTCCTTTTCTACCAGAGTTTCACCCAGAGTTTAAAGAGGAGAATATCACTGAAGAATATATTTTATTCCTGTGGTGTAACCTATGAAATAGTATCCAACATACCAAAGGTAAAGTATGTATTACTTTTTAAAAATATCAAAATGTGAGTATTGGAGAATGCGTTAAATCTCAAAACTTTTATTAAATCATTTTCTCACCACAGTTTTGAGAAAAATGTTCAGGTAAAAGTATTCTAATTGCCTTCTTGTCTCGTTAGGCAACAGAGGAGATTGAGGACCGGGAGACTCTGGCTCTCCTGGCAGCAAGGAGTGAGAACGAAGGCACAGCAGACGGGGAGACGTACATCGAGAAGTATACGCGAGGCGTGCTGCAGGTGGAGAACATCCTGAGCCTGGAACGGCTCCGGCAGGCAAGTAACTGCAGCATCTGGACCAGAGGGTGAGATCACTAGCCTTCATCCCAAATGGACAAAGATGAATGTATTTCCCAAACACCTTCTCTCTCAATCTATCAGAGAAGAAAAACTTGAGTAAACCTCTCATTAGGCAAAATAGTTACTCTGACAAAATAGTAACACAAATTCAAATGACTACCTTTTATTGAATACCGCCTAAGTAGTATTGATACATTATTTCATTTAATCTTCAAGATAACCCTGCAAGGTAAATACCGTCATAATTCCCATTTGTAAATGAGAAAATTGAGGCTGACAGAAGTTAGACAACCTGCCCAAGGTGACCCAGCTAAGAAGGGGTACAAAGTTGGATGTAAACCCAGAAAGCTTGTCTCCGAAGCCCACGTGCTTAACCACATATTCTCTCCCTAACTTTTGGACCCAGATTAACTTCTGTGGCAAAAGCAGGATATTCAGGTGAAAATAATCCACTAGGTAGTGGAACTGCACGGGAGATGTCATTCAATCGAGGCAGTAGCCGAAGTTATGGAAAGTGTGCTTTGAACAACAAGAGGACTAAGATTGGCGTTTGTCAGAACAATCTTCCTTTAGTCCCACCTAAACTGCTGCATGAGTGAAACACAAGCAGCATAAAAGTTGATTGTAATGTAATTTCCCAAGTGAGATATATAGTTAGTGGTATTTCATCCATGTTTTCTCTGCCCACCTATATAAAAATCCACAACATAAATGTCTTTAGTTCTGCAGTTTTCCTGGTTTTATTTACGAGGAATGTCTTTGATAAATTAAGCAAAAATTTTAAAAAATTGGATACAATATGATTACAGTTTTGTAAATATGGGGGGAGAGGGAGTGTAGGATTGAAATGATCTTTATTTCTATACTTTCTAAATCCTCCACAATAAACGTATATTACTTTTGTCATCAGAGGAAGAAAAATAAATGTCCTTTTCAAATTTGCAGGCAGTCACAGTCAAAGAAGCGCTTTCCACCAAAGCTCGGCACCTGCGGCGAAGCCTCAGCACACCAAATGTTCATAATGTGAGCTCACCCGCGAGGGGCTGCCGCCCGCGTGACGCATCTCAGGGTTTGGGGTGCAGCAAGTCAGGGGACCTCCGGTCGGGGTTTACAGGTGGGGATAGAATATTCGGCACCAGTGTGGGCATCCCAAGGTGCCAAGCCTGCTCCTCTTTTCTAGCGAAGCTTACCAGAGAGCCGTTACATGTAACGTGCCTGAGCTTTTAGTGAATCTTGCAAATTTCTCTCCATAAAGTTATGTCCTTGAAAGAAGTTTTTTGAGATGTAAATGGAATGTAGTTGGTTTAAGGATGGTGGAGTCAGGTAGAAATCCTGCTGCCAGAGCTGCTGAGTGCTGTTCTTGAGTCTGTTTACATTCCCCGTTCTAGCTGCCCCGATGGATCTTACTGTGCTGCCCATCAGTGTGATAGGGCACCAGACTCCTCCGTAGAGACCCTTCCATAGTGCCTGGTCTTTATTTTGATTACCTTCCTCAACCATTCCATCGAGGAAATCCAATTGACAGAAACTACGTCCAGTGGAGGGGAGCGTTGTCATGGGAGGAAAGGACAGAGCAGTACGCGGACCACTGCAAAGTAGCCTCTTTCCAGGAGCAGCAGAGAGAAAGTCAGATCCTCTCAAGGAAAACTGTTATTTGCCTTCCCATTCTCAAGAATTGTCAGATAATGATTAAAAACACAGTAAACATTTATGAAAGTTGTCTTACAGTAGTCCGAAAAGCAAATCCCTATCATCACTTGCATGCAGATTACTTCTTCGGACCACAGTTCAGTTCTTAAAATTGATAACAGGAGACTCATATAGTTGTAAATTGAAAAAAGTCTTCTAATTAATTTAGGCGTCAAAGAAGAGATCATAATGGAAATTAGGATGTATTTAGAACTGAATGATAATAAAAAATGGTATGTATATCAATAGTTGAGGGATGCAGTTAAAGTGGTACTTAGAGGGAAATCCTTAGCCCTAAGTTTCCTATTATTCCATTTATACTGCAGAATACTAGATGGTAGAGAAAATGAAAGAGCTAGAGCTATTGTTAGGAAATTTATAGATCTTATATTATAAATGTTATTAAAATATTAATTATATTAAAAATAATGAGGAAAACATATATCTTTAAAAGTAAGGAAAGACCACCTATGAAGTATTCTACCCCCCCAAAAAATTGAACTTAAGTGTGGTCAAGACTGTAGATCTAACTACTAATATTTACAGGGGACAGAGGAAAATGTTAAATGATACCACAGGGATTCATTTAACAAAATCCAGACCGTGGGAAACGTTACAGGAAAAAAATGATCTAGAGAAAAGGGAAAACTCATAAATTAAAAAAGACTTACAAGATATATCATCCAGCTGCAGTATATTAACTATCTTGATCCTGGTTCAAAATTAACTGTGATAATGTTTATAGACATTTGACCACTAATGGGATATCTGATGCTATTTAGGAATCACTTAATTTTTTTAAGATGTGATAATGGTATTATGGTTTTAAAAAGGGAGTAGGAATTTCCTATCTTTTAGAGATTCATAAAGAAATATTTATGGATAAAAATATTTTAAGTTAGAAAAAGAAAATCAGAATATTTTTAAAGAGGGTAATGATAAATATTAGAGCAGAATTATAATAAATTCAAATAAATAAGGAAATAATAAATATTCGAAGAAAGAAAGAGGGAAGGAGAAGGTCATACAGCCTTCAACTGTATGTGTGATATTTTATTTAGTTGGTTATGTTAAATATATAAACCACATTGATAAAGCCATTCATCCCTTACAGGTGTCTTCTAGTCGACCAGACCTTTCTGGCTTTGACGATGATGATAAGGTGTGTACCCGTGGGCATGGCCAGGTTATTAGTAGAATCTAAGTCTGGAAAGTTAGGATATATTGGTGTTTTTAAAATCTCTGGACTTCCCACCTTAACCTGCTGCAGATCATTGTCTCTACATGTCCATTTCCAAGTTCAAATACTTGATGTGAAATTGCTATGCACTCTGAGTGTTACATTGTTACTTAGCATGATACTTTCCATATCAAGATCATACGACACATAATTGAATAAATATCTGTGTGTTTATGAGTCTAACTCTAAATGACTTAAGAGGGTATTACATCCACCATAGCAAAATCAAAATTATTTCAAATGCGGAAAATTAGGAACTTGAAATTAAGGACATTTTACAGCATTATCGTATTCAAATATTTCTTTAACATATATTGTATGTAAATTACTATTCTAGGGACAGTAGATGATTCAAAAAGTATAAACACAGATTATGTCTTCAAGAAGTTTAAAATCTAGTCCTTGGAGATAGACATCTCCTGAGAAGTTGAAGTAGGATTAACTAAGTTTATATGGTATAAAAGAGGAGGTTTCTCCCTTTACTATACCAATATCTTATGCCAGCTTGGAACTTTTAAATCTCAAGTATATGTAGAGTAATCGTACCACCAAGTTTGCCTGGGGAAGTTCAAGCTTATGCCTACTACCCAGGAAAAATATCAATGGAACTGTTTTACTCTCAAAAGTGTTGTTGTTTGGTCTTTAAATTATTTATTCACTCCAGGTATACCTTGGGTATGATAACACTTGTCATATTGTTCAGTACTTTTCTACATGTTAGATCTGTTTAATAATAAAAATAAATAAAGAAGAGCACATACTGCCATTAAAAAATAGAAAAAACTCCTCAAATCAGGCTTCATTTCTCTCTCTCTCTCTCTCTCTCTCTCTCTCTCTCTCTCTCTCTCTCTCTTTTTTTTTTTTTGGCGCACTGCGTGGCTCGTGGGATCTTAGTTCCCTGACCAGGCGTCGAACCTGTGTCCCCTGCATTGAGAGTGCAGAGTCTTAACCACTGGACCACCAGGGAAGTCCCCATTTCTCATTTTAGAGGGACTTAATTACAGTTAACCCATGTTTCTACCTTGTAGGGTTGGCCAGAGAACCAGTTAGACATGTCTGACTACAGCCCCAGTTACCAGGATGTATCGTGTTATGGAACTTTGCCCAGGGATTCACCTCGAAGGAGTAAAGAAGGTAGTGGTGAGATTTTTTTCTGTGTTATATCTTTATTATAATTTCTTAGGAAAGGCATGGGGGGAAATTTTTTTATAGATGACATGTAATATGGTAGGAAGCTGAAATTCTAGTTTGCTAGATGATCCAAAACTGTCTTCTTGAATAGAACATATCCTGTTCACTTTTTTTTTTTGCTTTGTATCCATTATATCATCCAATTAGGCTTTTTGTGCAACACTTGTAATTTTCAAATCACATTTCATGTATCATTTCCTGATTTTGAAGTCAGTTTTGAGACACACATATCTTATTACATTATGGTTAGATTTCATTCTTCACCAAAAGAATATCCACCTCCGTCATTTGTGCTGGAATCAAAGTATATTTTAGGAGAACGTGTCTCTGGTCCCTAAGGAAATTTCAAAACTGATACCAGAAATGAATTTGATTGATGACATATTACATAAATATAATATATAATCTCCCAATGCCCTGAAGGGAACAGCATTCTTAGGATATGTAAATCGGCTCTGTTACCTTACTTATCCCTTATATTTTACCTACTGTGTGCCATTGTACCAGTGAATTGAGGAGAAAATATAGAAGGAGAAAGAGAAGCCCAAAAAGGTAAGAAATGAGTAAAAGCAAGAAAGAAGAACTGTCCTTCTTTAGTCATATGGAGCAGGGTGGCTTGAGGGAAAAGTGCCTTGCAAGAAGACTTACACAGTGCTCACTCGTTGAGTATGTATTGAACCTGTCCTTGCTATATGCAGTGACAGATGCCGAGATCTTATAATCCAACTGCGGACATGTACATAGAAAATAATAAGTTAGGAAATGATAAAATGCCAAAATGCACGTATAGATTATAAGGGCTCTGAGAATTCAGAGAGATAGAAAATCAGCATGGGGGCTTCCCTGGTGGCGCAGTGGTTGGGAATCTGCCTGCCAGTGCAGGGGACACGGGTTCGAGCCCTGGTCCGGGAAGATACCACATGCCACGGAGCAGCTAAGCCCACGCGCCACAACTACTGAGCCTGTGCTCTAGAGCCCGTGAGCCACAACTACTGAGCCCACGTGCCACAACTACTGAAGCCCGCGCGCCTAGAGCCCGTGCTCTGCAACAAGAGAAGCCCCCGCTCGCCGCAACTGCAGAAAGCCCACGTGCAGCAACAAAGACCCAACGCAGCCATAAATAAACAAACAAACAAATAAATAAAGTTTAAAAAAAAAGAAAATCAGCGTGAGTTGAAATTGGTCTGTTAAGTGATGCTTAAGCTGGATCTGGAAAAGAAGGTAGAAAATTTGGTTTCTGATTTCTCTGCTGCTGTCCAGCCCTTTGATGACTCTTTATAACTTTGTAGATGTGTCTGCATTTTTGCCTACCTCCGTTTTAATGCTCAGCCAAATACAGTCATCTCTGAGTATCCACGGGGGACTGGTTCCAGGAGCCCCTGCGTGTACCAAAACAACCCGAGACTGTGGAGTGCCGACTGTATATTTACTGAAAAAAAGGAAAAGCAGAGAGAGCATTTCATTCAGAAAGCATAGCATGAACAGCATATGAGTGGACCCACGCAGTTCAAACCTGAGATGTTCCAGGGTCAACTGTATTCACATACTAATCTCTTTGTTACGCCAGATGTTCCTCTGGCTTGGTCACTGCCTCGCTTTCTGTGTGTTGGTTAAAGTGCTCTGTGCCCGTAAACCCATGCCTTTTGTCTTCCCCAGGTTGTACGTCAGAGAATCCTCATGCCTTAACAGTCAGCCCTTTTAAAGCATTCTCACCTCAGCCGCCAAAGTTTTTCAAGCCCCTAATGCCTGTAAAAGAAGAGCATAAGAAAAGGATGGCGCTTGAAGCAAGGCCTCTTCTAAGCCAGGAGGTAAATGCTTGACTTGTCTGTACCACGTACAATAGAATGGACGCGTTATGCCTGTAGAGAAGGAACGCTTTGCATTAACAAATTCAGATGCCACATGTTGACATGTATGGGTTATCACTCCATGGTTCCTGTTCTGGAGTAAATATCTCTTTCTCAAGCACACAGGGTCATGGTAGAGTGTTTTGTTTGTTGTTACTGCTGTTGTTTTCTTTGTGTTTATGGCTTTTTCCAGAGTATGTATTTCAAGTGAGAAAGAGATGTCCCCTAGGTGTTTTGAAAATATGAAAGGCGTTTTTTTTGATTTGATAAATTTGGTTATGCTATTTGCCATAGAATTTGTGTAGTCTTGCCAGATTTCATCAGTAGTTTAACTCAAGCCTGCACAGTTGTTGGCTGCCCTACTCACACATAATACAAGTGTTTGCATTGCTTTTCTAACGTGCACGTACTTAACGTGTATGTCGGCCGTCGTTGTCTTCTGTGTGTGATGCATCTGTGTGTCTTAACCTTTGCAGAGCATGTCTCCACCTCAGGCACGTAACCCTGGCTGCATTGTGCCCTCGGGAAGCAATGGCAGCAGCATGCCTGTAGAACACAATAGCAAACGTGGGAAGAAGATTGTAAGTCCTGGAACCATTTCTGTCATATTGCCTGGTGGTGGGTTTAAGGCCCTTTCACAGTCATCCAAAGACTTTAGAAGAAATTAAGATCTGTATTGAGTCTTGGCTTTTTTTTTAAAACATGTGATCACCGGTAATGAAATTTTGCATGGATGTGGCCGTGACCTGTGATTTTTCTAAGTGTTCCTTCTGTTTGTTTACTTATTATTATTTTGCTTAGTATAAATTTGCTTAGAAAAAGGAAAAAGCCACTTTTAATGATTCTCATCTTTAAAAAGCATAACACAGAGATCACTTTAACTAACACTGAATCTTTCTAATGAACCTGTGCGTACTGCCCAGATTCTGAAGTTAATCTACCTAGAGGAATGGCACTTACTTGGAGTAAGTATTCTTTCGTTTAGCTGTGGGTGTTTGAGAGCTTTTTTGTGTGTTGCCTGATGCTATTGTCAAGATTATCCTGTAGTTTGTAGCCTCTCCACCGTCCATCAGTGCCCGTCCTCATCATCTGTACCTCTCAGGTAGCCTCTTTTAATTTGCTGGCAAAACAGATTCCAACTCCCTTGGTGTCAGTCCTGCTTTCAGGAGGGCTTACCTGTATTTCACCACTGGTAGGTTGAAACTCTACCTGAAAAACCTCATTCCCTGGCACTTGGTTTTCACATTTCAAATTGGAGAAATAGTTTTTAAAACACTATGTACCAGGCACTTGGGATCATAAGCGATACCTCAGTTTAAAAATGCAAGTGTAAAAAAATAAAAATAAAAATAAATAAATAAAAATGCAAGTGTATATTCTCATGCCTGGAAAGAATTCTCTAATTCTGTATCTCAGCTTTCACTCTCCTGTGGTTTCCTAGGCTTTGGATGCAGCTTGGAGCTGGAGCGGGCTGCTTGATGTTCACATCTGCATGCGGTCTGCTCTCTGGGTAGAGTGTGGGCCCTTTCTTTTCCCAGCTGCACCATGTCAGACTCATTCCAAAGGGTCATCAGCATGAGGTCTTTTAACCCCTAGGTTCTAGAATATGCTGCAAACGCACACTGTGTGAAGCTGACCAGAACTTGACCCGGACATGTAGCAGGCCAGGCTCCTGCATGCTTGGAGCACTAGGGGATCTTAAGAAATGACCTTCTCACTCTTCCGGTCCATTGAGGAAAGAAGGAAAGGCATCATTTCCCCCCTCCCCTCTGTCCCTCCCCCCGCCATTGTCTCTGTGTCCTCCCTGTCCTTCTAGCCCAAAGTGCCCCCCCCCGCCCCTCCCTGCTGGAGAA
>NC_041231.1:95050925-95068414 GCF_002837175.3 Physeter macrocephalus
GCCCCTCCCTGCTGGAGAAGAGCCTGCACGCCACAGCTGCTCCTCGTCCCCCCCCAGTCTTAGTGAGCTCTTCAGTCACATACTTGACCGCCCCCTGCTTAGTTAATAAAGGCTTCAGCATGGGCTAAAAAGGCCAGGTGGCTAATTTATGACCCCTTCCATTCTCTGGCTGGTTGGTTCTGTCTGTTTATTGACGTGGTACCCATCACCATGCTGCACAGGCACTAAATTTTTTAACCTATTTTAACAATACATTTTGGTAGAGCACACCATCAAGGGACTGCTGGATGGCCCTTCTGGGGCTTCCCAGCAGCTAGTTTCACTGTTCACAATTTGCTTTATAGTTATTTTCTTTACTTTCCTTTGATTATTTTAAAATAAAACCCACCTCAGGACTTTTAGCTAGCAGAGGGTAGAATGGAACCAGATTCTCTTGGAAAAACCCAGAAAGAGGGCTTCCCTGGTGGCGCAGTGGTTGAGAGTCCGCCTGCCGATGCAGGGGACACGGGTTCGTGCCCCGGTCCGGGAGGATCCCACGTGCCGCGGAGCGGCTGGGCCCGTGAGCCATGGCCGCTGAGCCTGCGCGTCCGGAGCCTGTGCTCCGCAACGGGAGAGGCCACAACAGTGAGAGGCCCGCGTACCGCAAAAAAAAAAAAAAAACCCAGGAAGTTTTGAGCAGCAGTTAGATTCTGTGTGATCAGACACACCATGAAACCCACTAAGCAGGGTTTGATGGAACCATTTTTCTTGCTGTGATCTTACTTGAGAGACCTGCCTCTACTCTCCTTAGAAATCTAGCTCGCTGCACACTCTTCATCTCTGAAACTATTGAACTGTTTGATTTATTTCAGATAGCAGCTTTTCCAGGATGTTTTGGTAGATTATAAGAGTATTACTTGCTTGATCTGAGGTTCTCGTCTCTCTTTTGGAAGATTTCATTTTATTTCTCTTCTTACAAATGGATATAAACTGCTTTATTCCTGTGTTCCCTATTCACTTTCTTTCCTTTTCCACTCTTGGAAAATTAGAGGACGAATCAATGGTTCAGTCTGATCAAAGGAGTTTGCAATCATTTTTGAGAAGTGATATTGGGACATTGTTCCTTTTATTTTTCAGCCCATCTAGTTACCAAAGAAACCTGTCATTTCACATAAAATATAGTAAATATAGCTGTGCTTAATTTGTTTTGTTTTTTTTTTTTTTTTTGGCTTAAAACTACACACATTTATTCTCATGTGGCTCTGGGGCAGATGTCTGAAAAGAGTCTTTTTTTTTTCCTTTGTTGTCTCATCGATTTGGGAAGATAGACAAATGTACTTTGTGCCTTCTGTGAATAAGGTAAAAGCAACAGTATGCCTCTGGAGTCTCTCTTTTTAAGTCATGACGCAGACAGAAGAGCAGAAAGAAGGTCAGTTCTCTCTCTCTCGGGTCTTACATAGACAGCATATGGGTTTTGTCTCTCGTTTTACAGAAGAGGAAACACGAGACTTGTTGAGTGATTTGCCCAAGGTCTCACACTTAACAAGAGCATCAGAACAAAAACCTCATCCCTCGGCAGAATTGGGCTGACTCCAGAGGCTCCCAAAGATAGTGCAGTTTCATCACCTGCTGCTGCTGTTTCTTAAAAGGGGCTGCCCTCCCCTTAGTACCATGGACAGAAGTACTGGGGACCCTTGGCTGATGGAGTCTTTCTGAAAACAGACCATCTCTCTGAGGGACAACTGATTAGAGTGGGAGTGAAAATGACTTTAATCAGGTGAAAGTCACACAGAAGGTCACTGTCTTTTTGTTTTTTTTTTAATTTTTTTAAAATTTATTTATTTTATTTTTGGCTGCGTTGGGTCTGCATTGCTGTGCACGGGCTTTCTCTAGTTGCGGCGAGTGGGGGCTACTCTTCGTTGCGGAGCGCGGGCTTCTCATCGCGGTGGCTTTTCTTGTTGCAGAGCACGGGCTCTAGGCGCACGGGCTTCAGTAGTTGTGGCGTGTGGGCTCAGTAGTTGTGGCTCGCGGGCTCTAGAGCGCAGGCTCAGCAGTTGTGGCGTACGGGCTTAGTTGCTCCGCAGCATGTGGGATCTTCCCGGACCACGGCTTGAACCCGTGTCCCCTGCATTGGCAGGAGGACTCTTAACCACCGTGCCACCAGGGAAGTCCAGAAGGTCACTGTTTTAATGTGGGTTTTGATTCCTTCTTAAAATCAAGGTGTTTTGTCTATAGGTAAATATCAGCTGCATAAACTAAATCTCAAAAATCAAATCATGACTATTGTAGCTGTAGAGAAGCTTGAGAACTTGACTCCATGTCCCACTTTTAGGAAGAGTTTTCATTCTTTTTGTCCTTAAGACACAGTAGGAATATTCTTAGTTTAGTCTCGTGTAAAGTAAAATGATAAATAATGTTTCTGGTATAAAATGTTTATCTGTTTTATCTATAAAATAGATAAACAGCAAGGTCCTACTGTATAGCACAGGGAACTATATTCAATACCTTGGGATAACCTATAATGGAAAAGAATCTGAAAAAGAGTATATACTGTATAACTGAATCACTTTGCTGTACAACAGAAACTAACACAACGTTGTAAATCAGCTACACTTCAATTAAAAAAAAAAATAAAATGGGGCTTCCCTGGTGGCGCAGTGGTTGAGAATCCACCTGCCAGTTCAGGGGACACGGGTTCGAGCCCTGGCCCGGGAAGATCCCACATGCTGCAGAGCAGCTAAGCCCGTGCGCCACAACTACTGAGCCTGTGCTCTAGAGTCCGTGAGCCACAACTACTGAAGCCCGCGTGCCTAGAGCCCGTGCTCCGCAACAAGAGAAGCCACCGCTATGAGAAGACCACGCACCGCCACAAAGAGTAGCCCCCACTCGCTGTGTGCAGCAATGAAGACCCAACACAGCCAAAACTAACTAACTAACTAAATTTATCTTAAAAAAGAAAAAAAAAACATTAAAAAAAATAATAATAAATAAATAAATAAATAAAATGTACAGAACCAAGAGATACTGTCTCCCCCCAGCCCCCACAAAATAGTCTAACCAAATTCCCTTAAAATACAATTTAAGCCAATTAAGTCCTCTTTTCTCCTTGGAAGGCATAACTTCATGAACTTTCCATCTCCATTTACATGTTGGAAAATGATTCATCTCTACTCAGTTTTCTTTCTTCTGGAGCTAGTTGTCCCCACTCCTTTAGCCTTTCTCTTTAGGTCACTCCCCTAACCCTAACCCTACCCCAAGTGCATAACTAGGTACCGATCCCTATTTGTTTTTGTAGACTCTTCAGTTTTACTAAGGTCATTCTAGTCCTTTAGGACTAATTGTTTATCCTTGTATACCTATTTCTACACATTAAACTCATGCTTGAACATTTCACTCAGCAAAGTTGTATTTTAGGATGACAGACCTTTCCTCAGTGTCAGGAAGAAATAACTTCAGGCATAAAAAGAGGCCCCAAATTATAAATTCTCATCTTCAAATTTGGTTTTCCTTGCAACAGCTAACTTTTTAGTAATTAATTGCATCAGAGACTCTTGGGCTTGAGGATTATGTTTCTTTGCCAGCTTTAATTAGAAGGAAATATAAGAGAAACAAAAACCTGCAGTCCAATTTTGAGTCTAAACAAGTCAGGTAGAGAATCTAGACAATATAGCGCAGGTTACTGATTCTGACAGTTCTGTCCAATTTTTGCTCCTTTACTAAACGTTTCCTCCCAACATTAGGGAGAGATCTCTCTACCCCACCCCCTTTTTAACAGTGCTATTTAATTAGAATACAGCTAAAGATAAGACAGAGAGGTTAGTGTTGCCAAAAATTTTGTTTTGCTGATTTCTGGAATTTTATCACTGATATTTGATAGTCACCTTTGATTAATAGACAAGGAATTAAGACTACTGATGCTTTTAAATAATTTCTATTCAAGCTGTTTTAAAATCTAAAAAGAGTATTAAGCTATTTTTTAGGTATTTAGCATCTTATGAGATAGAAAAGAAAATATTGCTATAAAATTCAGCAGTTGAAATTTATGTGCCTTGGTAAACTCCCATCTGCTCTATCTGTGGAGCGCACTCTTCCTCACCCTCCCCATGCTTCTCTCTTCCTCACCTCTTCTCTCTCTTTTTCTCTCTCTTGTAATGAGTAAGGTTAGTGTTTTGGTTCCAGGTCTTTACAGTTACTCTGTTGTTATGCTGATGGATATTTCATCCACCCAGCAGTGTCCAGGGTTATCCTCCGAGCAAGGACCACAAGGGTAGGGACCATGCCTGTCTTTGCTCAGCATTGGTATTCCCAGTTCTTAGGACAATTACTGGCATGTAGAGGATGCTTGATGAATATTGTTGAATGAAAGTCACGGTTTAAAAGAGAAAAGGAATAGTTGCAATGTCATCAGATGTATATGAGGTTAATTAGAAATGACTAGATAGTAATATCATTTATTTTTATTTGAAAATAAAATGCCCATGTGTTTTATATTGTTTTCCATCAAATTTAAAAGAATCATTCACTCAGGGAGAGAGGTTGGAAGATGATAACAGCCACTCTTGCATATTTACCAATCTTTTTTTTTTTTTTTTTTTTTTTTTTTTGTGGTATGCGGGCTTCCCTCTGTTGTGGCCTCTCCCGTTGCGGAGCACAGGCTCCGGACGCGCAGGCTCAGCGGCCATGGCTCACGGGCCCAGCCGCTCCGCGGCATGTGGGATCCTCCCAGACCGGGGCGCGAACCCGGTTCCCCTGCATCGGCAGGCGGACGCGCAACCACTGCGCCACCAGGGAAGCCCGTAGTTACCAATCTTTATAAACAGAATCCTAAAGCTATTTGACAAAAGAGATTTTCATTTAACTCTCACTATCTTCCTCACTTTCTAGTCAAATCCCCTTCCGTGCTTCTCAAAAACGCTAGAAAACAGTAAATGTCAGATTAATTTAGTATTTTACAGACTTACAATATTTAGTGTAATACTGAGAATGGATGTTGAAATCGTGTTCTTTTCCCTTTCGCCGTTGGGGTGTCTTTATTTACGGCCCTTCCTCCCCATAAAATAGCTCAGAAACGTTTTGCAAATCATTGTATTTATCTGCACTTTGCTCCCCAAGGTGAGGATTGTAAGAACATATGAAACAGCAGCTCTTCTCTGCCTCTGGCTGTCCCTCTACTCATTTAATTAGAAAAGAGAACATCTCCAACTGAAAACTAATCATGAGGAACTAATTAAAAGTCTACTGCACTTCCTTCCATCCTTTTCCTTAAACCAGGGGAGGAAAGGTTTCTAATTATTAGTGAGTGAGCATAGAGGAAATAAATCTCTTCATCTTGGATGGTAATGGGTTCACGCTCACAGATCTCTGAGGATACTGTACCTTTGTCCACGACAGGTGACAAGATTTAACCAAACTCAGAAAACAAAAACGAAAAGCACTATAAACATGTGAAGGTGAATGCCTTTAACAGTAAAGTGTTTACAACCTGTCTCAACAATGCAATCGCTATAAGGAGCTCGTGGCTGACTTTTGCTTCATTTCTGTAGGACTCTGAAGAAGAAGAAAACGACCTAGAAGCTCTTAACCGGAAGCTGATAAGTTCACAGCCTTACGTACCTGTGGAGTTTGCCGACTTCAGCGTTTACAATGCCAGCTTGGAGAACAGAGAGTGGTTTTCTTCTAAAGTCGATTTGACGAACTCAAAGGTCCTGGAGAAAGAAGTGTCCTGCAGCCCCACCACCAGCAGCATCACCAGTGGCTACTTTTCCCACAGTGCCTCCAATGCCACCCTGTCTGACATGGTGGTCCCTTCTAGTGACAGCTCAGATCAGCTGGCCCTTCAGACAAAGGATGCAGACTCCAGTGAGCATCCCGGAGCATCACTTGTGTATGACTCCAGACCATCCTCAAACAAAGAGTTGACAGAACTAGAAAGAGGCTTGGTAAAGGATAAGATAACTATGGTGCCACTCAAGGAAAACAGTGCCTTAGCCAAAGGGAGCCCATCATCCCAAAGCACCCCTGAGAAAAACTCCAAAACCTGCTGTAGGACCAGCTCATGTTCAGAACAAGATGCCTGCTCCAGCAAAAATGGCCAGCCGGCCAGGGAATTCTGCCCCAGGGAGGTGACCATAGAACACACCACAAACATCCTCGAGGACCATTCTTTCACAGAGTTTATGGGTGTGTCAGATGGGAAAGATTTTGATGGTTTGACAGATCCTTCTGCTGGAGAACTTTCGAGTAGGAGGAACCTACCAAATACAATGGACAGTAAGAGTGTCTCAGATGGGCCACAGGACCCTGGCCAGCTGTGTTCCTCGGCAGAGAGTGACCAGGTGATAAATTCCAGGGACAGTCTTTCGGGTCCTGTGCTATCAATGAGCGCACCTAATTGTGCCCCAACTGCCAGAGGCCCTTCATCACAGTGACTTAGTAGGAGAGATTCATTCAGATGTTTCTGACAGGGACAATGGGCCCACTTGGGGACCAAGTTCACATGCTGCCCAGCTGGCCGGCTCTGGCGGAGCAAGTCTGCTTTCATAGTTTCCGAGTGGGGTTATGACATATGTAGGACCAGCATATGGGTTCATGTTGAATTAAGCGTTCACCTCGATAAGGATCAGTCAATCTCGTGTTCACTCCCCGAGATGTTTAATTACGGGCTCTCCCACGGTATCCTGGTAGCATCTACCATATTTCATCACATCTGTGATTTCTTTGATTATTAGATACGCTATTATTTTATGTATCATTAAAGCAAATACTTCCAATTAAACTATATCATATCAGCAGTTTCAGAGACGTTAAAAAGCACGGGGTGGTGGTGGGGGAGAGATGCATCGCAGATTTGATAAAATACATCCATTTGGTGCCCATAGGATAAAAAATGCTTTGGGGAAGCATAGGTGAAGTCCCTGAGCAATTTAAGTGTGGGCTTTGGAAGTTACCCAGGTTGGTTTATTACAGTGTTTAATTTTCGTATTGGAACAAAATGGGTTTTTGCTAATATTCCTAAGGAAAATAATGAATTCTATAATTAAGAGTACCACCATCTCTTCCCATTCAGGGTCACTGTTTTGATCCCACACCCCAGCCATAGCTGTTAAGGGGTATGGGAGTGCCAGTCTTAGCAAAACAAAGAGCTGACAGAATTAGAAAGCAGCTCAGTGAAGGAGCAGATAATCAGCGTGCCCGTCTGTCTCTCTCGTTTTTTTTTTTGTTTTGTTTTTTTGTTTTTAACATCTTTATTGGAGTATAATTGCTCTACAATGGTGTGTTAGTTTCTGCTGCATAACAAAGTGAATCAGTTACACATATACACATGTTCCCGTATCCCTTCCCTCTTGCGTCTCCCTCCCTGTTTTGCTGGGGAAGTTATCATCCCAGTTTGCTGGCTTCTTCCCCCAAGTCTTCCATACTAGCCCTTAAAATTTCAGAGTGTGGTCATTAATACAGCATATTCATAAATAAACTGCAATAAACAAATAGTGGGGTCTCTTACAACTCAGAAAAGACTTATTTCCCCAACATAAGAATAAAATAAAGTCACTCATTACTGTTCTTGCAAAAGCTAAACAGTCATTTATTTAAAGGTCTTCAGCTTCCTTTACACTAATTTTAAGCAGAATCTGCTTTGCTGGCCTAAGTCAGCTTTTTAGTCCTTCTTCCAAGAAGTCCAGGAAGAATGTGGTCCAGGGGTTAATTCTTCACCCTGGAACCGTGCTTCTCAAACCTAAATGTGCAGTAGACTCACTGGGGGGTGTTGGGAGAAGATGCCTCTTAAAAATACAAATTCCCAGGAGTCGCTGCCCTGCACGCCTAAGGTTTTGTTTCAGTCCCCGTTGGAGCGGGGCGAGGGGTGGTATGGGGATAAGGTTTTCACAGACCCCTCTGCTGAAGGGATACAGGGTAGGGTGTCTGAGGGCTGCCCTGTTAGAAGCGCGGCCCGGCCCGCAGAAGGGGGAAGAGGGGCAGCAAACTCCCCCTCATCCCCGCCTTGTTTCGTTGCCTGGATTATTTAGAACCCAGTAACAGGAACACTACCTGATTTTTGCTTTTGAAAGGTTCCAGAATAGAATAGTGTGTCCCTGCCAAAGGTCTTGGTTTAAAAGTGGAATTTACAAAAAACATTTGTTGTATCCGGGTAATGTGGGACTGTGGTGAGTTTTTTCTTTTTTAAAAAATTGCTTCAGTATTTTTGTTATCTTGGTTTTAATTTGTTTTGACAGTGTTAAAGTCTGAGCACTTTTTAAGCACTCAGGTTTGCCTTTTGTTCTCACCTTGGTATGACTTAAGAGTGTAGACCCGGCAATACATTTTTTTTTTACTTTAACTTTAGGTCTTGCTGTCTGTCATTACTTTTCTTAGAATCTTCAGCCTTGGAGCTAGGTTCGTCCCTTGTGTAGAGTGCATTCTAGAACTGGATCCCGTAGTCAGCCAGATCCTGCAGGTCCCTCTAGGAAGAGCCCCTTGTGGGGGATGGTCCCCGTGGGTGGGGAGGGCGCGGACAGGAGCTTGCACTCACCAGCCTCTGTGTTCCAGGGGAGCACGACCGCTCCGTGAGAGGCAGCAAGCCAGAGCACCAGCCCATCTTTAAAGCATGCTGCGGCCCAGCCGGACCTCACACCAGCGCGGAGAAGCCGTGGCTTCGGGGACCACCTCCTCTCCCCTCCCGAGCCGGCAGAAGCCGCGCTTTGTCACTCGGCTGAATCGGCAGCCTCTGCTTTCTTCCAGAGAACCGAAAATCCTGGCTTAATGAAGTGGCAGTATTTTTGTGTGCACTCACTACACACCCACACTGTGTAGAAACCTCCACAGATTCAAACAAACTTTATTCTTGTACAATTTTAATCAGTTCTTACTGTAGAATCTGGAGTCAATGGTCTAATTTTTTTTTTATAAATAGTATATGTTATGTATATGAAATGGTATCTCTAGTATGTCTGGAGACAGACAAGTCTGCACACTAAAGTGGGGAGAAAAGTGGTTTGTAGAAAATCGGCAGGTACTGGACTTCGTTACAAAGCAGCTCGGGCGATCTCTCAGAACAGGCTCAGATGAAAAAGATTGTGTTGCCGAAGAATGAGGTTGGTAAATCCCTCTTTGCAGCAAAGGTTACAGAATGCCGTTCTTTATAACCAAAGAACTTACATACGACTGAATGTTTTTGCTGTCCACTCTTGTTTTATGTGTACATACGTGTTTGACTGCAAGTTCGGTGCCATACGCCCCTTGGCTCCCAGGCCACGTGCTGCCGTTCTCTGTCCTGTTTCGTAAGCACACTGAAAAATGTCACGGCTCCGTTCTTTGGTCTTCCACCTGGGCCGCCGCCTGCTGACTTGCCGTGGAATTGGAACCGTTGACAGTGACTGGGGCTCTGACCCCAGCGTTTCTGGTCCCTTGGTCCAGGCCATCCAGGCAGGTGGGATGCAGAGAGCAGTATTACTGTAAGAAAACACAGGGACAAACCAAGAGTTGCGGGGAGGGGGTGCTGATTTTCGTCTCTTTGTGGTTTTGTTTGGGGTTGGTAGGTTTTGTTGTGGTGTGGTTTTGCCATTGTTGTTTTACTTCAATTTTGGAAAATGCTGAAGGGATGGAATGAGCTGTAAAGTTCACAGGTGCCCACTTCACCGTGTTCGCAGGAGATGATTGAATACAGATGACCCTGCTGTTCGTGTCTTCATTTGTAAAATTCTGTTACCGATGGAGACTCTGAAGGATTATGTGTGTGGAAGTTTTTACAAAAGTACTTTCTGTACCTATTGTGTAGATGCCTGTACAGTTGGTCCGGATGTACAGCAATAAATGTGTCGTGGGAGTGAGAGAGTGTGTACAGCCTGCTGTACCTTTTCCCTTTAAGTTCTTAGCATCAGTAAATGAGTAAGATATTGGAGATTTTAATGCAAAGCTGCTGTTCGTGATTTTTGTGTATAGTGAGCTGACTGTAGTATTTTACTATTGTCTGTTTAAAAAAAAGAAAAACTGTAATTTATGTCCCTTTCAACTTTATTGTATTTAATTGGTACAGATTGTGTGTGCGTGTGTTTTAGAATACAGACTGTCTAATTCCGATTTTAAAACATCTGTTGTTTGTCTTTAATTACTCTGCCACTAGTTTCAGATCAATTTTCCATATTTGTTCGTACGCGTGTCCCTGTAGCTTAAACAATAATAGTAACAGCAAACATTCATTGAGGGTTTACTGTGTACTAGGCACCGTTCCCAACTTTTGATACAGATCTCACTTAATCCTCACAGCAGCGGATGCCATAGGTTCTGTTGTTATTAAGTGTTGGACGAAAGGAAAACGGAGGTGGAGACGTTGGTGAGGGGGCAGGCGGCAGAGCCAGGATTCAGCCCACGCTTCCGTCAGTGTCTCCTGGCGTTCTGTCTGGTGACGTGTCATGGAGGGATGGGCCTCTTAAGGGAGGAGCGGGCGCCTTCAGAGGGCAGAAGGCGGTGGTGAGTGTCCCAAGTCCAGACTGGACGACATTAGCGAGGCGCGTCTGCAGCAGACGGGCCGAGGTGGGTTACACGTGGTCACGACGATCAAGCACTTCTTCAGAGGAAGCAGCAGGGCCTGCCACCCTGGAAACAGTGGCTCAAGGTAGCTTAAGGTGAAAGAGTTATCTAAAAACGGTTTTCCAGAATCTTTTCAGAAAAGGTTCACAAGAGCCTTTCTGATGTGGTCAGGAGCTAGGTCTAGCCTGTTCTCGAAAGGGAGTGACTTACATAGACTTCCAGGAAAAAGTAGGTGGGGGAAAACCCAAATTATTTGAATTTTATGGAATGGGAGTTGGGGCAGGAAAGCAGCTATTTAATGTTTAAATAAATCATGACAACCACAAATACAGTTTTAAGACAAAATGAGCAGACTGTCATTCCCTTTACTAGTATGAGGTCAGTGGTATTTGGTCATGGACATTGTCATTTGTCATTGACTATGGGAGCGCACACTGGCTTTAGAACATACTGGATAGTTAAATATAGGCGTGTGTTTACCAGTTAATTTCCAAAGTACGGTATTACTGCTGTCATCACATTTGTTTATCATTATTTGGACACACAGTTTATCATAGCAAAAATTTAGCCCTGTGTTTCTAAGGTACCAACTTACAGAAAGAATGACTGTTCATAAAAAATACCTTCAGGGTAAGTAAGGGCCAGATACGATCTTCCAAAAATCCTTCTCTAGCCAGTACTTATTTTGAAAGTTACAATATTCAAGCTTTAGAACTATGTTGGGGAAAAAAAAATAACTAATTACATGATTAATCTTTAAAAAGTAAAGCTTTCCGGTCATGTAAATTTGAAAAGTCTGGAAAGAAGATGTAATTGAGTAAGAGTTCTTGCTTTCTTTTCTAGACCAAGAGCTAAAAGTAGAAAAGGATGCTACCAGTACACAACCACGTAGAGAGATTGTTGTTTTCAGCCTTGAACTTACTGCGCTAACGCTAGCACAGGTGTCTTTCTGTAATATGGAACCTACCTCCTAAATTAAAAAACAACAACAGGAAGTCAGTCTGTAATTTGTAGCAGTTTGTCTCAGGTTTTCTCCTAACCTGGGGAGAAAGGCAGTCTGTTCTCATCCCCAGGCATCTGGGGGTGGACAGCATCCTGCTGGTGGGGGAACCTGGAATATGGAAGACTCCTCGAGAATGCCAGGAGACAAGTTCTCCCCTTTAATACATTATGAACTGGAGCTGACAGGAGTGGAAAAATCCCACAGTCTTCTACTTAACCTGCTTGTCATTTGTTTCTAATCCCCTGAGCTGAGGGGAAAGATAATTGTAGATTTGAGGGCCACTTAATGGTCATTTTTTTTTCTCAGACACTGTGAATTAATTTAAGTTGAAATAAAACTCAGTCTTCATCTTTCTGATGTTCTGGGACACACACTCTACCGCTGTGTATTTTTGGAAAAACAAGTTATTCTCTCCTTTGTGAGGGGTGCCCGTATCATTGCATTCAGTGCTGAGAAGACTGTAGCTCGAGAAGATGCTTGGGGTGCCTCAGTCACTGTCATCTGAGCCCAGTTGGCAACAGCCACCATCTTCGAGCTTATTATTGTAGGTTTCTCGTTGCCAGATTGTGTCCCTGAGAAAGGAACTCTCGAATCTTTGTGGGACCCTATTTATGAAGACATTGAGAGGCTGATTAATAGAACAATGAATGTTTCACAAAGAAAAAGGTAAGTTAGAATTGGAGTCTGTGGAAGAAGATCAACTCAGAAAGGGGAAGAAGGCCCGGTTTGGTTTGGGGAAGAGTAGTACAAACCAACTTGACCCTTTCATGATACCTAAAACACTCGTAACTATTTACATTTTAAAACCAGAAGACACTGGTGTTTATAACAACTTTATCTGCCTGAACCAAGTCATATAGAGATGTTCTTGGGTTTCTTTGTTATTGTTTGTCTTTTCTTAGTCTAGCGTGCCACACCTTCGTGTAGTTGATTAGTCACACTTGTTGAATCAGCATAATCTTTACCAAGCATATGGTTAACCACAAATAAGCCACTTAGAAACACCAGAGTTAAAATACTTAGTCACAGCATCAGCCAAGAAAAGAGCAATTCACCGAGAATGATGATTTAAGGTCTAACCTCAGTCCCACTGACATCCAAGGGTGTCTTCATGATGATATGAGAATGCCAAGTCACCAACGTTTATTTCCTAGTCCTTTTATATGTAGCGGTATATATGTGTGAGAAAGCCAGTGCATTAATATTAGTTACCTATTGCAAAATAAACTACCCTTAAACTCAGCAGCTTAAAGCAACAATAAACCTTTATTATCTCACAATTTCTGCAGGTCCAGAATTCCGGCGTGGACGGTTCTAGGCGGTTCTGCCTCCGGCTGCTCATGAGGCTGCAGTCGAGATATCAGCCAGAGCCGCAGTTACCTGAAGGCTTGACTGGATCTGGGAGGACCCACTTTTCGGGTGGTTCAGTCACACAGCTGGTGAGCTGGTGCTTCCTCTCCATGCAGACCTCTCTGTGCTGCTTGAGTGTCCTCATGACGTGATGGTTGGCTTCTCCCGGGTGAGCGGCTCTGGAGAGTAAACACAAGCCACAAAGCCTTGTATGACCTCATCTCAGACGTCACACTTTGTCACTTCCACCATGTTCTATTCATTAGAAGTGAGTCAGGAATGCAGGGGAGGGAATTGGGCTCTTCCTTTTGAAAAGAGAACATCTAAGAATTTGTAGACATATTTTAAAACGACCGTAATTTGTTAAGAATTATAGGGCTGAGGCCATGGGCCAAAGCAAAGCTAACTGGAACCTATGAGTGAATGTAGAAATCCAACTCATTTGTAAACAGTAAGGTCAAAAGGAAAGCCACATTTCCATGGAGTAAAAAGTGAAAATACTAGGATTATCTGAATATGTGAGTTATAGCCAATAATCATACAGCACTAATATTTCTGGTAGAGGCAAATGATCGGGAACTATTAACTATGCTTCTATTTATAGTTATATTTTCACATTTGATTCTTTTCAGATTTGCCTCATTAGAGGTACAATGAATAGATTTGATGGCTTCATGCAAAATAGAAAATGAATCTTAGGAAATTCAAACACATCATTTCTTATTAAGGCAAGCAATATTAATGATTAGCTTTAGAAATAAAACTGCCAACAAAAGAAGAGTTTATGAATGTAGGATTTTTTTTTTTAATGAAGACACTGACAAAGGTAGGATTATTTTACTATTAAAATGTCATACACATCCAAATGTTTGGAAATATGCAGAAGGGTTGGTTCAAGGCTCTTGAAGCTTGTAAAATAAAACTCTAAATCCAAAAGAGGATGACTGGGAAAAACTTTTAAATGAAGGGATTTTTAAAAATAGTTTAGAAGAGAAAAACAGGTTAAAAAATAAAGTAAAAGTAGGCGAACAAAAAATGGTGCAGATATGTAGAAAAGGATTCCTGGGTTGTTTCTTCATGTTTAAAATTAGACTCGGGGGGCTTCCCTGGTGGCACAGTGGTTGAGAATCCGCCTGCCAATGCAGGGCACACGGGTTCAAGCCCTGGTCCAGGAAGAGCCCACGTGCCGCAGAGCAACTAAGCCCGTGCGCCATTAACTGCTGAGCCTATGCTCTACAGCCTGTGAGCCACAACTACTGAGCCCACGTGCCACAACTACTGAAGCCCGCGCGCCTAGAGCCCGTGCTCCGCAACAAGAGAAGCCACAACAATGAGAAGCCCGCGCACCGCAATGAAGAGTAGCCCCCACTCACCTCAACTAGAGAAAGCCCCCGCGTAGCAACTCAGATCCAACGCAGCCAAAAATAAAATAAATAAAAATAAATTAAATTAAAAAAAAATTAGATTCAGGTAAATATTCAGTCAACTCAAACTCAGCGTTGGGGTGCTCTTCCCTTCTCTGTTCCTCCTCACCTCCCAGGATGGGTCTAGAAGGCACCTTTAGTTGTCCCGTCAGCCAGGAGAGGTGCCCGTCATCTGTTGCCCTCTGCTGCCTCCTGCTGACCCCGGTTGAGGAGTAGCTTTTCTCATCTCATTTTTGGGCACAGACTTCTGTCTTCATCCACCACTGATGTCAGTGATGGTCTGTCTTCTGAGAAACTTTTTGAGGACAGTTGCTCCCAGGAAACCTGGCAAACGTCCTCTGCTGACCAGCTTTCCCTGCTGGTCTTGCACTGGTTCTTATGAGGCTCAGCTCTTCCTGCTCCAGATCTGGGCTGTCCACAGTGCAGCCCCTGCATGGCACTCCGTACAGGAGTGCCCATGCGTGGCAAACCCTGGACAGTCACGGTGACTTAAAATTCTCAGCTGTTAATTCTTCTGCATCATTCATGGTGTCTTTCAGGAACTTATCCGTGCCACAAGAGGGACAAGGTGGATGCTTTCTGGAGCCCATCCCTTCCCTCCATCCTACCAAAGCAAGGCTGGGAGGGTGCCAACAGGGAGAAGCAGACCTCAGCCTAGGCAGTCTCAAATTCCCTCTCAAGCTGTCTTAGCTTCTAATGGTTTTCCCAACATCTTATCCCAGACAAAGACATGGTGGACTAGGTCTCCTCCTACAGACCAGGAAGCAGCCCCACCATGGTCTCAATCTCTTCTCTCATCCCCTTTCTTGATTCCATCTTTCTCCTTCCCTTCCTGTCTCACAGGAACCACCTTTACACCATAGAGCGGGTCTCTCTATACTCTGACTCAACAAAATGCTCAGACCTCCAAACTTTGCTTGAATATGTAAAGGAAGGCTCTTGGAATTAAAACAACCCTTTCTCATTCAACAAAACATGGCTCTCAAGGTTACTTATTACCGAGGTGAGGTCTGAAAGCTAAGCTGTGCTCAAGATAGTACCCACCACTCTGTGACGGAGGACGTGGAACTGACACAAAGAGTGGAGAGCCAGAGAGTAACATGATTTGTGGGCAAAATGATACATCTGTTTAATATTAACAAATACCCCATTGCATCATTATTGGGTGTAAAGGATTTCATATGCACTGTCTCCTGAAATCATTTCAACAACCCTGTGAGGTAGATACTGTCATTACCCCCCTTTGTAGATGAAAAAAGTCTTAGTTTAAGGATTGTCAAGATCATAAGGGCCAGAAAAATGATGGAGCTGAGCTTCAAATCCAGCAAGATGATCATAATTAGTCTATCAGTCTCAAAATCCTGTTCAGAAGAACTGTATCGTGGTTGCAGCTGTCACACTTGACTCTTAGTTTCTTTGGATTTCCAGCAGAGAAGGGAAAGCTGCAGGCAGAGGCATTCTTCCTTTCTCCTAGCTCAGAGACTTTGCTGTCTATACCGCCTTCATTTGGGGATCTCCAGCCTCTAAGGAAATGAAATATAGCCCTTAACTAAAGGTTGGGGCATCCCTGATATGGATTCTGTAAAGGGATAGGTTGGATCATTCTTCAAAAAATAAAAAACAAACAACTTGAAAAAAAAAAAAACAACTTGAAATAACAAGCTTATTCTAGTTTTAAATCGCTCAAGGTCAGACAGCAGGTGAATGGCAGCTCCAGGCCTGACGTCTGTTTGATGCCAAAGTCCCCTCTTTCTTTTGAACCAGGTTAATCCTGCTGACCTGACTCCAAGCACCTTTCCAGGTCTACTTCTCACTGGTCATACCCTTGCTCCAGGATCCCTGTACTATGTTGAACATCTATCCGACCCATGCTTATCTGTATCTCCAAGACTCATGCTCTCCCATCAAGAGGCCAATGGAATAGTTCCAAAATTCTGAGAGAAAGTCAATCTGTACTTCAGTTTCTGGTTTGTTACTAATTCAAGAATGAGTGCAAATAACATTTTAGGCAGAGACAAAGACTTTACCACCTATAGACTATCCCACTAAAAGACTATTAAAAGAAGTACTTTAAGAAGAAGAAAATTTAAGAAGAAGAAAAATCCTTCTTAAACTCTTCCAAAATATAGCAGAGGGAGGAACACTCCCAAACTCATTCTATGAGGCCACCATCACCCTGATACCAAAACCAGACAAAGACGTCATAAAGAAAGAAAACTACAGGCCAATATCACTGATGAACATAGATGCAAAAATCCTCAACAAAATACTAGCAAACAGAATCCAACAGCACATTAAAAGGATCATACACCATGATCAAGTGGGGTTTATCCCAGGAATGCAAGGATTCTTCAATATACGCAAATCAATCAACATGATACACCATATCAACAAACTGAAGGAGAAAAACCATATGATCATCTCAATAGATGCAGAGAAAGCTTGTGACAAAATTCAACACCCATTTATGATAAAAACCCTGCAGAAAGTAGGCATAGAGGGAACTTTCCTCAACATAATAAAGGCCATATATGACAAACCCACAGCCAGCATTGTTCTCAATGGTGAAAAACTGAAACCATTTCCACTAAGATCAGGAACAAGACAAGGTTGCCCACTCTCACCACTCTTATTCAACATAGTTTTGGAAGTACTAGCCACAGCAATCAGAGAAGAAAAAGAAATAAAAGGAATCCAAATAGGAAAAGAAGAAGTAAAGCTGTCACTATTTGCAGATGACATGATATTATACATAGAGAATCCTAAGGATGCTACCAGAAAACTACTAGAGCTAATCAATGAATTTGGCAAAGTAGCAGGATACAAAATTAATGCACAGAAATCTCTGGCATTCTTATACACTAATGATGAAAAATCTGAGAGTGAAATTAAGAAAACACTCCCATTTACCATTGCAACAAAAAGAATAAAATATCTAGGAATAAACCTACCTAAGGAGACAAAAAACTTGTATGCAGAAAACTATAAGACACTGATGAAAGAAATTAAAGATGATACAAATAGGTGGAGAAATATACCATGTTCTTGGATTGGAAGAATCAACATTGTGAAAATGACTCTACTACCCAAAGCAATCTACAGATTCAATGCAATCCCTATCAAACTACCACTAGCATTTTTTACAGAACTAGAAAAAAAAATTTCACAATTTGTATGGAAACACAAAAGACCCCAAATAGCAAAAGCAATCT
>NC_041231.1:95069094-95090766 GCF_002837175.3 Physeter macrocephalus
GACATGTATGCACTACCAAATGTAAATTAGATAGCTAGTGGGAAGCTGCCGCATAGCACAGGGAGATCACCTCTGTGCTTTGTGACCATGAGAGGGGTGGGAGAGGGAGGGTGGGAGGGAGGGAGACGCAAGAGGGAAGAGATATGGGAACATATGTATATGTATAACTGATTCACTTTGTTGTAAAGGAGAAACTAACACACTATTGTAAAACAGTTATACTCCAATAAAGATGTTAAAAAATTTTTAAAAAAATAAAAAATAAAAAAATTTAAAAAAATAAAAAAAAAAAAGAAGAAGAAAATTAAATGCAGATGGAAGGAATAAAAGCCAAGAAAGAGTGGTGAGCAAAGAAATCAGTCGATATATGGTTAAATCTAAACAAGCATCAACAGAACAAAACTTGTGTGTGAGTGTGAAAATGACGTGGGACAAAAATATGGTCAGCAGGTGACGAGGGATTGGACTGGAAAGCATTCTGTAGAGCTTGTGTCGTTCTGGAAGAGGAGAGCGACGGATCAGTTTCAGAGGATTCATGTTAAAATGGAAGGAAGGAAGAAAGGAAGTGTTGCAGCTTCATAACCAACAGAAAGGGAGGAAAGGCAGGGACAACAAAACCATTAACCATTAGTAGGCAAGAAAGGAAGGGAAAGGCAACATAGAAAAAAACAGGGTAGGACTTCCCTGGCGGTCCAGTGGTTAAGACTCCACGCTTCCACTGCAGGGAGAATGTGTTCGATCCCTGGTCGGGGAACTAAGATCCTGCAAGCTGCGAGGCACAGCCAAAACAACAAACAAAAAACAGGGTGGACAGAATGAACAAAATAAGAAGATAAAAGCAAATCTAAGTAAATCCATAACCACGATACTTGTAAATAGTCTAAACTTACCAATGCTGTCAATGGAAACAAAGAACACATACGAAATAGGGTCAAACTCACTGGAATTTGAGTCAGGAGATATCTGTTCTATTACTGTCACAAAGTTGTGACTTTGAGTATATAGCCTAAGCACTCTGGACTTCAGTTTCCTATAATGAAACACAACAGTAACAATAAAAATTTATTAAATGAACGAATTAGTAACAAATGGAAAAAATGCTTCACAATCTGACAAACCATCACAAAGAGCAAGGTTATTATCTAAAGTACAAATATATAAAACAACACAAGTATTGAGAGAAAATCAGCTTTCAGCCAAGAGAGCACTTGTTGGCAAGACTTGCTGATGAAATTTCCCCGGAGATTAGGTCCATCCAGGCTGAGTCCCAGAGCAGGTCTTGGAGATAACAGCTGTCACCTGCCAGGATCACTCTCCACCCCTCAGGAAGCACGGATCTTCATTTCTGTAGACAATAAAGCCCCAACACAATGGATACTTACAAAGTTGAAAAAGTCACTCATGCGTTAGTTGTGGGACTGGCTTAGCGGAACTTTATAGTTCGTTGCAACCTGTGAAGTCTGATTTCTTTGCTTCTCAACTCCATGCCTGTGTTAACCTTTCAGGAAAAAAGGACACTGTGCAGGAAAACTAGTTTTCTTTATTTACAGCATCTAGAGGAGTGCTCTGTAGATGGTCGGCATCTGTTATAATATTTCCTGATCAATCAGCTTTGAATAGATACTGCTGCTCAATCAACTTTTTTCCTTCCAATTTTATTGAGTTATAATCGATATGCAGTACTGTCTAAGTTTAAGGTGTACAGCATGATTTGACTTACATACTCATGAAATGATTATCACAATAAGTTTAGTGAACATCCATCATCTCATATAGATACAAAAATAAAGAAATAGAAAAAAAATTTTTGTGTGTGTGATGACAGCTCTTAGGGTTTACTCTCTTAACTTTCATATGTAACATACAGCCGTGTTATCTATATTTATCATGTTGTACACTACATCCCTAGGACGTCTTTATCTTATAACTGGAAGTTTAGGGTATCCTTTGACCACCTTAATCCAATTTCCCCTCCCTCCATTCCCCCACCCCCTAGTGACCACAAATCTGATCCCTTTTTCTTTGAGTTTGTATGTATATTTGTTTTTGAAGTATAATGACCTACAATACTATGTTAGTTCCTGTTACACAATATAGTGATTTTTTTCTGTACGTATCAAAATGGTCACCACCGTAAGTCTGCTT
Source organism: Physeter macrocephalus (assembly GCF_002837175.3). Classification (NCBI taxonomy): domain Eukaryota; kingdom Metazoa; phylum Chordata; class Mammalia; order Artiodactyla; family Physeteridae; genus Physeter; species Physeter macrocephalus. The sequence goes on from NC_041231.1 coordinate 95,071,240, forward strand.
ACAATATGTCCCCATACAAAGATATTACTTAGTTATTGACTATATTCCCCACACTGTACATGTCATACCCTGGACTCACTTATTTTGCAACTGGAAGTTTGTCCCTCTTAATCTCCATCTATTTCTTTCTTCCCCCCACCTCCCGCCCCTCCGGCAACCACCTGTTTGTTCTCTGTTATATAAAATTGTTTCTGTTTTGTTATATTCATTTGTTTTATGTTTTAGATTACACTTGAAATTGAAATCATACAATATTTGTCTTTCTCTGTCACTGCTTAATTAACTTCAAAGAGAAAGATATATTTCTCAATAATTAAGCCTGGAGTGAGATATTCAGTGTAAATTTACTTTCCTAAGGAAAAAAAGGGACTTCCCTGGCAGGCCAGTGGTTAAGACTCTGCGCTCCCAATGCAGGGGGCACGGGTTTGATCCCTGGTCGGGGAACTAGATCCCACGAGCCGCGAGGTGCGGCCAAAAAAAAAAAAAAAAAAAGAAAAAGGAATTATTGGAAGCTGCTTAGGCTACATTCACTTCTCTGCTCCTGTTCAGCCTGCCCACTCCCTAATTTTTCAGGCCCTTTGCCCTGTTATTTAATATGGGGTAGTATTCTGATGTCATAATAATAATACATGACTTTTTGTTGAGTCAAGTCAATAAGCATAGCTGACTTTTATAAATATCAACTACCATCCCAGGGGGTGAGTCTTTCCAATCATTACTTGCGAATGATTTTCATCACTCCCTAGGACGTAATCTTTTAAAAGCCCCAATTTAGCTCAATACTCCTAACCTCATTTTAGAATAAAATAGGCCAATGGTATTGCCAGCCTGACATGTCCTACCTAGCTAGCCATATTCACTTTTAAAAATGGTGAACTGGCCTCTCCAAATAAATTAAGAGGGTGTTTAACAATAATGTAAGCAAATCAATGCAAGCGATTTTTAAGAATCTTACTTTGTAATTTATGCATGTTGGGAATATATCTTAATTGCTTAGGCCTTTCCTCTGGAAGTATTCCCAAGCCTTGAAAAACTGGGATGCTTAGATCTGCTGATGATTCTTCCTAAGAACCAAGCAGCATGTAGGTCTCTGGGAAATAGTTTTACATTTGACATAGGTTGGAGATATGTTGTTGGATGGTCCTGTTTGATGGGTTAGACTGAGATTTTCTTCTTGGAATGTGGACAGGACACTGAAGGATGAGAAAAGTGGGGTAAGAGATAGATAAGAGGAGACGAGCCTCTTGAACAGCCTCTTGCCCTCCAGGTTATCTTCCCTTTGAAAGATGGATACGGAACTCCACACTAGATTTTGGTTCTGTGCAAGGAACTGGATGTTGCCACTCCAGGGGTAAGAAAGAAAGGGAAAGAAGGCAGAAGATGTGGGAAAGAAAAGGGGAGTCATTCTCAGAAGCAGGCCAGAGGACGAGTGCAACTGAGCATGTAAGAAAAATGGTGGGAGTTTTAAAAAATATGCATTCCTAGATTCAACCCTAGAGGGTCTATAGATCTGGTTGGGGGCCCTGACAATCCATGTTTTAAATGCTTCCCATCTGCTGCTGATGCCAGATTTGGGGACTGCTGTGGAAAAGCAAAGTTTGTGCCTAAAACAAACCAGGATCTAATTCTTTAGCTTTGATGTTGGGGGAAAAAAAAAGGGAGGGATGGGGCCTGAGGATGTTTAAAGTCAGTTGGTTAGGATACTTTCCTTTATTCTCGCCTTATTCTCTCTCCCCCTTTCAAGAAAACTGTTTCGTATTCATTGCCTGGCAGGGGGTGAGGGTGGGGAGAATAAGTCAGGGTGAAAAGGAATAACCTTCCAAAAACCTAAGATCCTTAGGGGAATTAGATACACAGGATAAATATTTGAGAGCTGGAGGGTGAGGCCATGCCCAGAAAAAGGTTGAAAAAAAAAAAAAAAAAAAAGATTGAGAAAGATTGTCTAGGCAGAGGGTATTTAGGGAGGGCAGGGGAACAGAGAGGACACAGGTGCCTGGAGTCCTCCAGAGGAACTACGTGCCCTTCCCACCTGAGACAGTAGGATTCAATGGCGAAAAGCCTCAGGCTTCACTCCCCAAAGCAGAGGCCTGGAGTGCAAGGAGACCCTGGAGAGGGAAGGGCTACACCGTGCATCTCAGCCCAGGAGGACCGGGAGGAATGAAAAGGCCTGGACTGAAGGGGGCAGAAGGCCGGGAAGGCAAGGTGCCTTGGCAACAATTTGCAGGCACAGAGAACATCAAGAAACACATCCCTCCCCACAGCATGACATGCACCCTAGGAACGACTCTAGGAAGAGGCAGGGTGCTGAGACCTGACTTGACTTAGTTTATGTTTCTGCTACCTCTAAAAAATGGGGTTTTGGAACAGGAATTCTGTTGAGTTAAAGAAATAGGAATTTACATTTCTTGAATACCTGAGTCATGGACACTCTCATGTCTGCTCATGTCAAGACATGTCTGCTGCACTAGAAGCTAATCAAATGAATAACGGCAGCATCCCATGATAAACCACGGAACAGCCTGGGTAGGTATGGGGTAGGGATGATGTGCTTGCAGTTGAGTTTCCTACAGTTCCGGTCAATAGCCAGGATATCTTCATTCTAAGCTAAAGATCACATGTAGAGTTGTAAATTACTCCAGCATGCATGCAACTCTCTAATTCTAATCCAAGACATTCTGCAATAGTGCCAAGAAGAAGGGTGGCCAGATTTAGCAAAGAAGTTGTCCCATGCATTATTTGCACAACTGGGGACATTTTTTTTTTTTTCTTTCTTTGCAGAGCACAGGCTCCAGACGTGCAGGCTCAGTGGGCCACGGCTCACGGGCCTAGCCGCTCCGCGGCATGTGGGATCTTCCCGGACCGGGGCACGAACCGGTGTCCCCTGCATCGGCAGGCGGACTCTCAACCACTGTGCCACCAGGGAAGCCCTGGGGACATTCTTATACTAAAAAATCATTCGTTGCTTTTCTGAAATGCAAATTTAGCTGGGTGTCTTCTAGGTTGTCTGGCAACCCTACAAAGAGGGGAACTCACGGGTGAGGGGGCCCAGTAAGACATCTCCCACTGTCCCCGACCTGTTTAGCAGAGCCCTTACTCCACTCCAGAAACGCTGCCAAGGCCCTGGCTGTGAAGCAGCTGGACAAACCTCGGTGAGAAGAGGCCGGAATGTCAGTGGGCTGAGCAGCTTCCGTAAACATCTCAGACTCCACTCCCTGCACCCACCCATTGGCTGTGGGAAGTTCTAGAATGCTGCCTGGCTTAAAGAAAGGAACACAGGTTTTGAAATTAGTCAAATGTGAGTTCAGAGCCCATCATGTCAACTACCAAGTGTATGACCTTGAGTGAACTCCTTAACCCTTCTCTTTTAGACAACTCCCTAAAAGACGTTGTAAGGATGAAAAAGAATGCATGTAAAGCACACAGCGAGGTGCATGGCTCACAGTGGATACCCCTTAGTGCTATTTTTTTTTTATAAATTTATTTCTGGCTGCATTGGGCCTTCACTGCTGCATGCGGGCTCTCTCTAGTTGCAGCGAGCGGGGCTACTTCTCGTTGCGGTGCATGGGCTTCTCATTGCAGTGGCTTCTCATTGCGGAGCATGGGCTCTAGGCTCGCAGGCTTCAGTAGTTGTGGCTCGCGGGCGGTAGAGCACAGGCTCAGTAGCTGTGGCTCGCGGGCGGTAGAGCACAGGCTCAGTAGCTGTGTTGCACGGGCTTAGTTGCTCTGCGGCATGAGGGATCTTTCCGGACCAGGGCTTGAACCCGTATCCCCTAGCATTGGCAGGCGGATTCTTAACCACTGCGCCACCAGGGAAGTCCCCCTTTAGTGCTATTATTTCATGCAATTAATTACTAAATAAGAGTGTGGGAAACTTTAAATCATATTCCTTGGTCTCTTCCTCTCCTCTGGAAGATCCTACTTGGATATTGCAATTATCTGGGGACACAATTTGTCCCGTTGCAAACTCAGGGCTATGTATCTCTGTCTAGAGTTTACATTTTACAGTATTTTCTTTTACCCTGTTCTTTTATACTAAAGAATTTATTTACATCTAAACAAAGGGCTAGGGAATTCCTTGGCAGTCCAGCGGTTAGGACTCTGCGCTTCCACTGCAGGGGGCCCGGGTTCGATCCCTGGTCAGGAACTGGGATCCCACAAGCCGCGTGGCCAAAAATAAATAAATAAATAAGACGGTTAATTTTTTAAAATAAATAAATAAAGGAATAGCGTACTCAACTCATTCCTTCGTTGAGCTTCCTGCTCACAATTCCACTGAGCCCAGGGTATGGGGACAATGCTGGTTTAGGGGAAGCTTTTTTCTGACTGAAAATTGTTTAAAATAAAGAATGTACACTTACAGCCATTTATGCAATACATATTTCCAAAAGGAAATTTATCTGCATTAAGTATTTATTCAGAACACTTAAAGTAAAAGTATAACCATTTCTACTTGTCCCTAAATGGCAGGCCCTATCTCGTCATCATGTTTCTATCTGCAGAACATATGGCTCAGAATATAGTAAATATTTGTTGCATAGTATTCCAAAGGTCTGGTTTTAAAGGATATATCCTCCTCCTGTAGTTCCTATTTTGGTATAATCCCTGAGGGAAAGCACTATCTTCATCCGATTACATAAAAGTGATTTTTTTCTGTTTACTTCTGACACAGCAAGTAGTACATGGTCTAAGGTAAACTGTGTTTAAAAAGAAAGGGGGGATTAAAGGTGTTTTAAATCATAAAAGATTATTTTAACAAACTAAAGTATTTTTGAAATACACAGTAAAATAATTCCATCACATAAAAGTGGTTGAGGGAAATAACAAATTGAAATAACGAACCTCTGTGAATATGCATTCAGCCATCTAGTAAACATTTATCCAGTTTGCACCTGGTATTCTGGATATAAAATGTTAGGAAACCATGATGTGGCAATAACGAGGGTCTTTTCTTTCTAATGTATTATTTATTAGTCCTTCATTATTTACGACGTTAGTAAGTGATACTCTGCACGTCTGTAGCACCATTTCTGCAAAGTACCCCTCATCCCGCCTTCGTTTATTTTACAGCATGTGAATTTGGGTCAACAAGGATCCAGTCTAGACTCAGAAGACTGACTTACGAAGGGTCAGTCCACCAAAGGTGAGTTCAGGTCGGCTGCAGACCTGGCAGAATTTTTGACTGAGTTTTCAGGAATTGCTCATCGTTGACTATTTGTCAGAATTTAAAATTTGCTCTTCCCTTTCTCTCCTCAGCCCTCCCTTCTTCTCTCTTATGTCACCCCTTAAACATTTCCCCTTTCTTTTTCCATATTGCTGGCATGGGTAGGAAGTTGTCAGTGAAAGTTGCTGAAAAAAATCTAAACAAATGATCTTACTTGTCTTGTTTCGACTTGATGTAGAACTGGCCGCTGTACTTCTATTTTCCTTAGTTTGAACTTAGGACAGAAAACTTCTCAGAACTATTGCATTTTTTTTCCTCCACCTCAGCCTTTAAGACTTTTCAAAAAATCCCGTTCTAAAGTTAACGATGGAGGAAATGAAGGGGAAAAGTCGGCTCCTTTTTGTGTGTAAACTCAAAGCAAACCTTGAGAAAAGGAAGAGGCTGTTATCTGAGCAAGTGTAGCTGCAAAGGGTAGGCCCAGATGATGAGTTAAGGAGAGGCATAGTCACAAGGGCCAGCAGTGAAAAGGGAAAAATGGCTTTTCCTTCTTAACTGTCTACTCCTAGTGGCCTTTTGCAGGTCTGTGTCCTCACCACCTGTTTGCAGAGTAACTGCCATTCTGCATGGCACCATCTAATCTGGGAGAGACAAGGAATTATACTCCAGTGTGAGCAGGCATGAAGCTAAGATCACTCATTGATCTCTGCACCTCAGCTGAAAGACATGGGCCTAAAAGCGGGTGCTTCTTATAGTAAGTGCTTAGGAGTTACTGCTGCCTCACAGAAGGGGCAAGATTTTATGACCACACAAGTGAAAAAGAGCTGGTTTAACTATTACTAATTTAAAGCATCTAAGTTGTGGCTTGGATTTAATTGTGGCTGGTAGAGGCTGTGCGTTGCTTGGTTAGGGCCTCTGCGGAGACTTTTGCGTGCTTTGATGTTTTAATTCTGAATCTAAACCTTTGTGGGCAGAGGTAGCTTTCTCTAACCGGAGGTGGTCTGTTTAACAGGCTTTGCTCCATGTCTGCAGAGTTGCCTTTGGCAACACTGCCTATTTAATAGTACATGTAGAATAGTATAACTTCTCTCATCTTTGCTTTGGAGAATATTTGTAGAGTTCTTTTTGTTTTTTGGTTTTGAAGAACCATGTTTGTGGTGACTCATGATATGCTGTTGTCCTTATAATGGACCCAAACAAGGTGAGATAGTTTGAAGACAGGCCGTGGGTTACAGGTACTGGGTTTAAAATCATCTTGTTAACCATTATGTTTGGTTAGTTGCTCTGTTAAATCAGCTCTGCTACCTGCGATAATAGACACTAAAAAAGTACTAAATCCAGAATTTCATTTCAGGTAATAGTCTAGCTTCCTTTGGAAGAAGAAGCTAATGAAAATTAAAAATGTTTCATTTCATTTCTGCTCACATTGTGGTAAAGGTGAAATGCACCAAATGTTAAATAAGAGGGAAAAAAATCTACATGCACTATAAGCTGCAGGTTCATCAACTCTTACTTAAATTGTTGATTGGAGACTAATGAAGAATAGGGATTCCTAAGCCTGCTCTTTACAGAAACTTTGGCTAACTTCAGTAGCTTGATGTCTTGATGTGTAAGTGTTCATATGAACAAATGTGTTTATATTTGGCCTGCAGGAGGCGAGGTATGTGTGAGCCTTTTAAAAACGATCTTTCATTTCTTGTGTTTCACAACTTTTTAGGCCTTCCCTCTTGTAAGAGTTAAGAAGAGCTATAGGTGTGTTGTGGAAAGAATACTTTTGATGACCAATGTCAGGGAAGGAATTTTTACTCTAAAGATCCATTACTATTTAATTTTTTTCCAGAAGTAATCTTTGGAGAAAATACTGTATCTGAATTTTGTCTTGACTTCATAGCACCTACATAGGAGGTCAGGCTCTTAGTAGGTAATCTATTTAATTGCTTTCATAATTTGTTAAGTAGAAAGCTGCCATCATTCGTGTCCTGACAGTTTAGGAAAATGAAAAAAATCTGTAGATTTTACTCCAAGTTGCCTGACTTCTTATCCAACATTTTAGATATTAGTTGCTAACCCAGTACCAAGAATATTCCCCCTTAAGAGTTCCTACCGGGCTCCCCTGGTGGCGCAGCGGTTGAGAGTCCGCCTGCCGATGCAGGATGCAGGGGACGCGGGTTCGTGCCCCGGTCCGGGAGGATCCCACATGCCGCGGAGCGGCTGGGCCCGTGAGCCATGGCCGCTGGGTCTGCGCGTCCGGAGCCTGTGCTCCACAGCGGGAGAGGCCACAGCAGTGAGAGGCCCGCGTACCACAAGAAAAAAAAAAAAAAAAAAAAAGAGTTCCTACCTTAACATTGGTTTTGTGAGTGTTTGGAAAAGAGAAAAGCCACAGCAACTCTAAGGAAGTAAGTAGTCTGATATTTCTTTTCAGAATTTCTCTCTGCTCACAGCTTCTGGGATTGTGAGATGGTTTACTCTCCATCCATGTCTTTTGTTTCTTGTGAATTAATTCTAAAAGAAAATTTGTACAAATAAAGAAGGATAGTTGGGCATTAGCAAAGTGCTCTTTAAAGTGCTCAAGTATATTTCATAACTGATGTTTAGTTTCAGACTGTTAACATTTCAGATGTGCTTTATGAATTCTACAGCGTGGTTCATTCTTAAAACAGTGCTTCTCAGATGTCCTGTGCATAGGAGTCACCTGGCGATCTTGTGGAAATGCAGATTCTGATTAAGTAGGCCTGGGATGATCTTTATTCTAACAAGCTCCCAAGGACTGGTGCTGCCAGCCTCTGAGTAGCGAGGGGCCAAAAGACACCCTTTAAGCTAAGTAGGTTGTACCTTTCTGGTGGTGGTGGGGTGACGTGTACAGTAGGGTTGTTAACATGTTAATTAGTAGAATGCTCTTGAAAAGAAGTCTTAATAAGTTAGGGTCTAAGAAATTCCAGCATTCTCTACAAATGCTTTTAAAAAATTAAAATGCTTGGTCTCACTGTGAGCAAATTGAATTTTGCAAACGTTATAGTTTTACATAGATTGCAACCTTAATGATGAGTCCAGTTTTCAGATGAAACTGAGGAATTATATTAAAAAAAATAAACTAAGCCATTAGATTTATTGTATGGGATGAATTCGATAGCAGGTGTTTAGAATTTAGAAAGTAGAATTTGGGAGTAATTATTAGTGTTACGTGCTAGGGGTTAATAAGAGCATAATACAGTAAACTTTAAGAGAATTCAGCAAAATAATAAAGTATAATGCACTATGTGGACAGAGGTTGTTTTAATGTTTCGTACACTGACATATATACTAAATGCTGAGATTAGAAATCAACACATAGTAGGTTCAACACATAGTAGGTGTTAATGTTTAGATTATGTTTGTAAATTGTTTATAAATATCTATATCCTCCTTTAGCCTTGATCTCAATTGTTTATGTTTATCCTAGTTTACATTTTGCCTATAGGCTAATATATGTTTAATCTTTGTTGATTCATTAACTGTCTTAAATATTAGGATGGGACTGGTCTTCCTGAATTTGGTTATTATTTCATTCAGTAAAACTGAATTTCCATTTAGGATTGATGAATTTAAAATGTGCCTTCAGCTATAATGGAAGGTACATAAACACATATATGCCAAAAGCTACTATATATTGACATATGCAGTCAGGAAGAAGAAAAATTTATATGGCATGTTGGAATTAAGTGATATAAATAGTTAATCAAAATTTGATTATATTAGTTAATTCATTTAGTCTTAAGTATTACTTTATTCCCAAAAGACAGAGAACACAGTAAGTTAATGAGCGTATAATGATGTACATCTTTAAATATCTTCCCAATGCTGTGGCCTCTCTGTCCCTAAAGTACAGACAAAAACCCCGATACTTTTCTAGAATCCCAACCCCACTTTGAGTTTTTCCAGCTGAGATTGAAGTTCATTATATCATTATAATACATTTTTTTTAAAAACCCACTAGTTTAACCTTATTTTTCTATCTAATGAAATGTTTGGTAATAATTATCACATAGAAATGTCTGTTGGAAGATCAAGGAGATCTGTCTAAAACTACTCTCAATAAAATAATTTGCTTCAATACACATCATAGCAGATACCTCATTTTGTGTAGGTAGGGTAAATACATACCTTTCTAACTTCTTGTAATTGTCATCTCTAAATACTCCTTTGGCCAGAATTGTCTTACCTTTTGAAGAAGATATAAAGGCTGTTTTTCATTCCAGGTTGGGTGTAGACCAAATTGTATTTCACTTGTAATTGGTGGATATTCCTTATCTCTAAAGAAAGGTCAGAAGCCTCTCTATTTGCTAATTTATAATTGTCAGATGGATACCATATTATATGGGGAAAAATAAAGATGTTTCTTTGTGGGGAGGGACTTTAGTAGTAACAGTCTTTTCATAAATTAAGATCTCTTCCAATACACCATCTGTTTTGGCTGAAAAAAACTGGATCCACATTTAAGTGAGGTTGGTCTAATTTTTGTTTTCAACTTATTGAGACGGAATTTCTGTCCTTCTGTGTTTTGTGTCCATTTCTGCCACTTGATCTGAATATGAATAGCTGTCTTTTTTTTCCTTATCCTTCATAGAGACAAATACATTGAATTCTATTGATTTTGCTAACATGGCTTCTCTCTGTGATTTGGAGGTCTGATGTACAATATCCTTTCCACCCAAATGCACCTGTTAATGTACTCTTCACTCCCATCCTTCAACATATCCTCATATCCCCATGCCATGATGGGAGTCCTGGAATTCCCAGGTGACCCTAAGCCAGCTATTTGAGTCTAGTCTTTCCAATGGCTATCATATCATACAGTTGGCAAATGTCTATGCTCACTATGCAGTAAGACAGTACTAGGATCTCAACATTTTAGTCAACATGAAGGCCATCACAGAGAGATTTCTAAAGTGTGGAGTTCTCCACTGAACTGGAAGAAAAATCTTTTTAAAAAAAATGTTTAAGTGGTAGTTGGGTTCCTAAATTGGCTACAAAAATGGCAGAGTGATGGCAAAGGTAAGAGGATAATAATTCCTGCATAATATTTTCCTAGGGATCTGTTTACAATGCTAATGAATGCTTTATCATGAATAAATAAATGAATTTGAGAAATATTAATTTGTTATGCAGTATAGAAAATGAATGTATGCAAGCTAGGAAAGGTTATATAAAGTAGTTCAGCTGTATTCATCATTGTATTTATTACAATAAAATGGAAACAGTTGGCATTGGTAGTAATTGGATGTTGGGCAAATGAGCTAAAGTATATGTAGAGCTACTGCTATGTGTCAATACTGTTCTATGTGTTCAGATTATAGCAGTGAGGAGAAAAATCTTGGTGTTTAAAACCTATTAGGGGAGAAATTAGTTTCTATTAAAATACTCCCAGTGAAACAACCCAAAACACAAGATCACTTCTCAGAGTTATTTCAGTTTTGTCTAGACCTGAAGATTGATGGGAATAGAAGTAATGAATAAAGGATGAATAAAGAAGATAACCACTTTATAATAGAAAATCTGCAGGTGATAGCTTCCAATTCTGTGAACTACAGAATATCATAGGTTTTGTAGGGATTAAATTTTATCATTTATAGAAATTGCTTACTTACACATACTAAATAATACATATTATTCCCTTCCCCCAAAACTTAACTCCTAATATGGCTGGAAGGATTTCAAGAATACCTATTATTATTCCATGCCCTTTGATATTTTTCCCAACTTATATATAGTATCTCTTAGAGAAATATTCAGTAATTATTTGTATGTTTGAAGGTGGGCAGATTAAGTTTTATAATCAGAATAACTTATTATAACCCATTCAACTACTAGTAATTCCTAACTGAACAATGAGTTCTGTACCAAAAGTGTGTGAAGAATTCTAGATTTGGTGATTTGTAACTCCAAACTGAATTTCAGCACAGACACCATATTATTTTAGAATCTCAAACTATGTACAAGAAGTTATTTCATCCCATAGCGAGGCTGATACTATTTCAGGGTAAAATTAGGCAGTGGAAAGTTTAGGATGCAGATTTCTTCTTGCTTCTTATTCCTTCTCTGCTGTCAAGATTGGTAAAGTTTCCAATAACTCAGTTACCTGAATGTGGGACTAAAGTATTATTGTTCCCTCACATTTATTTTACTTCAAAGAAATAATCATAAAATGAGTTAAACAACTGAGATCAAGGCTAAAGGAGGATGTGGATTTTTCCTTATCTCCCTGCATCCTACTAATCTTCTATTCTGAAGTTTCATCTGAGTGTGGCCCAGCTCTTTCGCATGTCCTTTCCTTTCAGAGCTCGGATATGAATGCTGTCTCATACACCAAATAACTGCCCCCAAGAAAGGAATGATTTTTGAGTCCCAGCCAGTTTATTCTCCTGTGCTGGAAATTTTCAGTTTGGTAGGGTGAAAAGGGCAAATGGTATGTGGCTACAGTTCAGTCTCCTATATATGAAGTGCAATTAGAGATTCAGGTACAGATTCTTCCTGGGAGTTGGCTTATTAGGAATTACCTTACTCTGCTTGTCACATACCTAGCTAAGAATCATGAAAGACAACTGTATTGAAGAAGGATGAAGTGCTTCAGGGGGAAGAGCTTGTATACCTGGAGAGTCTAGTGGGGAGTTAGTGGTGGAAGGGGGCATGAAGCTAGGACACTGACGCACAAAAGGAGGTAATTAATTTTGTCTATCCTATTTGGGAATTTTTTATAGTCTTGGTGGTTATAGTCAGAGGTGCCATTTGTTCTGTAAACCTATGCCTTATACGGCATGATTCCTTAAGTGCTGGAAGGTACTGCAAATTCCAAGGTACTGTAAGTTTGGCTTCACCTTTTGACTTATATGATTTATATAGTGATTGGAATATTGGAGTGAAGTTTGGTGGTAGAGACGGTATAAAAGTCTTGAAGTTAGTTATTTGTATCTGATAACTGGATGATATTAGATGCTTTGTATCTAAGCAGTTATTATTAACTATACAGAGATACATAAATCCTTTCATCAGAACCACCAACCTGTTGAGGTTAATATTCATTCTATTCGCAGATGAGGAAACTGAAGCTTAGAAAGAGGATCAGTAACTTCCCCAAGGCTACACAGCTAGTAAGTGATAGATTTTAAATTAAGTCTATTTGACTCTGAAGTTATTTATAAGCTTTAAAACCAATTGTCTCAAATGGAACATTAAGCCTATGTTTCTTCACAGTAGATTTTCTCCCTAATCATTTGCTTACTTGTTTGAACTCTTATAGAAAAGCTGGGTTATAGTCCTGGCTTTGACTGCGCAGCTCAGTGTTCTCCAGTATGCCACCTGAATTCTCTGGACCCCTGTCTTGTCCGTTGAATGAGGGCTGGACCACGTGATCACCAAGATCGTTCTGTCAGCTCTTACAATCTCTCTACTTTGTGGATTCAGTCTCTGAGCCTAGCTCGCTTATTCACTTTCCTAAATATAATGCCTTCTATTTGGGGCAAATATATGTATATTTTTATTACTGGTAATATACCACTCACTTCTAATGTGAGCTGACTGCTGTAGGTAATCATTTATTGCATTTCCTGTATACCAGGAAATATACTAAGTGCTCCATTTGGATGATCACAACAGCTCTATAAGGTGGATTTTAAAGTTCCCGTTTTATAGGGGGGAGGAAGGTTTTGACTTATCCAAGGTCAAACTACAGAGTGGTGGAGTGAGAATTCCAGCACTTGCGTGTTTTGACAACAAAGCCCTTATATGTTAATGGAACATTAACGAAACTATGTATTTTCTATTTCTGCTTTAGGCTTAAAGATCATGGACATTGTCTTTTCAACCAGTTTTTTTCTTTTTATAAGGTATTGTTAGCTTCTGTCTGTGATTTTACGATCTGCTCACTTTCTGCCCGCTTTACCAACCACGGGGAGAAGGAGACTGGGAAGGAGGTTACTCTTCTTGTGCTAAACGCCTCTTTCGAAGTCGACGTTTGCAGCGGAGAGCAATAAGGCGAACGGAACCCCTGGCTTTGTGCCTCTGCGGCGAACCGCCCATCTCCTTCCGCGTCCTGAGAATTCGCCTTCTTCCGCTGAACTACGTTTCCCAGCGGCCCGCGCAGCCGAGAGCGCGGGCTCGACCCGCCCTTCCTTCCTCCTTGCCTATCACCCGGTCGCAGCGTGATGATGCAAACTCGTCGGGCGCTGACGAGTGACGACCTTCTGGCTCACGACTGCAGCGGCGGCCTTAGCAGCGGCAATAGACGCAACAGCGGCGACTGCAGGGACGACGACGACGGCTGGGCGGGCGCTGTGCGCAAAGGGGAGGGGTAGGCGGGCGGCGCCGGCGCCTTCAACTGCGGCAGCTACGGCTAGGGCGACGGAAGAAGAATCCCCATCAGCCGGCGGTCGAGTTAGGCCTAAGCAGCGCCTGGAGCCGTTCGCACTGTCCTCTGCGGGGGAATCTCCATAGAGACGGTGACATACACAGAGGCGGGGGTCCGCGGGAGGCTGCCGGACCGGAACCAGCTCCTCGGCCTCTGTCGCCGCCACCCCCTTCCCTGCCGCCAGCGCGCGTTCTCTCTCCGCTCCTGCTCGCAGCCCCGCGATTCCCGGTGTGCCTGTGCCCCGCTGTGTGGGCAGCGCGTGCGTACTTTTGGGCTGGGGCCGGGCGGGGGGGGCTCTAAGGCCGTCTCTGCCTCTCCCGCCCCGGAGGGGGAAGCCGCGGAGGCTCACGCCATGGCCTCGGGAGCTGGAGGCATAGGAGGGGGCGGTGGCGGCAAGATCCGGACTCGGCGTTGCCACCAGGGGCCAATTAAACCTTACCAGCAGGGGCGACAACAGCACCAGGTACGGGACCCCGGCGCCGTGGGGGCCTAGCGGGTCGGGAACTGGGCGGGAGTGGACGGGTGGCGAGGGGCCCCGGCGCCCCACGTGGAGCGGACGGGAGGGCCTGAGCGGAGGCCCAAGCGAGGCGGCGGGAGCTCTGGCCGCTGGGGCGGTGACGGGAAGTGGGCTGAGACGGGCCAATCCTGCGGCGCACACGTGTGGTTCGGCCGCCTTTCCCCAGCCCTCTCCGCCTGGGGCTTTCCCCCGACCGGCGCAGGGCGGGAACAAAAATCGTAGGCCACGCTGGGCCTAGAATTCTTCCGGTTTTTGGCGGGGATTGGGGGTTTGGGGGTATTACTCACGTCCTCTCGAGGAAGAAGGAAAAAGATGTGGCTGGAGGCCCCTACGCCTGCTGTTTGCTGGTCTCCCGCGTCTTAGCGTGTGTGGGGAGGGGGCTGCCCGGAGGAATCTGCCTCCGGGGCACCCGGGGGTTGTCGGGGGCGCTGTTAGCGCGGAAAGTGGAATAACTTACAACGCGATTAATTAATTCTCCATCTCCCGGTGTCCCTCCCCGATCTGAGAGCACTGGCTTCGATTTTGTTTTGTTTGTTTGTTTGTTTGTTTCTTAACCGGCTTATAGTTAGTGGCACTGGGGCATTTTGAAAGTCCCTCTCCACACTTACGTCTCTTTTCCGTCGCGAGACTCTTTCCTCCCCACTTTTGTCCAATCGCCCCCCCGCCACCCCCCTCCCTTTTATTTTGGAAGCTGGAATTGGCCATTCTGCACAGCTGACCGGGACTCCAGTTCTGATCTCACGCACAAACTATTTTAATGTTACGGGGCGTATTCTAGAAGTTTAGGTACTTTTGACACTCCAGGAATGTTGGTGGTCTTATAATCTAAGCACCCTGTGCACTCGTGGGTGTTTGAAATTACGAAAAGGAGTTTATCCTAATTGTAACTGAGACATTTGATTCTGAGACAACTCCTTTTTTAAAATTTTACTTGTTATGGGGATTGAGTAGGAATATGTTAAGAATATTCTAATAAACGTCACCTATAACACTTTTCAGGGATACTAAGATAGAAGTAAGTGTGGGTCTTAAACCTATAAAAAACACAAAGGTATAGCAAAAGGGTCTGATAACTTGTCGCTTACGGTTAAGGGTAGACTTCCTCGATTGCCTTATTTTGGATGATGAGTATTGAACACTTTAACGTGTTTGGTGCTGGTGTTAAACTGTATCATTAAAAACAGAATTTTAAAAGATTTCAGAGAAATTTCTTAATAGTAAGAATTGTGGTTTATAATATTAGGTAGCTCTCTCCTTATGGTTACAGGTCTTGGCCTTACTTTTACCTTTTTTTCCCCGGGATATATACCAAAAGAGCTTGGTTTTCAGATTCCTTTGTGAGGAGCAGGGGTACTTGCAGGCAGGTTTAAGATGAGAATTCAGGTCACAAGCCTGGCCATTTAACCTAATCCTTTGGTTGAGTGGAAGTTAAACACACATGCTTTCTGTTTTTCCTGAAGAATAAATGTCTTTGAGTGCTTTCGTAGATCTCCTCAAAAGAAAGTTACTACATAAAAAAAGAAAATTGTAAATACAGATCATTGGATGGTCTGGACAGAGTTTAGAAAGGAGCTCATATATTCTGAGTGGCAAAAGCCAAAAATCACACCTTATTTTTAAATGTACTTCGATAAAAATCTAATTTGGGGGAGATGATGCCTTAACAACGTAACACCTATGATCCAAATTGTCTTAGAGCTGGTATGACTTCAGACTGTGTGGTTTTGTTTTAAAGCCTGATAGTTTATCATTTCCCCCTATCTAAAGTACTTTCAGCTTTTTGCCCCACCCATTTAATTGAAAAAGAAAGTACATTTTTAGCTTTTGAATTGGATCAAAGGTGTTTGGGGGTTTCTTAATCAACACTGCAGGTATTAATATTGGCAGATACTACCAAAGAAAAGTATCCAGGAATATGCAAAAGAATACTTTAAGGATTTTTTTTAAAAAATCTTAAAATAAGGACTTTCTTTAATCCTTACTGGAACTTTTGTGAACTTGTAGACTACCTGCTTGCTGTCAACTATCCTAGGCTGTCACCTCTCTGTTTTGCAGCAACTGCTGAGTCATCATGAATAGCAAGGAGCTTCATGACATGGCATGTTTTGTACTAATGTATTTTGGTTAAATGTCCAGTGGTTTCTGGGCAAAAATGAAGTTTTGGGGTTGTGTAGTAGATGCTTGAAAGAAGAATGAGCGATCTGGCACTGTTGGTTAATGGATGTTTGCCATTGCTTGTCAGGCCAACTGGCTTGTGCAGTCACGCAGTACTTGCGACAGTACTTTCGCATGTGTTCAACTGACTTGTAATTTCCTGTTTTGACTTATTCTGGGTTAGCTCTGCTGAGGTATAGCTAAAGTTCACATTTTTTTCCTATTAACTTTTGATCTTTAAAATGGCATCTTGCTTCAAGTTGTGGAGACAAAAATCCATTGTCTTATTCAACTAACTGAAGGGTAGTAACTTAAGAATTGTAGAAGCAAAAATGAAGAACAGCACCAAATGATTAAGTTGATCATTTTCACTTGCCTTCTTTCCTACCCCCTAACTCAGCCCAGATGCATTTAGGAAATGGTATCATTTTTCTAGTGGGAGTGAACAGGTCAGTAAAGAGGATGTGCTTAGTTCTTGTCACCTGTTCAGTCTCCTTTCCCCTTTCCTTTTTGTGCAGATTGTCAGGCCCAGAAAGTCAGCTCTGGAGAGGTCAAGCTGCTTTTCTTAATAGCCACCACAAAAAACTTGAGCCCATGGGCAAACCAGAACCTTGCCTCTGGAAGAATCTACTGCCACCTCCTGGTGAGAAGGGAACTACTTATTTTTGCCCTTTTTTGGGGGGTGTGCTTCAGAGGTTTTGTCTTCTGGTTTGGAGCTAAGGGAATCCACTCATTTTATCTTCCTAGATGCAGTTTGTCTTACAAGTCAGTTTCTGCATTTAGCTATTTTTTAAAAAGCGGGGGAGGAAACCCCTTTATCTATTGAGTAGCTTAAATCAGGAGTCTGCAAACGTTTTCTGTAAAGGACCATATAGTAAATATTTTAGGTTTTGTTGCTGCAGGTTCTTTGTTTTGTTTTTATAACCCTTTAAAAAATGTAAAAATCATTCTTAGCTTGCTGCCTGTATGAAAACAGGCTGAGGGCTGAATTTGGCCCACAGACCATGGTTTGCCTGATCTTGGTTTATATGATAGTGTAGTTTTTTTTGTTGTTTTGGTAGCTTCTATATGATACTTTGTCCCAAATAACTATGTCCTGCTTGGATTCTGATGGCAAAAGAGAGTTCTCAGTTTTGAAAAGGAGGGATATTTAATGGCTGAATACTTAACTCATTCCAGAAGTTGCTGAGTAGTTTTGACTTTTATTTTATCTTTATTTGCATTATCCTAGATATTTAATTAATACTGTTAGTGAAAATAGAAATGGAAATAGTTGATAGGAAAAAAATGTGCTGTAATACAGTCAGAGCCTCTGGGTTTGAATCCCTGTTCTGCCAGAACTTGGACAAGTTCTCTCTGCTTAATTTACTCATCTGTAAGGTAGAAATTGTTGGGAGGGGTTAAATGAGATAATATAAGGAAAGCTCTTAGAACAGAGCCTGGCATATAGAGTAAGAACTCATTTGAAATTGTTGTGAAGTAGAACCTTTTGATTTAAATGTTTTATTGTCTGAATTTTGCTGCCTCTTAGTAGAGGTATTTTTCTTTTACGTACCAAAGTTCAATCTTTTATAGGTTTGTACTAGATTTAAAAACTTGTTTTCTGAGTGATGAGGCCAAACCTTTAAACTACCTTAAACTACATAAAAATACATTATTTTTAACATGTTCCTCATAGAAATGCCAGTCATTTAAGTGTATAGGAAAATAAATCCAAGTGTTAAATTATTTAATGCATAGTAGGTTTTTTTTTGTTTGTGATGAGAGGCCCTTGTGTGTTGTAGTTTATCAATTTACTCACCAGTTTTTCAGATAATGACAAAAAAGCCCAGGTGTTGTCTCCATTTCCTGGAAACTCCTTTGATGAGTCAGTTACCTATTACTTGAAGTAGAATGGTCTGATGTCACTAATTAAAATCATTTCATTAGGCACAGAATATTATTGCAAAGATGTGATGACCTTGTATTTTCAAAAATGTTTTATTTGTAGCTACTTGGCTAATGGTCATGGTTGTTTTATATATATATACACACATATATATTTCTCTTTTAGATATCTGTTTTTGGTTTTTTTAAAGATTTTTACTGGACTATATTTGCTTTACAATGTTGTGTTAGTTTCTGCTGTATAACAGGGTGAATCAGCTATATGTATACATATATCCCCATATCCCCTCCCTCTTGCGCCTCCCTCCCACCCTCGCTATCCCACCCCTCTAGGTGGTCGCAAAGCACCGAACTGATTTCCCTGTGCTATGTAGCTGCTTCCCACTAGCTATCTATTTTACATTTGGTAATGTATATATGTCCATGCCACTCTCTCACTTTGTCGCAGCTTCCCCTTCCCCCTCCACGTGTCCTCAAGTACATTCTCTACGTCTGCGTCTTTATTCCTGTCCTGGCCCTAGGTTCATTAGAACCTTTTTTTTTTTAGATTCCATGTATATATGTTAGCATATGGTATTTCTTTTTCTCTTTCTGACTTACTACACTCTGTAAGACAGACTGTAGATCCATCCACCTCACTACAAATAACTCAATTTCATTTCTTTTTATGGCTTAGTAATATTCCATTGTATATATGTGCCAAATCTTCTTTATCCATTCATCTATCGATGGACAATTAGGTTGCTTCCATGTCCTGGCTATTGTAAATAGTGCTGCAATGAACATTGTGGTACATAACTCTCTTTGAATTATAGTTTTCTCAGGGTATATGCCCAGTAGTGGGATTGTGGGGTCATATGGTAGCTCTACTTTTAGTTTTTTAAGGAACCTCCATACTGTTCTCCATAGTGGCTGTATCAATTTACATTCCCACCAACAGTGCAAGAGGGTTGCCTTTTCTCCACACCCTCTCTAGCATTTATTGTTTGTAGATTTTTTGGTGATGGCCATTCTGACTGGTGTGAGGTGCTACCTCATTGTAATTTTGATTTGCATTTCTCTAATGATTAGTGATGTTGAGCATCTTTTCATGTGTTTGTTGACAATCTGTATGTTCTTTGGAGAAATGTCTATTTAGGTCTTCTGCCCATTTTTGATTGGGTTGTTTTTTTAATACTGAGCTGCATGAGCTGCTTGTATATTTTGGAGATTAGTCCTTTGTCAGTTGCTTCATTTGCAAATATTTTCTCCCATTCTGAGGGCTGTCTTCATCTTGTTTATGGTTTCCTTTGCTGTGCAAAAGCTTTTAAGTTTCATTAGGTCCCATTTGTTGATTTTTGTTTTTATTTCCATTTCTCTAGGAGGTGGGTCAAAAAGGATCTTGCTGTGATTTATGTCATAGAATGTTCTGCCTATGTTTTCCTTTAACAG
>NC_041231.1:95098396-95100480 GCF_002837175.3 Physeter macrocephalus
CTTTAACAGTTTTATAGTGTCTGGCCTTACATTTAGATCTTTAATCCATTTTCAGTTTATTTTTGTGTATGATGTTAGGAAATGTTCTAATTTCATTCCTTTATATGTAGCTGTCCAGTTTTCCCAGCACCACTTATTGAAGAGGCTGTCTTTTCTCCGCTGTATACTCTTGTCTACTTTATCAAAGATAAGGTGACCATATGTGCGTGGGTTTATCTCTGGGCTTTCTATCCTGTTCCATTGATCTATATTTCTGTTTTTGTGCCAGTACCAGACTGTCTTGACTACTGTAGCTTTGTAGTATAGTCTGAAGTACAGGAGCCTGATCCTGCAGTTCCGTTTTTCTTTCTCAAGATTGCTTTGGCTATTCAGGGTCTTTTGTGTTTCCATATAAATTGTGAAATTTTTTGTTCTAGTTCTGTGAAAAATGTCATTGGTAGTTTGATAGGGATTGCATTGAATCTGTAGATTGCTTTGGGTAATATAGTCATTTTTACAATGTTGATTCTTCCAAGTACATGGTATATCTCTCCATCTGTTTGTATCATCTTTAATTTCTTTCATCAGTGTCTTATAGTTTTCTGCATACAGGTGTTTTATCTCCTTAGGTAGGTTTATTCCTAGGTATTTTATTCTTTTTGTTGCAGTGGTAAATGGGAGTGTTTCCTTAATTTCCTTTTCAGATTTTTCAACATTAGTGTATAGGAATGCAAGAGATTCTGTGCATTAATTTTTAAAAATTAATTAATTTATATTTTTGGCTGCGTTAGGTCTTCGTTACTGCACGCGGGCTTTCTCTGGTTGCAGCGAGTGGAGGCTACTCTTCATTGTGGTGCACGGGCTTCTCATTGCCGTGGCTTCTCTTGTTGCAGAGCATGGGCTCTAGATCACAGGCTCAGTAGTTGTGACACAGAGGCTTAGTTGGTCTGCAGCATGTGGGATCTTCCCGGACCAGGGCATGAACCCGTGTCCCCTGCATTGGCAGGCAGGTTCTTAACCACTCTGCCACCAGGGAAGCCCCTGTGCTTTAATTCTGTATCCTGCTACTCTACCATATTCATTGATTAGCTCTAGTAGTTTTCTGGTAGCATCTTTAGGATTCTCTATGTATATATAGTGTCATGTCATCTGCAAACAGTGACAGTTTTACTTCTTCTTTTCCGATTTGGATTTCTTTTATTTCTTTTTCCTTTCTGATTGCTGTGGCTAAAACTTCCAAAACTATGTTGCATAATAGTGGTGAGAGTGGGCAACCTTGTCTTGTTCCTGATCTTAGAGGAAATGGTTTCAGTGTTTCACTCTTAAGATCAATGTTGGCTGTGGGTTTGTCATATATGGCATTTATTATGTTGACGTAGGTTCCCTCTATGCCTACTTTCTGGAGAGTTTTTATCATAAATGGGTGTTGAATTTTGTCAAAAGCTTTTTCTGCATCTATTGAGATGATCATATGGTTTTTATCCTTCAGTTTGTTAATATGCTGTATCACATTGCATATACTGAAGAATTCTTGCACTCCTGGGATAAACCCCACTTGATCATGGTGTATGATCCTTTTAATGTGCTGCTGGATTCTGTTTGCTAGTATTTTGTTGATGTTTGCATCTATGTTCATCAGAGATATTGGCCTGTAGTTTTCTTTCTTTGTGACATTTGTCTGGTTTTGGTATCAGGGTGATGGTGGCCTCATAGAATGAGTTTGGGAGTGTTCCTCCCTCTGCTATATTATGGAAGAGTTTGAGAAGGATAGGTGTTAGCTCTTCTCTAAATGTTTGATAGAATTTGCCTTTGAAGCCATCTGGTCCTGGGCTGTTGTTTGTTGGAAGATTTTTAATCACAGTTCCAATTTCAGTGCTTGTGGTTGGTTTGTTTATGTTTTCTATTTCTTCCTGGTTCCATTTTGGAAGGTTGTGCTTTTCTAAGAATTCCAGGTTGTCCATTTTATTGGCATATAGTTGCTTGTAGTAATCTCTCATGATCCTTTGTATTCCTGCAGAGTCAGTTGTTACTTCTCCTTTTTCATTTCTAATTCTGTTGATCTGAGTCTTCTCCCTTTTTTTCTTGATGAGTCTGGTTAATGGTTC
>NC_041231.1:95100598-95140210 GCF_002837175.3 Physeter macrocephalus
GTAAGGTTAGGTTGTTTATTTGAGATTTTTCTTGTTTCTTGAGGTAGGATTGTATTGCTATAAACTTCCCTCTTAGAACTGCTTTTGCTGCATCCCATACGTTTTGGGTCATCGTGTTTTCCTTGTCATTTGTTTCTAGGTATTTTTTTATATCCTCTGATTTCTTCAGTGATCTCTTGGTTATTTAGTAGTGTGTTGTTTAGCCTCCACGTGTTTGTGTTTTTTACAGTTTTTTTCCTTTTATTGTTAACTAGTCTCATAGCACTGTGGTCAGAAGAGAAACTTGATATGATTTCAGTTTTCTTAAATTTACCAAGGCTTGCTTTGTGACCCAAGATATGATCTCTCCTGGAGAGTGTTCCACGAGCACTTGAGAAGAAAGTGTATTCTGTTGTTTTTGGATGGAATGTCCTATAAATATCATTTAAGTCCATCTTGGTTAATGTATCATTTAAAGCCTGTGTTTCCTTATTTTCATTTTGGTTGATCTATCCATTGGTGAAAGTGGGGTGTTAAAGTCCCCTACTGTTATTGTGTTACTGTCGATTTCCCCTTTTATGCTGTTAGCATTTGCCTTATTATTGAGGTGCTCCTATGTTGGGTGCATAAATATTTACAGTTGTTATACGTTCTTCTTGGATTGATCCCTTGATCATTATGTCGTATCCTTCTTTGTGTCTTGTAATGGTATTTATTTTAAAGTCTATTTTGTCTGTTATGAGAATTGCTACTCCAGCTTTCTTTTGATTTCCATTTGCATGGAATATGTTTTTCCATCCACTCACTTTCAGTCTCTATGTGTCCCTAGGTCTGAAGTGGGTCTCTTGTAGACAGCAGATGTATGGGTCTTGTTTTTGTATCCATTCAGCCAGTCTATGTCTTTTGGTTGGAGCATTTAATCCATTTACATTTAAGGAGATTATCGATATGTATGTTCCTATTACCATTTTCTTAATGTTTTGGGTTTGTTTTTGTAGGTCTTTCCCTTCTCTTGTGATTCCTGCCTAGAGAAGTTCCTTTAGTATTTGTTGTAGAGCTCTTTTGGTGGTGGTGGATTCTCTTAACTTCTGCTTATCTGTAAAGGTTTTAATTTCTCCATCAAATCTGAATGAGATCCTTGCTGGGTAGAGTAATCTTGGTTGTAGGTTCTTCCCTTTCATCACTTTTAATATGTCCTGCCACTCCCTTCTGTCTTGCAGAGTTTCTGCTGAAAGATCAGCTGTTAACCTTACAGGGATTCCCTTGTATGTTATTTGTTGCTTTTTTTCTTCTTCTGGGACCCCTGTAGTTTGAATGTTGGTTTGTTTAGTGTTGTCCCAGAGATCTCTGAGAGTGTCCTCAATTCTTTTCATTCTTTTTTTTTTTTTTTTTTTTTATTCTGCACTTCGGTAGTTATTTCTGCTCTTTTATCTTCCAGGTCACTTATCCGTTCTTCTGCCTCAGTTATTCTGCTATTGGTTCCTTCTAGAGAATTTTAAATAAATTTCATTTATTGTGTTGTTCATCACTGTTTGTTTGCTCTTTAGTTCTTCTAGACCCTTGTTAAGTGTGTCTTGTATTTTCTCCATTCTGTTGCCAAGATTTTGGATCATCTTTACTGTCATTACTCTGAATTTTTGGGGGGGTAGCTTGCCTATTTTGTGTTCATAGGTTTTTACCTTGCTCCTTAGTCTGTAATGTATTTTTTAGTTGTTTCTCTTTTTGCGGGGGAGGTGCTGTATTCCTGTCCTACTGGTTGTTTGGCCTGAGAAATCTAGCGCTTGAGTTTGCAGGCAGTTGGATAGAGCCAGTTCTTGGTGCTGAGATGAGGACTTCCAGGAGGCCTAACCCCGATTGATATTCCCTGGTGTCTGAGGTTCTCTGTTGGTACAGTGGTTTGGACTCAGAGCTCCCACCACAGGAGCTCAGCCCTAATCTCCGGCCTGGGAACCAAGATCCTGCAAGCTTTGTGGCAGGGTCAAAAAGAAAGAAAGAAAGAAAGCAGTACAGTATCAAAGAATAAAAAAGAAAATAAAATTAGAAAGGTAAAAAATATATTAGGAAAAATAAAACTGTAGTTGAAACAACTGCAACAATGTAAAATAAAACTACAAGAGAAGAAAGAAAAAAGGGGGGGGGCGGAAACAAGCCAAAAGGAGAGAACAATAAGGTATAAAGAATAAAATAAAATTAGAAAAATAAAAGATTTATTAGGGAAAATAAAAATATAAAAGAATCGGAACAATGAATCAACAAGGTAAAACAGAACCCCAATCTAAAAGAGGAAGAAAGAAAATAAAAAAGCCTTGGCTATGGGAGCCAAAAAAAGCTTGGCGGAGTTGGGGTGGGGTGGTGGGGGTGGGGGGTGGGGGCGTGGTGGTGGAACTGAGTCAGGAGCGTTTAGCGTTGGGCGGGGCCTAGGCAGGGTGACTGTTCAAGCGTGGGGCGGGGCCTCTGCTTAGGACCTGCTGGGAAGGGGAGAGGCGGCATGTGCAAAGGAGGGCCTCCAGAGTGTGGAGTTCCTAGGGCCCTGGTTAATGGTGTCTGGGAGGGGTTTAGGCCCAGCACAGTTGGAAGGGGTCTCAGAGGGGATCTCTGAGGGTAGAGGTGGGGCCTGGGTGGGGGGGCAGGGGCGGGGCTTGGGCTCTGTGCGGCAGGAGAGAGGCTCCGAGGGCAGAGGATTAGCTCCCGAGGGCAGAGGATTAGCTCCTGGAGCCCAGCAGGCGTCCTGGTGCCCAGCAGGCGTCCTGGTGCCCAAGTGGACAGGGAGAGCACGGCCCTGTTCCCTTCCATTCCTTTGCGCCCCTCCCCCAGCGTCTCCCCTAGCGTCTGCCCCGTCGTTGCTGGACCCCTAACTGTGGGTGGGTCCCGCTGCTGTAGGAGACCCTCCCCTCCCCCAGCCACACCTCAGGGGTGCCCGTCCCAGAGTTCCGGCCTTTACTTTTGCTCCCCCTTCCCTCCCTCCCACTCCCTCTGGACCTGCGCTGCTGGAGGGGGCCTCGGTGGGCAGAGCATCAGGCCCGGGATCTCAGCAGGCTCCCGGGGGCCCAAGTGGGCAGGGGAAACCTGGCCACGCTTCCGTTTGATCCTCTGCCCTCCCAGTGGTTCCCCAATTTCCCTCTTCGGGTGTGGGATCCCTTCCCCTCCCCCAGCCTCCCCTCGGGCACCAGTCCTGTCCCACCTCTACTTCCCCTCCGCCTTCACTCCCCCCACGCCCCCTGTCCTACCCGGTCGCTGTGGGTTCCTCCCATCCCCTTAGGTGTCCGTGGTCCCCCACCGTTGCCTGGTAGGTGCCCTAGTTGTGAGGAGACGCGAATTCTGCGTCCTCCTAGTAATGCCATCTTAACTCTGCCCTCTCTGTAATATATTTTTAAGGGATTCTGCTGTGTTGCTAAGCCCAGTTGAAAGTCTTGCCACCAGATACAATTTACTGTGTTTACTATTGGAAAAAGGATGGTAGAACACCTCTTTTGTCTAAAGATATTTCAGTTTCCCTGCCCATTTGCTTGTGACTTAAAGAATAAACTTCTGTACCCAGTTTTCAAACAGATTGTGAAAGGAAAGTGACAATATCTTGTAGATAACTTTTAGTGGATTAAATTGCTTTAGGCTTTTATTGTGTCTCCTATTGCTAGTTTGAAAGGTCTCTTAGGGACTCCTTTTCTTGTCCTTGTTGTTTGATTACTGTTAATTATCTATTAATACCATCTCTATAATGTAGATCTTTAAAAATAAGAGACTAAGCCAGGTCATGTTTCTCCTTTCTGAGTTAGTGTTAGAGTCTTAAAGGACGTTGAAAATTGTGGCCAGTTGTAATTTAAAATTTTCTTAGCTACAATAACTATTATGCTCATGTTTTTTTAAAAAATTATTTAATTAATTTTATTTTTGGCTGTGTTGGGTCTTTGTTGCAGCGAGTGGGGGCTACTCTTCATTGCGGTGGCTTCTCTTTGTTGCTGAGCGTGGGCTCAGTAGTTGTGCCTTGCGGGTTCTAGAGCACAGGCTCAGTAGTTGTGGCACATGGGCTTAGTTGTTCCACAGCATGTGGGATCTTCCCAGACTAGGACTCAAACCCGTGTCCCCTGCATTGGCAGGCGGGTTCTTAACCACTGCACCACCAAGGGAAGTCCCTATGCTCATGTTTTTTGAGTTAATCTCTTGATGTTGAGAAGAGAAATGAAAAGTATAAGGAATGGATTTTACGTGGCTAGAAAGATTTGGACTGGGTGGTTAGGAGAAACTTGGCTGCTAAATGATTATCTGTAGGTTGTAAAATGTGACAAATAGTAGCTTAGGTTAAATTCAGATTATTGAAACTAGATTCAGTATAATTGCATTAGAATTTGAATATTTTATAATAGAGATGCATTAATGTTAGAATGGATATATTAAAAAGCTGGAACTAACTGAAAGATTAGAATAGCATCTAGGTTTTTACTATTTAGTGTTTAAGATTTTTTTATACTTAGATATTCTTTAAGTCTCATGTGAAGTCTTGGGTTCTTAGCCCTTGTTCTTCACTTGGGCTTGGATGGAGCAGGGGGAAAACTGATTAGGGAATCTATGTGAAATGAGATTTCCAGAAAGTGTGGAGAGACTAGTGACATGGGAGTTGAATGGGTAAGGAGAGAGTTCACAGACCCCTGGAAGAAAACTAAGGGTCAGTGACAAGCTTCAACAAAATAAAGGCAGCCAAAAGAACAGACAGAAATCAACACAGCAGTGTATTCTGGGAGAATAGGGCCTCAGAACCTTAAAACTGAAGATGGGTTATGTTTGATATTTATAGTTAGCAATCCGGTAAAGTTTACATGAGAAAAGAGATTTTATAATCTGAATACTACTATTTAATAGAGGGTAATGTGAAGAGAGGAGAGTTGAGGGAATTCCCTGGTGGTCTAGTCGTTAGGACTCTGCTTTCACAGCTGAGGGCCTGGGTTCAGTCCCTGGTCGGGGAACTAAGATCCTGCAAGTGACACAGCGTCGTGCAGCAAAAAAAACAAACAAAAAGCAGTTGAATAGAACTGAAGTCAAAAGTCAAGTAAACTAATAGGAATAGAGAGCATTATATAAGAAGGAAGGCTATATAGTATTTATAAGGAGAGGTGTCTCTGGTTATTATGATATTACAAATTGGTGGGAAGATATATAGGAATTCTTTTTCCATTACAAATGAGTTCTGAGTTAGGATTGTAGAAGAGCCTTGCCCCAACTCAGCCTCTTTCATTAACCCTTGAACTCAGGTTAAATGAAATTTGAAAAGCTAGTATATTCACAGTACCTTACAAATTGGATGTGCTTGATATGTGTATAGTATTGAATTGAATTTACTTCTGGCCCCCAAATTGAGTATGTATTCTAGATCTCAGTGACATTTTTTTTTTTTTTTTTTTTTTTGTGGTATGCGGGCCTCACACTGCTGTGGCCTCTCCCGTTGCGGAGCACAGGCTCCGGACGCGCAGGCTCAGCGGCCATGGCTCACGGGCCCAGGCGCTCCGCGGCATGTGGGATCTTCCCGGACCGGGGCGCGAACCCGATTCCCCTGCATCGGCAGGCGGACGCGCAACCACTGCGCCACCAGGGAAGCCCTCAGTGACATTTTGATAGTGTTTTTGTTGTTGTTGTGGGGTGTTTTGTTTTTGTTTTGTTTTTGCCATGTTTGCCAAATGAAGAACCCTTAGTTCTTGAGGAGAAAAAAAATCCAATCATTTTAACCAGTCCATGTTTAAAGAGTCACTCCTGTAATCCTTGAACTTAACTTCATTACTCAGGATCATCTGGTGCAGACTTTGCTTTGGCTACGAGGAGTTTTTTTTTTTTTTTTTAATGGAAATGCATTTCTTTTATTTATTTATTTATTTATTTAATTTTTACCCTTGGCTGTGTTGGGTCTTCGTTTCTGTGCGAGGGCTCTCTCCAGTTGCGGTAAGCGGGGGCCACTCTTCATCGCAGTGCGCGGGCCTCTCACTTCTCGCGGCATCTCTTGTTGCGGAGTACAGGCTCCAGACGTGCAGGCTCAGTAGTGTGGCTCACGGGCCCAGTTGCTCCTCGGCATGTGGGATCCTCCCAGACCAGGGCTCGAACCTCTGTCCCCTGCATTAGCAGGCAGCCTCCCAACCACTGCGCCACCAGGGAAGCCCCTACGAGGAGTATTTTAAAGATTTTAATGCCTCGTTTGTTTTGTTGCTTTTTCTAATAAGCCCTTCATTAATTTTTCTTTCTTTGGCTACTTTTCTGCTTCTCTTCATTTAGTTGGCTTTGTGTTATTTATCATTCCAGAGGACGGTTCAGTTTTCCCATGCTCTTGGCTAACTTCAGAAGTTGTTTTTTGGAGGAAGGACTATTAGTGTGGCAACAAAAATAATATTTGTTTAAGCTGAAGCTATTATACCAAGCAAATGTATTATTTATTTTTTTGAATTCTAGGATTATTGATGTCCTTTATTGAAACTTGCCACAGCATATTCGTATGTGGGAATAAAAAGCTGGTTGACTAGTGCAGCTGTAGAAAATTTAAAAATCATGCACCAGCTAATCTGTGCACTGTACAGACCTGTTGCCTGCCTTCACAGAGCTGATCCTCCAGGGGAGGTGATAGACTGTGATTACCATCCCATATGACAGATTGCCTGTAGAAAGTACAGGATGCTGTTGTTGCATGTAAGTGAGTGACTGTCCTAGACTTGGAGGATCAGAGAAGATTTTCTGTAGGAAAACTTAAACATCAAGTTATAATGATGGCAGTTATGCTTACCACTGAAGCCTGTGGAGTGGAGAGAAAGCTATTCTGGTAAAGTAGGACTTGAGTATTCACTCCTTAGTAGACCTTTACTCAGTGTACCTCTTTCCCCCTCAAGGTTGGTGGTTGGTTTGTTTGCTTGCTTATTTTTTAATATCACAAAACATTCTTTCTTCAAGTCCATATAGGAAGCTGATTTGCCCCATTCCTGTAAAGACCTGAAGCATATTATCTTAATAACTCTTGAAAAGGTAGACCTTCTTTGGTGATTGTAAAAGGAACCTTATCTTCCATAAGAAAACTATTTCCCCCCTTTTCTATCTTCCTTCACTTTTTCTCAGTTTTCCATTAGTGGCTGAAGTACTTCAAAACTTAAAAATTGCCCGCCAGGGAAGTACTTCTCCAAATCTGTATGATAGGCAGGGTCCCTTACATCTTCAGTCTACACTCTTCTGTGCATAATCAGGGGATTTCTTTTCCCTATAACAGTTTTTTAAACTTCTGATATCTGGTAGTTGGTTATTTACTATAAATAAGCATGTTAAGTCTTTAACTGGAAAGAAAAGAGATTCAAAGGTAGTCTTTTATGTTTTACTTCTGTTTACTTCTCTATTTGATTTTCAGAATTCATATTATAAAGTAGGTATTTATGAAAGTTGGTGTAATGGTATGACATCTTTGATGAGATAATCTTGGAAACAGTTTATTTTGTAGTTAAGTTTATACTCAGGGTTATGTTTATCGTGGCCTTAATTGGGAAACTTGTCAGTTTATAGATGATTTTTTAGTACAGTGGTTCTCAAACTTTAATTTGCGTAAGAATCACCTCAAGAGCTTGTTAAAACAAATGTACATTTCTAACATGCTCTTAGGTGACACCAAGGATGCTGGTCTGAAGATTCCAATTTGAGAACCACTTTTTTAGGCTTTTTTATAGTCACTAGATGAGCCACAGAACAAAAGGTTACACGTACATTCTCACACATACACGTACGTGCACACACACATGATTAAAGGGGAATTTTGAAGGATCAAAATAGTTATTTCAGGTCTATCAGATTTTGCGTTTATTAACAACGTTACGAGAAGCTTGGATGGCATGTGCCAAGGACATTCCTACATTTGAGTCTTTGCACCTTTTGCTTCCTCAGCCTATAATACTTCTCTGCTAGAAACGTGCATGCTCATTTCTCACTTTTTTCAGGTCTTTGCATGTATAAAACGACTATCCCCATTTTGCTTCCCTGCTTTATTGTGGCCCATAGCACTGAATCACCATATCATGTGTTACATGTTATACTTATTTGTCTCCCTAACTTAGAGTCTAAACTCCAAGAGGGCAGGAACCTGTTCCCTGTTTTTTATCCCTAGTGTTCTTGCCTGACATGTAGTGTGTGATCAATAAGCATAGATTAAGTGAAGAAAAGCAATGTTGGCCTTTTACCTCTGTGAGCTAAATAAGATTTTAAAATATTCATCAGGGTAAGCCTCTTTCCTGGTCCGTTTATGTACTGTTTTACAGAGATAACAGTTGGATGTAACTTTTGGATAGTAAGTGCTTCCCCAAGCGTGGTGTATGTGTTCCATTGTTGCTAAAGAAGATGAATCTAACTGATACGTGGACTGACTTTTTATTTTTCATGTTAATTAGAAAACAAATTTAACAAGTACACTGAGGACCCAACAGGAAACAGTTCTCCAGATGGTTCAGCTGAAATATCTTTTAAGAAAGAGTCTACTCAAAGATATGGTGGTGATTAAAGGAATACAGGCGGGATGGCAGGATACCCAGGGACTGGCAGCAGTGGGAAGCTGCTGCCATGCCTAGGACTGGATGGATAAAGGGAAGAAACTGTAACTGGAGTGGAGGAAGGGCTGCCTGGCTGGAGCCGTGGTTTTAGAGAAGGGGCGCTTGAGTGGAGGGAGCGCAGAAAGAAAGGCCCTCTCCTCCACCCTCTACTGTCCGGTATCTGCCAGCATCTCTCCTGGGCCAATCCAGAAGCCAGTTGGTTGAGACAGCCAGTCAGGAACGGTGTCAGGGCGGCGCAAGTGAAGACCAGTGCCGCATCAAATTTGTGAGTTGGTAGATTTTATTGTGTAGGAAAAACTGTTTATTAAGAGAAGTAAAATAAATAGAAAACCATTAAATAACAACAGGTAAAAATCATGGCTAAAGTTTGGGAAACACTGGGGAAATAGTTATTAGTCCACATTGTATTCAGCACAGTCCACTATAAAATTTGTTTTTCTGATTCATTAAATAGTATTTTAATATTATGATATATTTTGATTATTGTCTGATTAGTACTCCACATGTATGTTTTCCAGATAACTGAATATTAAGATTTAAGTATACATAATTTTATTCACCTCTTGTCGAGGGATTTTTTTCCCTGAAATGTAGTGTGATTTCCTGAAATGTATCTAATTTCCTAACCTTTTTAATTAGATTAGTGGTTCTCAAACTATAGCATACATCAGATTCAATTGGGAAGGTTTGTGAAAACAGGTGAGCCCTATCTCCTGAATTTAGTAGGGCTGAGTTTGGGCCTTAGGTAATGCAGATATAAATGGTGAAGGGACCACATCTTGGGAACCACTAGTACTAGGGTATACTGAGCTTAATTTAACTTTTCTTGATGACTTAGGGTCATTTACCCTATAGAGGCATATTGAAGTAAGGGGATATTTCTTTTTTGTTGTCTTTGTTTTGTTTTTTGCGTTACGCGGGCCTCTCACTGTTGTGGCCTCTCCCGTTGTGGAGCACAGGCTCCGGACGCGCAGGCCCAGAGGCCATGGCTCACGGGCCCAGCCGCTCCGCGGCATGTGGGATCTTCCCGGACCGGGGCACGAACCCGTGTCCCCTGCATCAGCAAGCGGACTCTCAACCACTGCGCCACCAGGGAAGCCCGATATTTCTTTTTAATAACGGTTCCAGGTCAATTTTAGCATCTGTATTTAATTTTGTTGTCAAATGCATCATGCTGTCATTCATTGTGCCACTAGTAATTCCTCTCTCACTGTAATTTTTTTAAAAATCTATTTTATTTATTTATTTTTGGCTGTATTGGATCTTCGTTGCTGCGTGTGGGCTTTCCCTAGTTGAGGCAAGCGGGGGCTACCCTTTGCTGTGGTGCAGGGACTTCTCATTGTGGTGGCTTCTCTTGTGGCAGAGCACAGGCTCCAGGTGCACGGGCCTCAGTAGTTGTGGCCCATGGGCTCAGTACTTGTGGTGCACGGGCCTAGTTGCTCTGCGGCATGTGGGATCTTCCTGGACCAGGGCTCGAACCCATGTCCCCTGCATTGGCAGGCGGATTCTTACCCACTGCGCCACCAGGGAAGCCCTCTCACTGTAATTTTGTACTAAGCTGCTCTGGGCTGAGACTAAATAAATTGGTACATTGTAGTTTAGAAAAGAGAAGGTCTCCAAGCAAAATTCATGAATTTCAACGAAGGAGCTTTTTTTTTTTTTTTTTTTAATCCATTTGACTGTTCAATTTTTACTGATTATTCTCCACAATACCTAATGCTGCCACATAAGTGACCTTTGGTTAAGTACAGTGCTAATTTTAAGTTGTTCTGTACTTGCCTCCTTCAGTGAGTAGAGATCACAGGAATCTCTGATACTTTTAGTAGCTAAACACATTAGAGGAAGTCTACGAAAGATTTATTTTACACTAAATTCTTGCTATAGTGCCTTAACATCGCTTTGTATCAAGTGTCTTTTTTTGTTCCTATTTGAACTGTGTTATGTATTGAAGGCACTTTCAAGTCTTTTGGAATATGGGGAGAGGGTAAATAAATATTTAAATATAAATAATTAGCAAAATAATAAACATGAATGTTTTTATAAATATTAAATCTTGGAGTAGGTATAGAATCTTTCTTTCCAGAGAAACTAATACTGTGTAACATTGGCATAGAAAAGGGGAACAGTGAATTTGTGTTTTTCAGTAGTGAGTATTCTAGGGCTGCTGGCTTCATGTGTTGTTAGAGATCTTACACAATGTAGATCTGTTCAGTTTCTGTTTGGAGGAAAAGTAATTACTTTTTTCCCAGTTGTTACCTACAGCTTTTCAGATAATCAGGAAAATACTATTCAAGTGCTTATATCAGAGGTGTCTTCCATCTTTCCTATTGACAGAATTTTTCAAGGCCTCTTTGTCTTGGGTTTGCTTTCAAGGTTTATGTGTTCTGCCTTAACTTTACTGTTTTTTTTGTACCTGCTGATTCATTCTTTCCGTTCTGTGACTTTCTCTCTGAAATCCTATTCTGTGAAGGGAATTGTTGCCTAAAACTGATTACCTCATCCCAGCTTGTTTCTAATTTTTTTTTCTCATTAGTAATAAAATTATCAGTGTATGTTTCTGTTAATATTTAGTAAATTGTGAAGTGCTTTCACATTACTTCATTTGATCTTCATTATAATTCCTATCAGGTAATAGTGGGAGAGAGTGTTACTCTTATTTTACCTAGAGTAAATCATAGTACAGCCTACCAACCCCGAAGTCGATGCTTTTACTCTATCCTAGATATACCACAGCAGTTGTGTTTGTACCTGGGCAAGTTACTTAACTTCATTGTCTCTCTTCATCTGTAAAGTGGCACGGTTAAAACCAATTTCATAAAATTATTGTGAGGATTAAATTGAATAATATGTTTAAACTGCTGAGAACAGTGTCTGTTCTATGATGAATGTTAATAATGCTGGTAGTCGTTATACCACATCTTTTTCTCCCTTTAAAAGTTACTGTAATAAAATTCTTGGTTTTCAGGCAACATTTGATGTAACAAAATTTTACCATCAAAAAAAAAAACCTTAGGGCTTCCCTGGTGGCGCAGTGGTTGAGAGTCCGCCTGCGGATGCAGGGGACACGGGTTCGTGCCCCGGTCTGGGAGGATCCCACGTGCCGCGGAGCGGCTGGGCCCGTGAGCCATGGCCGCTGAGCCTGCGCGTCCGGAGCCTGTGCTCCGCAACGGGAGAGGCCGCAACAGTGAGAGGCCCACGTACCGGGAAAAAAAAAAAAAAAATCTTAGATTATTTCTTGAGTTTATTATGTTGGATTCGTTGTCTTATTGCCTTTTAAAAAAATTCTCATTTTTATTTGACTAAATTTTTGTTCTTAAAGAATGTGCAATAAAATATTTGAGGAAGCTGTTGAAGGTATTTATTGCCTCTTTTAGTATGCTGGGATCAAGATGGATGCCTTTTGTCTGGAATTATAACATTTTAGTGCATATCTTATTACTAAATCTAAAATTTATATTGCTTAGTTGAAGACCTGTGGGAGTTTTTTAAAGATTAGAATAATATGGCCATTTGGGACAGTTATTGACTCATGGACATATGCATATGAAAGAAAGAAAAAAGTAGGAATTTCATAAAGTTTAGAATTTGTAAAATACATTATGTCAACATTAACTCACGTAACTGAATTTCAGGAAACTTTGTTGGAAACAGTTGTGTTTTGCTTGGTATGGCTTTCTGTAAATAGGTACTTATTTAAAAGATAAATTTCTAAAACTGCCTTACATGTTTTCCCCCCAACAGGGCATTCTCAGCAGGGTTACAGAATCTGTTAAGAATATTGTGCCAGGATGGCTACAAAGATACTTCCACAAGAATGAAGATGTATGTAGCTGTTCAACAGACACAAGAGAGGTGGCACAGTGGCCGGAAAATAGGGAAGATGACCATATAATGTATGCTGGTGAGGAGAACCCTAACATTCATGATGGGAGAATCACTCCTGAGCCAACAGTCAGTAATACAGAAGGTAAATAGAATGTGGATATTCTGTTGTGAATGATAGGTTTTCATGCCTTAATTTAAAATATGTTTATGTTACCTGGCTATGGTAAATCTAATTATGTAGTACAGAAATGATGTTGGAGGAGGGTGATGATCACCTTCAAATTAGAAATCTTTTTTATTTATTAGCTTTTTTGTTTATTAAGGGAGGCTGAAATACTGTATCAGTTGAGAGTGCAAGCTCTGCTGTTAGACTTTGGGTTTGAATTTTCATACCACCAATTGTTAGTCATGTGGCTTTGGTCAAGATAATCTTTGTTCTCCTCTGTACCCTCAGAAATGGTTTTGAAAAAAGTAAAGGTGAAGCCCTTTGAGTAGGTCGTGGCACTAAGGAGCAGCGTGGCTGTGCTTCCCAGAGCACACGGACTTGGGTATGGTGTCACTGCAGTTGTCTCCCGTCCTCTGCAGCTAGTGCAACTGGGCCACTGCATTAATCTTACCACTGAGTGACCCTGCATTTTAAATGCTTGTTTGGATCCATTTATGGCATTTTTGTGGGTTTTACAAGTATTAAATAGCTTCAGTGTAACCCATGAATGTGACATATTTGGGAATATTATTCTGTCATTTCACTTTATATATTTTTTACAGCTTTAGTGAGATGTACTTCACATAACAATAGGACTCACCCATTTAAATTGTATAGTTCAGTGGTTTTTGGTATATACAGAGTTGTTCAGTCACCACAATCAATTTTAGAACATTTTAATCACCATCCTTCCCTCCCCATCACCGCAAAATCCTATACCCATTAGTAGTCCCTCCCCATCCCTACCCCTCCAGCCCTAGGCAACCACCAATCTGTATACTGGACATTTCATATAAATGGAATCATAAAATATGTGATCTTTTGTAACTGGCTTCTTTCACTTAGCATAATGTATTCAGGGTTCATCCATGTCATAGCATGTATCAGAACTTCCTTTTTATTGACAGGTAATAGCTCATGGAATGGAGAAACTACATTTTATTTATCCATTCATCCATTTGTGTTGTTTCTACTTTTTGGGTATTATGAACAGTGCCACTTTGAGTATTCCTATGCACGTTTTTGGGTTTTTGTTTTTTTTTTTTTTTTTTTTTTTTTGCGGTACGCGGGCCTCTCACTGTTGTGGCCTCTCCCTTTGCGGAGCACAGGCTCCGGACGCGCAGGCTCAGCGGCCATGGCTCACGGGCCCAGCCGCTCCGCGGCATGTGGGATCCTCCCAGACCGGGGCACGAACCCTCGTCCCCTGCATCGGCAGGCGGATTCTCAATCACTGCGCCACCAGGGAAACCCTTTTAACATTGTTTTTTGGGTTTTTTTTGTTTTTGTTTCCTATGCACATTTTTGTGTGGATATGTTTTCTCTTGGGTATATACCTAGGAGGAGAATTGCTGGGTCATCTGGTAATTTTACATTTTGAGGAAAAAATGTTTTTCTAAAGTGGCTACACCACCTTACCTTCCCACCAGCGGTGTATGAAGAATGCAATTTCTTTACAACCTCACAAATCCTAATTTTCCTTTTTTTAAAAAACATAAATTATACCTATTTTGGTAGACGTGAAGTGGTATCTCATTGTGTTGATTTGCATCTCCCTGATGACTAATAATGAGCATCTTTTCATGCTTATTGGCCATTTATACATCTTTGGAGAAATGGCTATGCAGATCCCCCTTTTCCATTTTTAACTGGGTTATTTGTCTTTTTATAGTTGAATTGAAAGAGATCTTCACATATTCTGGATATAAGCCCTTACCTGTATATGATTTGCAAGTATTTTCTCCTATTCTGGCTTCTTGATGGTGTCCTTTGAAGCACAAAATTTTAAATTTTGATGAAGTCCACTTTATCCCTCAAGTATATGTTTCTTTCCGTTTATATATTTTTTCTTTCACTACCTGTTTTGACTTACTTATGATTATAAAAATGTTTTCAAACTCTGAAATCTTGTCTTGCCTAAATAATTGATGTGGATATGTGCCTATTAATTTTGGTATACTTAGTAAGTTATTTTCCTGCCTGATTTGCTTATAAGGGAAAACTAGTGAGGGTGAAATGGGCTGAAAGAGTGATTCTTATTTGGGAGAAATGGCAAATCTGAGTTTTCTTAGTGATATTCAGTTTGGCTCCGTCTTCAAATCCTTGCTTATTTTTATTAGAGTAACTTAGGGAGTTTTAATATCTGTACTGTTCGAGATGTCTTTCTAATACATTACCAGCAACCATCTTGAGGTTTTTTTTGGTAGGTCTCTAAGGTGACTGCTTCTATGTTGTTCTCTTTTCTGGACATCAGATGGGACCACAGCTGCTCTCTTTCTTTGACTGGAGACTTTTAGCGTGCAGCAGCATGTATCTACAGAGACTGAAACCTTCTTTTGCATCCTAATGAGTATGTTTGTGGGGATTAACTAACTGGAAGAATTTAATTCAGGTGTGAGATTAACGACGTTTCTCATTTTACATCTGTAAAGTTCTTTTTCGTTTGTATTTTCATTGAAGTTATGGAATTAATTCAGTGGTCTGCCAAGGTTAATTCCAGCTTGGATTTTATTCATTGTATTATTAGGTTTGTAAGGTAGCTTTTCTGTTATGTGTATATTACACACACCTTTGTGAATAACTTCTAAATTTAAATTATTGTGGAAATTTTCAAACTACAGAAGTAAGGAGGATAGTACAATGAACCTCCATGTACCTGTTACCCAGCTTCAAAGACAACCAGCTTACGGCTGACTTTGTTTTCTTTATTCCCACATCTATTCACCTACCTTCTCAGTCTAACTCCCCTGATTTTTTAGAAGCAAATTGTGAACAGCTTTCTGATACCAACTTCAAAAACTTGATGGCATTTTCCCTCTGTCTTGTCTGAGAGCTGACTTCTGCTCCTATCTTAAAATCTGTAAGTCCCAGGCAGTTCTCTTCTCACAATCTGCCTCCACCTTTCTCAAAGTATTTATTCAATAGTTGCAGTCACATAATGTATGACTTCAGTACTGTTGATAACTCCCCAGCATGATGAATATAGATCTTACTAGATGTAGCAAATCAGTTTATGTTTACTCTGTGAAACATTACTCTTAATTTGACAATGCATTCTCAGAACAACTTAGATATACTTGCTCCTTACAGTAGTGTAAAATTATCAAAAGTTTAAAATAATTTAGATATAACGGTCCTGAGTGTTGTCTGCTAAATAGTAATTTTACCACTGTAACTTTTGTATTAATAGTAACTGGAGCTGGAGAGTATAGGACATTCTTCAAATAGCACAGTGCAGTACGACAGTCATAGAATCTGTGGCCCCTTTCAGATCTGTTGTCTGCAGCTGTCTGCTTATATGTACCTCCTTGTACTGACTGTCTTAATGATGGTGAGCCATCAGGTGTCTAGATTTCTTCTACTAGGGTAATGAAATGGATCAATGAGGAGAACCTCAGATAATGTACATGTTAGATTTTTATTGATTCAGTAAGAGTTCAGGCCTCTGAGAGCCCCACAATGGCATATCTAATATGCTAGTCAGCAGTAGATTGAAGTTGTAGACTACATTGGCTGATTGATACTGTGTGATCATAAGTGTACTCTTAGAAACTGGGCATTTATGGCTGATGTGAATCTGTAGATGATGTGGCCTTATTTAGTCTTATTATCCCAAAATGCGTCCTTTATTGAGCCTGATTTGGAGGTTAAGGAAGCTCTGTAAATATAAAAAACTGGCATTGCTATTAGCAGCATACCTTCCAGTTGAAGTATTTCTTTTTTCTCTATAGCTTCTGTATATACTAGATTTAGTAAATGTCTGCCAATATCTAGAAAGTTGTCCTGTCACTTTTATCCTATAGGATAAACTGCTGTAGGGATGAGAGAATGGGTAAGTAAAAAGCACTTTTAGGATATAACATACTACAAAATTAGAATACTTAATACTCTAAGAAACATTTCAGCCTGTATGTGTATGAATCCTGACTGCAGAGAAATTGAAATATGATCATCTTTAGATGCCAATAGGTTTAAATGCCAATGCCAGTAGATTTCGAAGCTCCAGACAGTTTCTGTCTTAACTTGAGCAAGCTTGATAAAAAATGATTACATATACATTAAATTCTAATTCCCCATTCCCGCTCCACCCCAGCTCCTGGCAAACACCATTGTAGTTTCTCTATGACTTTGACTACGTACCTCATATGAGTAGAATCATACAGTATTTAATCTTTTGTGACTGACTTGCTATTAGCAGCATACCTTCCAGTTGAAGTATATCATACTAGATTTCTTTTTTCTCTATAGCTTCTGTATATACTAGATTTAGTAAATGTCTGCCAATATCTAGAAAGTTGTCCTGTCACTTTTATCCTATAGGATAAACTGCTGTAGGGATGAGAGAATGGGTAAGTAAAAAGCACTTTTAGGATATAACATACTACAAAATTAGAATACTTAATACTCTAAGAAACATTTCAGCCTGTATGTGTATGAATCCTGACTGCAGAGAAATTGAAATATGATCATCTTTAGATGCCAATAGGTTTAAATGCCAATGCCAGTAGATTTCGAAGCTCCAGACAGTTTCTGTCTTAACTTGAGCAAGCTTGATAAAAAATGATTACATATACATTAAATTCTAATTCCCCATTCCCGCTCCACCCCAGCTCCTGGCAAACACCATTGTAGTTTCTCTATGACTTTGACTACGTACCTCATATGAGTAGAATCATACAGTATTTAATCTTTTGTGACTGACTTATTTCACTTAGAATGTCTTCAGAGTTCATTCACATTATTGTAGCATATATCAGAGTTTATTTCCTTTTTAAGGCTGAAGAATATTCACTGTATGTATTTACCACATGTATTTATTCATTCATCTGTTGATGGACACTTAACGTTACTTCCGCCTTTGGCTCTTGTGAATAATGCTGTTAGGAACATGGTTGTACACATCTCTTTGAGACTCTGCTTTCAGTTCTTTTGGATATATACCCAGAAGTGGAATTGCTGGGTCATATGGTAATTCTATTTTTAATTTTTTGAGGAACCACCATACTGTTTTCCACAATGGCCGCACCCATTTTACATTTCCTCTCAACAGTGCACAAGGTTTCTAGCTTCTCCACATCCATGCCAACATTACTTTCTTTTTTTCTGACAGTAGCTGTCCTAATGAGTGTGAAGTGGTATCTCATTGTGGGTTTGATTTGCATTTTTCTGATGATTAGTGATGCTGAGCATCTTTTCATATGCTTGTTGGTTGTATATCATCTTTGGAGAAATGTCTGTTCAAGTCCTTTGCCCAGTTTTTAATCAGGTTATTTGATTTGTTGTTATTGTTGTTGAGTTGTAGGAGTCCTTTATATGTTCTAGATATTAACCCCTTATCATATGTATGATTTTCAAACATTTTCTACCATTCTGTAAGTTGCCTTCTTACTCTTGATTGTGTCTTAGTGCACAAAAATTATTTAAGTTTTATATAGTCCCACGTCTTTTTTCTTTTGTTGCCTGCCATATCTAAGAAATCACTGCCAAGACTAATGTCTTGAAGCTTTTCTCTGTTATTTTTCCTATAAGTTTTATAGTTTTGGGTCTTACGTTAGGTCTTTAAAACAGTTTGGGTTTATTTTTGTATATAGTGTAAGGTAAGGGTCCAGTTTCCTTCTTTTGCCTGTGGGTATCCAGTTTTCCCAAAATTATTTGTTGAAGAGACTGTCCTTTCCCCATTTATTGACTGGTCTTGGCACTGTGTCAAGGATCGTTTGACCATGTATGCAAGGGTTTATTTCTGGGTTCTCTATTCTTTTCCATTGGTCTACCTGTCTGTCTTTATGCCAGCAGCATACTTTTGATTACTGTTTTGTAATAAGTTTTTGAAATCAGGAAGTGTGAGATCTCCAATGTTGTTCTTTTTCAAGATTATCTTGGTTATAAATGGTCCCTTGAGATTCCATAGGAATTTTAGGATGGATTTTTCTATTTTGTCAAAAAAAAAGTCATTGGTTTTTTTTAAAGGAATTGCATTGAATCTGCAGATCACTTTGGGTAGTATTGACATTTTAACAACATTAGGTCTTCCAACCTAAGAACATGGGATGTCTTTCCATTTATTTACATCTTCTTAAATTTCTTTCAGCAATGTTTTGTAGTTTTCATCATGCAAGTCTTTCACTTCCTTCCTTAGTTAATTCCGAAGTGTTTTATTCTTTTTGAAGCTATTAATAATGGAATCATTTTCTTTATTTACTTTTTCGATTGTTCATTGTTAGTGTTTAGAAACAAAACTGATTTTTGTATGTTGATTTTGTA
Source organism: Physeter macrocephalus (assembly GCF_002837175.3). NCBI lineage: Eukaryota > Metazoa > Chordata > Mammalia > Artiodactyla > Physeteridae > Physeter > Physeter macrocephalus. The sequence continues at coordinate 95,119,415 of NC_041231.1, forward strand.
TTCTGCCACTTTGCCGAATTTGTTTATTCTAACACTTTTTTTTGGTGGAATATTTAGGGATTTCTGCTTATAAGATATATCATTTGAAAACATAATTTTATTTCTTCCCTTCCAATTTGGATGAATTTAGTTTCTTTTTCTTGCCTTATTACTCTAGCTAGAGTTTCCAATCCTGTGTTAAATGGAGGTGGGGAACGCAGGCATTCTTATCTTATTCCTGGTCTTGGAGGAAGATCAGTCTTTTCACCATTAGGTATGATGTTAGCTGTTAGTTTTTCATATATATGGCTTTTGTTATGTTGATGTTTCCTTCTAGTCTTATTCGAGTGTTTTTGTCTGCACTTTTTTTTTTTTTATATATAATAGCACTTTGAAACTAAATAATCCAGAATTGTTTTGCATTGCTTAAGCTGGTAAATATTTTTGAAGGCAAACTTTTAGAAAGATAGTATTGATACATAGAAGAAGATTACAGAGTAATTTCAAGTAGCAAATACAGTCAAGCACCACAGTAAAGAATAGCAGACTCTTCTTACTCTTACTGGGGACAGTTAATGTGGGGATGCAAGGAATCATTAATCATTAGGGAATTATTAATATAATTTAGCATGTTAATAGGTGAAATGAGGTTGTAAATTGTTTCTTTCAGGTAGATACTAAATAGGCATTTGCTAAAACTTAAAAATCTATTGTTCTTTATTTCTACTTGGAATATGGAAACCACTGCTTAATATGTCAGTCATCCACAGGCCAGAAATCATGTGTCATGGTGAAACAATAGAAGCATTTTTTAAAATGTGATTTTTCAAGTGATTTTTGACTAAATTATTTTGTAGAATATGGGTGGAGATTCTGGGTTCTGTTGTCTTCCTCTGAGAAGTATTGATTCTTGTTTCAGCAAGCAGTTGTTACTGAATGATCATTTTGAACTCTTACATAGTTGTGTTTTATTAATGTCCATCTGTGGAAAATCCAGGGTGTGTGTTAAGTCCCCTAAAGTGGCGGGATTTAGCCTCCAAACTCTGTCTCCTCTGTGGCTTTTTAGGTGGGTTTGCAGCGGGTCTTGTTCTAGGACGTGGCCCTTAGTCTCAAGGGAAAGCTCTTCTGGTATCTCAGCTGAATGCCAGGGATTTAAGGAGGTGTTTATGGGACCTCTAAATTCTGGCAGTCTTGGAACTTCACTGTCCTCAGCACTGCTTTTTTCCCCTAGCACTGATCAACCTTCTAGTAGCTGTTTTCTCAATTTCATAGCAGCTGCTATTTGGTAAGCCTTAGGTGGTCTTTCTCTGTGTATGTATAGCCCGTCCACGCTCTGGACACTCCTGTGTAGACTTCTGGAGGCCCCTTCCTGCGTAGTTTTCTACTGTCCAGTGCCCTTAATTCTGATTTCTGCCTACTGTATTTTGCTTTGACTCCATCTCTCTCTGCCAGGTCTGGAAATGTTCCTAGACAGCTGGGTAGTGATAGGGCTCACTGTGAGTTTTTCTTGTCTGTTTTCTGTTGTCTGAAAGTTATTACCTCATATATATTGTCCACTTTTATAGTTATTTACAGTAAGAAGGGCTAGTCTAGGGCCCCACTTATTCCAGCCTAACTGGAAGAGAGTCTTTTGGAAACTTGACAAATGATTCTAAAGTTCTTAAAAATACACCAGAAAATGAATAGAGAAATCCTGAAAAAGAGTAAGGGAAATGTGATGTAAGTCAGAGTAACTTTTACAGGCACTAAATGTGTTATAAAGCTATAGGATTTAAAACATTATGGTACTGGTATAGATATATATCGTTGGGGAAGGCCTCTTAGAATTTACTATGTGGTAGAGGTGGCTTCTCGATCAGTGAGGAAAAGATGGCTTACTTAAGAAGATTATTTTAGAATATAAACAGACTAACCATTTGGAAAACAATGAAGCTAAATCATTCCCTCACTACTTCATCATAACTGATTCCATATGGAGTCAAGACTAAACATTATATTGAAATAAAAGCAATACTACCAAAAAGAAGAGAGTAAAATTTTTTATTTCTTAGTCTTGGAATGGTAGAAATCTCTGTTAAAATACATATTATTTTCTGTATTACAAAGGACACCATCAAAAAAATAATGGTTTCAACCAACAGTGAAAAAAATTAGTTGTGATATTTCAGGTCATGTCACACTAATCTTACTGATCAAAAAGAAACTAGATTGGACTAATTTTTTTTTTTAACATCTTTATTGGAGTATAATTGCTTTACAATGTGGACTAATTTTATTAGCAAGATAAACTATATTAATGAGCAGTTAACAGAAGAAATATAAATGACCAATGAATAGGGAAGGGTGCTCAATATGTCATTTAAATAAATGCAGATAGTAATGATGCCATTGGACACAGTAGACTGACAGAAATCAGAAAAGGTTATTATTATCCAGTATTGGAGAGCATGGGGGGAATATACATTGTCATTTACTATTTATGCAGTATAGCTTAACAGAAAACCTTTGGATCCACAGTATCTCTCATAAGCAAAAGTGAGCATGTACTCTGATCCAGTATGACAGGGCAGTTCCACAAATTATTGTTTATCCATTGATTCACAGGATACCCTGCACTACTTAGGCTGCTTTATGGGCCCAATTTCAGACTTACAGAGTCAGATTTTTTGTGGGTCACTTAGGCATATTTCTTAAATAATTTCTCCTCGTGTTTCTCTTACATATTTAAAGAACCATGGATTTATCCAAAAAGAATACAAAGTCTGCAAATATAAGTGTTTGTATGTTTGATAGAATATTGAGAAAACAATTACATAAATAATTATGCTAAATCAGTCGGATAAAATAGAATGTGGTCTTCACATGGAATGTGCTCTGTATGTGGAGACAAAATTATACGATAAATGAAAAAAACACGTAAGCATAAGCATGATTTTGTGATTAGGGAAAATGTGTATGCATATAGAATGAGAGGATATACAAATTTTTTTGAGATATAATTGATTTACAGTATTATATGTTTCAGATGTACAGCATAGTGATTCACAGTTTTTAAAGATTATTCTCCCTTTATCATTATTGTAAAATATTGCTTGTATTCCCTGTGCTATACAATAAATATGTCCTTGTAGCTTATACATTTTATATGTAGTAGTTTGTATCTCTTACTATCCCTACCCCTGTCTTGCGCCCACCCACTTCTCTCTCTCTTCACTGGTAACTACTAGTTTGTTCTCTGTATTTGTGAGTCTGTTTCTTTTTTGTAATATTCATTAGTTCTGTTTTTTAGATTCCTCATGTAAGTGATATCATACACTGTTTGCCATTTGCTGACTTATTTCACTAAGCATAATACTCTCTAATACTCTCCACCTCCATCCATGTTGATGCAAAATGGCAAAATTTCATTCTTTTTTTATTGACTGAATAACATTCCATTAGAGGATATACAAATTTAATAGGGGTTGTTTCTGGAGGGATGGACTTACCTTTTTGTTTCATGACTTTCTTATATAGCTTCTTTGCTTTTATTTTTCCATGAGCAGATTTTATTGTTTTTTTTCTTTCTTATTGAGCACGTTCTATAATACCAATTCAAGAGAAATCAAGAACCTTGTACTTTTAGAAGTGTATTTGATAATGAAGTGTATTTTGACACTAGATTAGGTAAATTTCAGTTAGTTGAAACTTTGTTTGGCTAAAGAATATCTTAAATTGGGCTTAGGGGAGGCTTCAGTGTTTTGAATTGAAGCTATATTTATCATACAGTATATTTTCTTGAAACACTGTTTTGTTTTGACAGTGTATTGCTTTTTCTGAGTTGAGTATTCATAATATTAATGCTTTTCTTTTAAGAACCCTCAACAACTAGTACTGCTTCAAATTATCCAGATGTATTAACAAGGCCTTCTCTTCATCGGAGCCATCTGAATTTCTCCATGTTGGAATCTCCTGCATTACACTGTCAGCCCTCCACATCTTCGGCATTCCCAATTGGCAGTTCTGGATTTTCCCTCGTAAAGGAAATTAAAGATTCTACCTCTCAGCATGATGATGATAACATCTCAACCACCAGTGGTTTTTCTTCAAGAGCTTCTGATAAAGGTATTCTTGGCATTCGGTAGTATATAATTTTGGTAGTAAAAATATATTTCATGGGATAATTTTTCCTAACTTGGTTGTCATTTTCATTTTCTATTTATAAAAATATAAGCCTTGTAATTAGTGGCATTACTATGCATTGCATATTTCTGTTTCAGATATAGCTGTTTCAAAGAACACTTCAGTGCCACCTCTGTGGTCCCCAGAGGCTGAACGTTCTCATTCACTCTCACAGCACACTGCCACCAGCTCAAAAAAACCAGCATTCAATTTGTCTGTCTTTGGAACACTTTCTCCTGTGAGTAGTAATTTGATTTGATTTAACCACGTTAGTTTTGAGTGTTTATTGCTTATAATTTATCATTATGTTTTTGTGCAGTCACTTGGGAATTCTTCAGTTCTTAAAACAAGTCAGCTTGGAGATTCTCCTTTTTACCCTGGAAAAACGACATATGGTGGGGCAGCAGCTGCTGTAAGACAGTCTAAACTACAAAACACACCGTATCAGGTTGGTTTGAATAGGAGGAGGATTCGTAACCTTTTTTTTTTTTTTTTTTTTTTTTTTATAATCAATAAGTAACTATTGGCACTCAGAGTTTTGGTTTAGTTATTCTTTGGTGAAATGATAGAACTCTGGGTTACATTCTTTTCATTTAAGGGCTATATTAATATTATTTGAGACCTAAGGGAACATTTTATACATTATTTGTGATTTATTTATTCATTCACGCATTCATTTATTTATTTATGGCTGTGTTGGGTTTTTGTTGCTGCGCGCGGGCTTTCTCTAGTTGTGGTATGTGGGCTTCTCTTGTTGCGGAACACGGGTTCTAGGTGCGCGGGCTTCAGTAGTTGCAGCACGCGGGCTCAATAATTGTGGCCTGTGGGCCCTAGAGTGCGCGGGTTTCTGTAGTTGTGGAATGCAGGCTCAGTAGTTGTGGCTTGTGGGCTCTAGAGTGCAGGCTCAGTAGTTGTGGTGCATGGGCTTAGGTGCTCTGTGGCATGTGGGATCTTCCCCAGCCAGGGATCGAACCTGTGTCTGCCACATTGGCAGGTGGATTCTTTTTTTTAAATTTATGTATTTTTTGGCTGCGTTCGGTCTTTGTTGCTGAGCGCGGGCTTTCTCTAGTTGTGGCGAGTGGGGGCTACTCTTCGTTGCGGTGCGCAGGCTTCCCACTGCGGTGGCTTCTCTTGTTGCGGACATGGGCTCTAGGCACGCAGGCTCAGTAGTCGTGACTCACAGGCTCTAGAGTGCAGGCTCTGTAGTTGTGGTGCACGGGCTTAGATGCTCCGTGGCATGTGGGATCTTCCCAGACCAGGACTCAAACCTGTGTCGCCTGCGTTAGCAGGCAGATCCTTAACCACTGCACCACGAGGGAAGTCCCTGTGTGTGTGTGTTTTAGGAAGTATGATGATTAATTCCTTTTTTAAAAAAATTGAGGTATGGGCTTCCCTGGTGGCGCAGTGGTTGAGAGTCCACCTGCCGATGCAGGGGACGCGGGTTCGTGACCCGGTCCGGGAAGATCCCACATGCCGCGGAGTGGCTGGGCCCGTGAGCCATGGCCACTGAGCCTGTGCGTCCGGAGCCTGTGCTCCGCAACGGGAGAGGCCACAGCAGTGAGAGGCCTGCGTACCACCAAAAAAAAAAAAAAAAAAAAATTGAGGTATAATTTACATGTAGTAAAATTTACTCTTTCCACAGTATTTGAATTTTAACTAAACACATACAGTTGAGTAACCACTTCTGCAATCAAAATACTGAATAAACATTTCCATCACCCCAGAATATTACCTTGTGCATCTCTGTAGTCAGCCTTTCTTCCTTCTTCTACCTCTTGGCAACCACTGATCTGTTTTCTTTCCCTGTAGTTTTGTTTTTTCCCAGAATGTCATAAATGTAATCACATACTGTGTAGTTTTCTGAATGTGGCTTATTCTGCTTAGCATAATGTATTTAAGATCAGTCTCTGTATTTGCATATATCAATAGTTCCTTTTTATTGCTGAGTTATTGTTTATCTGCTCACCAGTGAAAGGATGCTTGGGTTGTTTCTAATTTTTGTCCATTGTGAATAAAGCTGCTATAAACATTAATTTTCATTTCTCTTGGGTAAATACCTAAAAGTTGGACTGCTAAGTCACATGGTAAATATACATTAATTTTATAATAAACCATGAAAGTGTTTTCCAAAGTGGCTGCTACCACTTTGCATTCTCACCAGTATTTTAAGTGTGTTCTGATCAGCACTTGTTATCATCAGTGTTTTGTTTATTTCAGGCATTCTAGTAGGCATGTAGTGATAACTCTAACTCACTGTGGTTTTGCATTTCCCTAATGACTAATGATGTTGGGCATCTTTTCATGTGCTTATTTACCATCAATATATCTTAGGTGAAGTATGTGTTCAAATCTTACTGCCCATTAAAAAAAAATCTAAAAACATTTTTCACTGAGTTATAATTAATATAGAATATTAGTTTTAGATGTGCAACGTAGTGATTTGATATTTTTATACATTATGAAACAACTGTATTAAGACCAGTTACCATCCATCACCATACAAAGTTGTTAAAATATTACTATATTCCCTGTGTGTACATTACATCCCTGTGACTTATTTATTTTATAGCTGAAGTGTACACCTATTAATCCCCTTCACCTATTTTGTCTGTCCCTTTTGCCCATTTAAAAAAAAATTTATTTTCTTATTAGTGAGTTTTGAGAGTTCATTATTCAAGATGTAAGTCCTTTATTAGATATATGTTTTGCAAATATTTTCTCCCATTCTCTGGCTTGTCTGAACAATATCTTGTCAAGAGAAGTTTTTACTTTTGATGACATTCAACATATTGTTTTTTCTTCCTTTTATGCTTCATGCTTTTGGTGTCATATCTAAGAAATTTTTGCCTGACCCAAGGTCACAGAGACTTTCTTCTGTTTTCTTTTAGAAGCTTTATAGTTTTAGGTTTTAATTTGGATCTGTGATTCATTTTGAGGTAAAATGTTTGTGTGTGATATGAGGTGTGGATCAAGATTCATTTTTTTAACATGGATTTTCATTTTTTCTAGTCCTATTTGTTGATAAGACTGTACTTTCTCCATTGAATTGCCTTTGCACCTTTTATGAAAATTAGTTGACCATATATGTGGCTCTATTTCTGGACTTTGTTCTTTTTCATTGATGTGTGTGTGTGCGCACGTGCGCATATATATATATATATATACACATCTATCTTTTGTCAACACTATCCTTTTGGCTTGACTACTATATCTTTATGTTAAGTCTTGAAATCAAGTAATCTGAGTCTTCCAAACCCCCTTGCCCCCACCCAAGATTGTTTTGGCTTTCCTAGTTCCTTTACTTTTTCATAATTTTAGAATTACCTTATCAGTTTCCACAAATCTGCTGAGATTCTGATTGTGATTGCATTGAATCTAAAGATCAAATTGGGGAGAATATACATCTTAACAAAATTGAGTCTTCCAGTCAGTGAACACAGTATGTCTCTCCATTATATAGGTCTTTTTATTTCTTTCATCAGTGTTTTGTAGTATTCATCACACAGACCTTGCACATATTTTGTTGGATGTATACCTAAGTATTTTATGTTATTTGGTATTAGTCAACAATAAATAGCCTGAATAGTCTATTCAGTAAATTGAATTCATAGTTAAAGTACTTTCCACCAAAGAAAACCTCAAGCCCAGATAGCTTCCCTGGCAAATTCTACCAAACATTTAAGAGAAAAATAATACCAATTTTATACAAACTTTTCCATACAATAGGAAGGCATACTTCCCAACACATTTATGAGGCCAAATTACCCTGATATTAAACTGGACAAAGACATTGCAAGAACTCTACAAACCAGTATTTCTCATGAATTACCTACACAAGCCTTTTCAACAGATATTTGCAAATTGCACCCAGTATATATAAAAAGGATACTATATTATGATCAAGTGGGGTTTATCCTGGGAATGCAAGGTTGGCTTAATATTTGAAAATTAATGTGATCTACTGTGGAAACAAACTAAAGAATAAAAACTGAATGAACATCTCCACAGATACATAAAACACATTTGACAAAATCGAACATCCATTCATGATAAAAATTTTCAGTGACCTAGGAATAGATGGGAACCTACTCAACCTGATAAATTTTATCTACAGAAAATCTTCGGCTGGCATCATACTCATGGTGAAAGCTTAATATTTTCTTCCTAAGATTAGGAAGAGAACAAGGATGTCTGCTGTCACCGCTACTGATCAGTGTTGTGCTGCAAGACCTAGCGAAAGCAAGAATACAGAAATACAAGGCACTCTGATTAGAAAGGAAGAAGTAAAAATGACTCCTATTCGTAGATACCGTGCTTATCTACATAGAAAACCTTAAGAAACACCAAAAAAAAGTTGTCAGAACTTACAAATGAGTTTAGCAAGGTCACAGAATAAAGGTCAACATACAGAATCAGCTGTATTTACATACATATATTAACAGAAAAATTGGAAATTGATAAATTTTTTAAAAACATCAATTTAAGGTAAATTGCATCATTCTGTGCTTTGTCCCAAGAGTTACTTGATCATACAAGTCCGGTTTCATGTGTATGTTGTCATGGTGCTTACATTACAGGTTTTGACCCTTTAAAGATGGAGGTGTAATAATACTTTAAGCCTGTAGGCTTTCGGTAGGCTTTTGGAGAGGGAGATCCATTTGAGGATGATAATCCATGATATAGAAGTGACACAAAAGCAAGTATATATGAAGATTGTGTCTTGTCCTTAGGAGTAGTTTCTTTCCTAAGTAGAGGATGCTTCTATTTGTAATTGACAGTAATTATGAGTCTTATTTCTGAGTGTGTTGTTCATGAAGGGCAATATTTTGTTTCTTAAAGTGTTAACTGGATGTTGGAGTTACACAGGGAGTTTTTTCTAGAGCTTAAACTGGATCATATTACTCTTTTTCACAAAATTTTTACAGTTAAAATAGTTCAGTGTGTATTAGAAGATAAGATGAAGCATGCCTGTGATTCATGGAATAGTCCAAGTCAGAGTATATTTCTGCTACTTCCTCCTCTGTTTCTTGTATCAAATCCTATACTTTTTAATGCTGAGTCCTGACATACCCTTAGAATCCTTGTCAGCATGAGCTTCCAACTGTTCATCATTGATATTTGGGGTTAAATCTATTTCCTATTTCTTTCCTAGGGTGTTAGAGCTGGGAGGTATATTAAAGATTCTTTAATTCAGTTCCATTTTATTGATTTGTGAATTGAGGCCCTGAGAGACCAGTGACCAGCAGAATCCAATGACAGACTGTCATGTTTTCCCCGAGGATTTTAATGTTGCCTCATGTTTGCCAAAGCCTCTGGCCTGAACAGCAGTCCTAAACAGTGCACCAAGTTCTTAATAAAACTAACGTAGACTATTGCAGCTACTCTGAAAATAAAATGAATATTGGTATCAGAGAAACTTACTTAAAGTAGTTATTATGATTCAAGTTTTCAGATATTATGAGCTATTTATAGTTATATTTTGATTGTGAGCATATATATTTTTTATATTAAGCATTTCCACACTACATTTGTGGTAGTCACTTGGATGTTTTGTGGTAGTCACTTGGCTATTGGAATGTTATAATGCGTTCATGACAAAAGGAAGTGTTTCCATTAGAATTTGTAAACATTGCTTCTGTGTTAAAGGGTACATGTTTATTCTTTATAAGGATTTTTCCTTAATTCCAATTTTAAGAATGTTTAAAAGTCATTTATTAAGAAATAGCCTGAGTATTTAAAATTTTTCTTATATTAAAATTTGAGAAACAAGTCAGTTTAAAAATTTTAATTTCCATTTCAATAAAAGTTTATAGTCTTGTTTAGCTATCTTGGATGTTACTATAGTTAGAAGTTATTTACTACCAAAAATAATTAATACTAATGCAGTTCTCATTAGTGTTCTTTGATTTAAGTATCAGGGATAAATTGATCCAGGTGATACTATAACTTTTTACCAGTTGTCTCATTTTTCACATTTAACATAGCTGACAGGTCTTTAAAGTAGCATGTGCTATCTTATCATTTTTATCTGATTGTAATTTCTCAGAGAATTGAATTTTCAATAAAGGCATAAAGAAAAAACGTTGAACATGAGCTTAATGATACCACCCAGAGATAAGCTGCTGTTAACAGTTAATCCTCTTTCACTTCTCACATTCATTCTATTTTGTAAATATTTTCGTTGCCTGAAATATGTGCTTTATGGTTTACGGTTCCAACAAATAACTCAAGGTTTACATTATAGGCACCAGTCAGAAGACAGATGAAAGCTAAGCAACTGAACACACAATCCTATGGTGTGACTAGTTTAACAGCTCGGAGGATACTGCAGTCTTTAGAGAAGATGTCAAGCCCTCTACTGGATGCAAAAAGAATTCCGTCTGTTTTTTCCTCTCCTCTGAATTCCCCTCTTGATAGGAGTGGGATAGACACCACCACAGATTTTCAGGCCAGAAGGGAAAAGGTGGACTCTCAACCACCCCCTGTTCAGAGACTCATGATTCCGAAGCCAGTTTCCAGAGCAGCAAATCGAGCTGTTTACTTTAAACCAGCTCCTGAACACACAATCCTATGGTGTGACTAGTTCAACAGCTCGGAGGATATTGCAGTCTTTAGAGAAGATGTCAAGCCCTCTAGTGGTAAATTTTTTAAATCACAAATTCAGGAGTGTAACAGAATTTGAGTTTAGTGAAAAATCTTAATTTTGTTATTTCAACATTAACAGGATGCAAAAAGAATTCCATCTGTTTTTTCTTCTCCTCTGAATTCCGTAAGTTGACTTTTAAATCTTTTTAGGAGATATATTTTTATATATTGGTGATGAGAGTCATATTTTTTCAACGTTTCCCATCCATTCTAATAGTGTTTTATTTTTTCAGCCTCTTGATAGGAGTGGGATAGATACCACCACAGATTTGCAGGCCAGAAGGGAAAAGGTAAGACTTCTTTAGCATTTATTTAAGGTATTGGCAGTTTTGTTGTATTTATTTTTAAGTTGGCAGATATACAAATAGCCTTTAGTTGATGGTCATTAGGGAACATGTTTGAAAAAATAGATTTTTTTACTTGGACATTGTAGCCTCTTGTGAGGGCCTCACCACATGCTGTATATGTAGTATATGCTCAGTGAATATTTCTTGGTTATTTGGCATTTCCATCTTCAGTATCCTGGCAGTCATTTTTTTTTTAACTTTATTATTAAAAAAAATTTTGGGGTGGGGTATAGGTGATTTACAATGTTTTGTTAGTTTCAGGTGTATAGCAAAGTGAATCAGTTATATGTCCACCCATTTTTTAGATTTTTTTCCCATATAGGCCATTACAGAGTATAGAGTTCCCTGTGCTATACAGTAGGTTCTTATTAGTTATCTATTTTATATATTCCTGTCAGTCTTTATGAGTGACTCTTACCTTTTGATAAATAAATAGGAGTGAACGGAGTTTGACGTTTTTATTAATTAGAAGTTCAGTGAACTAAAGCCCTCATTGAACATAGTTATCTATGTAAATTTTCCTCATAAACAAACATTATGTCAAATTTGTTATGTGTGATGGGATTTCTAGTTGGCATATCTTCCATCAGTCAGCCAATGTACTGTTCCAAGATAGCTGAGCTAATAAAAAAATATAATATAGATTATACATTGATAATCTTTTTTACTGTGTTCTATTTGGTTAAAATTAGCTTTGGAGGTTACTGTGGGGAAAAAAAATGCTTGATAGTTAGAGTTAAAGAGGAATATTTTTTGTCAGTTATATTTGTGGCTAGTTAAATATCCTTCAGGCGAAGCAGATTCCCAGATCATTACTTGTGAAAGCATTTATTATGACACCAAGTTCCCCCAGCAGTAATTGATTAAAATTATCATAAATCTCTGAATTAATTGTGGGAACTATATTCAAGATATTGGTAAATTATAATTATTGTTACTGAAATTCTGAGAGCTTAATTGAGTTTTTTCTTGGGATAGCATCGCTTCTCAGTTTTCCGTAGTACCCCAGACATTTGTAATAAGGCAAGAGAGAATTCATTATTGGCTGCTGTGATGGGATTAATTTAAGCCATTAGCTGCTTTTCTCAGACTCACTTATATCAGATTGCTTAAAAAGATGTAAAATTTAAAAATTGTGCCATAAGAGAAGTTCTCATCAGTAAAAATTTTATTAATGGTTGAGTATAGTATCAGTAAAATTTTGGTAATGGGTGCTAGGAAGTATAAAGACCAGAATACTGTATTGTAGTTCAGGTTTTACGGTTGTAATCGGAACAGTCTACAAAATAGACTTGTTCATTGAATTATAGGATCACATTTGTGATGAGGATTTAGGGAAGAGCTAGTAACTATACAGAGGCTTTGCCCTGGAAACCAATGTTGTTCACAGCTGCTGCTGGGTGAAAGGACTGTATTCATAGTATTACAGTCTTTGGAAAGAGTAGAAGCTCTTGGCTTTATAGTCGTTTTACACCAACAGGATTTTTACTGTGTTTCAGTGTACCAAAAGAATGTTGACAAAACACTTGTGTACTTAGATAATGAAGCCAGTTCATCTTAAGATTTGGAATTCTTCACAGTGCTTTACTAATGAGACTTAAATTGTACGACTTTTGATTTGGTTTTTAAATAACAATGGAAGAAAATTTACTTGGAGAGAGATTTGCTCATTTTTTAGCAATTAAGGTATTTTCATAGCTAGTTAAAAAATATAGCTGAAGAGAATGTAGATGGTAATTTGGGGAAAATGTGGCAAAATCAGTTTTGGTTCATATGTTTGAAATTCATCCTGTAAAAGCTTAGATTATTCAAAATGCTCTGCAATAGTTTCCATTTTGTGTGTGTCACATGTGTGTGAAAAGGCATTAAGTCTAGAATAAAATAGTCTGAAACTTTTGAAATTATATGTGTATATGTAGGTATATGTCTAAATAAATAAGTACATACATAAATTAACAATATAAATACACACACACACCCTTGGTTCTTTACTTTCAGTTTTTCCTCCTAGTATTTGTTTGCACCCACTGGGTATTTCTCTAGGAAGTACTCATGGTCTCTGGGTTACATTAGCTATTGTCAAATAATTTTTAGATATGCATTGCTGATATATGAAAATAAAAGTTTGTCTTTTGATTTCTGCCTGTCTGTAAGGTGGACTCTCAACACCCACCTGTTCAGAGACTCATGACCCCGAAGCCAGTTTCCATAGCAGCAAATCGAACTGTTTATTTTAAACCATCTCTGACCCCATCTGGTGAATTAAGGAAGACTAATCAAAGAATAGATAAAAAGCACAGTGTGAGTATGTGTTTATTTTCACTAGTCTTTGAATATCGGTTAAAATGAATAAGAATAAGTCAAGTACCAGTAACCTACTATTGCAGTCTAGCAACCAGATAATGCATAAAGTTTGTGAATTAGTGATGATTACGAATTGGTATGGCTTTAAATGGTTGGCACCTTGGTCAAATCCTAAATGAGTGTTTACTAGTAAACAGTAGTATATATTCATTGTTTAGATTAAATAATTTTGCCACACTAGCTTTATTTGTGTGTTTTGTTTATGTTGTTGAACTATTTGAAAATAAATTTTAGACACCATGACTGTTCACCCCAAACTACTTTGGTATAGATCTCCTGTGTTGTCTTGTCTAAGCAAATTACTGTCAGTTCCTTCCTAATATTATCTAATATCTAGTTCATATTCATATGTTATTTATAGCTGTTTGGGGTTTTTTGTTTTTGTTTTTTTTTTGCCATGCCATGCATCTTGTGGGATCTTAGTTCCCCAACCAGAGATTTTTTTTTTTTTTTTTTTTTTTTTTGCTGTCCGCGGGCCTCTCACTGTTGCGGCCTCTCCCGTTGCAGAGCACAGGCTCTGGATGCGCAGGCTCAGTGGCCATGGCTCACGGGCCCAACCGCTCCGCGGCATGTGGGATCTTCCCGGATTGGGGCACGAACCCATGTCCCCTGCATCAGCAGGCGGACTCTCAACCACTGCGCCACCAGGGAAGCCCCCCAACCAGAGATTGAACCCAGGGCCCAGGTAGTGAAAGCACAGAGTCCTAACCACTGGACTGCAAGGGAATTAATTCCCTATGGCTACTTTTTTGAGCCAGAATCCAAACAGGTTTCACATATTACTTTTGGTTTTGTCTTTCTAGACCTCAAGTCTTCATGCTCACCACATTGTTTTTGTTTTTAAATAACTTCCTTATTGAGATATAATTCACATACCTTGCCATTCACCTATTTATTTAAAGTTTACAGTTCAGTGGTTTTAGTATATTCACAGTTGTTCATCTACCACTACAGTCAATTTTAGAACATTTTCATCACCGTCCCCTCCCCCTCACCCAAATCTCACATCCGTTAGTAGTCACTTTGCACCTGTACCCTTCAAGCCCTAGGCAACCACTAATCTATCTATAGGTTTGCTTATCTGGACATTTCATATAAATGAAATCTTAAAATAATTGGTCCTTGGTGTTTGGCTTATTTCACTTACGTTTTTGAGGTTCACATCATATATTAGAACTTCAGTCCTTTTTATGGCTGAATAATATTTCATTGTTTGGATATACCATGTTTATCCATTCATCAGTTGAGGGACATTTGGGTTGTTTTCACTTTTTAACTGTAATGAATAAATACTGCTGTGAACTTTTGTGTGCAAGTTTTTTTGTGGACATAGGTATTCATTTCTCTTGGGTCTTATAGCTGGGAGTAGAATTGTTAGGCACATTGGTATTTGAAAAGGCCAGGTCAGTTGTCTTATATGATGTGTCTCGTATCCTGGGTTTGTCTGTTTTCCTGTGTCATTTAACTAAAGTGTATTTTTTTTGTATTTACATAACATCTTCCTATTTGTGCCTTTGTTTATGTTTAATTTCATTCAATCTTCATAACTCAATTTCTTGAAAATTTTCAAACTGAAGTTGAAAGAATAGTACAATATTTACCCATTTCCTTTAACTTGACCCACCAATCTTTAACATTTTGTCATGTTTGCTTTATCAAACTTTAAAAGAATGATTTGAGCATAATTTTGGACTTGCAAGAAAAATCTTAAGAACTCCACATTTTACTACATTTCCTTCATGTTTTTCTGTGTTTTCTACAAACAAGGAATTCCCTCACATAACTGCAGAACCATTACCCAAACCAGAAGGAAACTTGACATCGGTGCAGTACTATTATTTACCGATTTTATTTAGATGCCAGTTGTCCCCAAAGAAAGAAAATGCAAGATCATGTCTTGCACTTAGTTGTCATATCTCTTTATCTCCTTTAGTCTAGAATAGGTTTTTAGGGTTTTTTTATTTGTTTGTTCTTTGGTATTTCATAACATTGATAGTTCTGAAGAGTAAAGTAAGCTGCGTGTTCGACGTCTCCTCATGATTAGACTCCGGTGTGGTACTTTTGGTAGTAATACCACAGAGTAGAGTCTGAACTCTCCTCAGTGTGTCATATTAGGAGGCACTCTCTACCAGCTTGTCCCACTTCTGACACTGTGATAACTAGTTAAGGTGGTGTCAGTGGGATTTTTTCACTGTGAAGTTACTATTTTACCTTTCGTAATTAATAAGATAACTTTGAGAGGATAAATATCTTTTTCACCCACCAGTGTTAGCATTCTTGATGATATTTGCCTGAATCTATTATTTGTAGATGCCAAATGGTGGTTTTCTAATTACACTATTTCTTCTGCCTTTATGAAGTTGGTTTTCTACTGTAGGAAGTTTTCTTTTCTCTTTTTTTTAATGTGTATTTCTCTATTTAAGTCAGAGTGAATTCTCATATTTCATAAGATTATCTTATTAGCATTATTTATTTTGATGCTCATATTGTCCCATATTTGGCCTTTGAACTGGCTCCTGTGTGTCCTTTTAATATTTCCCTATCATTTTTCAAGCACTTAGTTGCCTTTTGATACTGTAAAACAACCCAGGCTCATCTTGTGAGTTTTCAGCCCCAGCCCTGTAATCAGCCATTTCTCCAAGGAACCCTGATTCCTTTAGATGGAGGAACTCTTAAGTTGCAGAGAATCATTTCAAAAGGAATATCCTTGTAAATTTGATTGCACATTTAATAGGCCATAATGAGAGATAAGTAAAAGTATTTTTGTGGTTGGTAAGTGTATTAAATTTGTACACTGCTGTTTTGTTGAAAGGACAGTTGTGCTTAGTGACAGTTTATGTGTATAATCACACTGTAGCTCTTGGTCATCCTTCAGGAGACAGGGTATAGGTTGCAGATTTTAGGATTCATTAACTAAAAAATCATCAAATTCCTGATTCCAAATATTAAAATTCACAGAGAGCAGGGTGGTGTTAAGAAAATTAAATAAGCAAGCATGTAAATACATTGTGTTTATTCTTTTCTAGACTGGATATGAAAAAAATATGACACCAGGACAAAATAGAGAACAACGAGAAAGGTAATGTCATCTTTATAGTGAAGCTTCTTTATACTCATTTGTAAGGTCTGTATTTGATTTGTATCTGCCTTTTTGAAGATTAAAAAAATAGAATGCACACACATACACACACAAATCTGTCAGCTTTTAAAATCACATTCAGCTGAACATTTATTTTCTCAGTTGTTAGCAGTTCTGATTTTTCGGTGTTCAATTAATTAACAAGTTATGGACCAGAGTAATACATCATTGGTTTTAATTTTCTTTTTCTTTGCCTAGCGGCTTTTCTTACCCAGATTTCAGTGTGTCTGCAGCCAATGGTTTGTCTTCTGGAGTAGGTGGTGGAGGTGGGAAGATGAGGCGAGAGAGGACGCGCTTTGTGGCATCTGAACCTCAAGAGGAGGAGGTAGGGTTGTACTCTTAACTTGTGTTCTGAAGCACCATAATACCTTGAAGTTTATTATTAAAAGCTTTGGTGTGGTGGTGAGGGGGAGACCTGGAGGTCCCCTGGAGGGGTGGGGTTTGGGGAGACCCAGCACAAGAATAATCTGCCATTGAAACAGTTCCTTAAAAGTGTGTGTGTGTGTGTGTGTGTTAAGCTGTCAGGCTTCTTTTTTTTTTTTTTAATAATTTTTGGCTGTGTTGGGTCTTTGTTGCTGAGCGGGCTTTCTCTAGTTGCGGTGAGCAAGGGCTACTCTTCATTGCAGTGCGCTGGCTTCTCATTGTGGTGACTTCTCGTTGCGGAGCATGGCTTCTAGGCGTGCGGGCTTTGGTAGTTGTGGCGCGCGGGCTCAGTAGTTGTGGCGTGCGGGCTCTAGAGTGCAGACTCAGTAGTTGTGGCGCACAGGCTTAGTTGCTCCATGGCATGTGGGATCTTGGTTTCCCCGACCAGGGATCGAACTGGCATCCCCTGCATTGCAAGATGGATTCTTAACCACTGGACCACCAGGGAAGTCCTGAGAAATGTTTCCACCTGTGTAACCCAAACCCCTATCAAGCTGTCGAACATTTCCATCACTCCAGAAAGTTCACTCATGCACCTTCCCTGTCAATGCGCATTGCCTCCTGCCCCAGGGACAGTCACTATTCTCATTTGTTCCATCATATATATATATATATGGTTTTGCTGGTTCTAGAACTTCATATGGATACAGTTAGTCAGTATGTATTCTTCTGTTCCTGACTATTGTGAATAAAGCTGCTGTGAACATTCTTGAACCTTTTTGTAGACGTAAGTTATTTCTTTTAAGATAAATACTTAGAAGTGGACTTATGAGGTTATATGATATGTGTTTAACTTTTTAAGTAACTGACAAACTGTTTTCCGCAAAGTGATTGTAACATTTTACACTCCCACCAGCAGTGTGGGGCTTTTCTTACTCAATCAACTACTCTTTATCAGTAGTTGACTGTCATCCTTTAAATTTTAGCCATTCTGCTTTGTGTATGATGGTGTCTCGTTGTAATTTTAATTTGCCTTTCCCTCTTGCTTAATAATGTGTTCTTCTTTATGTGTTTATTGGCCATAATATCTTCCTTTGTGAAGTGTCAGTTAGATCTTTTGCTCTTTTAAAAATTGGATTGTCTTACTATCATCGAGTTGTAGGAACTCTATAAATTCTAGACCCAAGTACTTTGTCAGATACGTGTCTTACAAATATTTTCCCCCAGTTTGACTTGCCTAATCCTTTTCTTAACAGTATCCTTTGATAAGCAGATGTTCTAACTTTATGAAGTCTGAACTTACCCATTTTTTCCCATTATTTTTACTGTTCTTTGTGTCCTAAGAAACCTATCCCCAGGCTGCCAAAAAAGTCTCCTATGTTTTCTTCTAGGAGATTTATAGTACTGCTTTTATGTTTTTCCTAGTTTCCTTTTTGATTCCTTATATGATCCATGGATTATTAAGAAGTGGATTTAGTCATGATTTTAATGTTTTGAAATGTATTGAGACTTGTTTTGTAGCCCAGCACATGGTCTGCTTGATGAGTCTTGACGAATGTATATTCTGCGGTTGTTGGGTATAGTATTCTCTAGATATCAGATAAGATGACTGATAGTATTTCTAAGATCTTTGTTTTTGCTGAATTTTGGAGGGAGTGGGGTGGGGAGATGTCTGTTTACTGTATTGTTGCGATATGAGTTAAAATTGTCAACTTTTATTTGGTGAATTTGTCTTTTTCCCATTTATAATGTCAATTTTTGCTTATTTTGAGGCCCTCATTGGTGCGTACACCTTATATCTATTGCGGCTTCTCAGTGATTTGCCCCTTTTAATGTTACTAACTGTCCTTTAAAAAAATCTTTGGAAATATTCATCTTGAAACCTGCTTTAGCCAGTGTTTAATATAGCCAGCCACTTTATTACTGGAATTAGCCTTCTTATGCTTACTAACTGCAAGTTATATCTTTTTCCATCCATTTACTTTCAATCTGTGCCTTTTCGTTTAACGTAAGTCTCTTATAGACAGCATATAATTGAGGCTTGTCCTTTTATCTATTTTCTGCCTTTTAATTGGAATGTTTACTTATATTATTGGTATGGTTGGATTAAGGTCTACCTTTTTTAAAATTTTCTATTTTTCCCACCTGTTTTTTGTTTCTCTCTTGTTCCTTTTGAAAGCTGTCTTCTTTTAGGTTAATTGGAAAAATTAAGAGGAAAAATGGATATTTACCTCACATATTCTCCACTTCTTCCAGAAATCTGAATTTCAATTTGGTATCATTTCCCTTCACCCTGAAGAACCTGTAGAGCAGGTTTTATGGTGACAGATTCTTAGTTTTGTTTTCTCCAAGTGCCTTTATTACACATCTGTAGTTTACAGAGATTTGGTTTGCCAGAGATTTAGACAGTTTATATGCAGACTTGGGACTCCCCTCTGTGGCTCTTCATTCCTGCATCTCCCCTTATTTTCTACCTACTGTGATCACCCTTGTGTGTCCTTTAAATGCCTCAACCAACAGATTTGCAGTTTTCTTTCTGAATTTCAACTATCCAACTGGCATCAACTCAAAGAGAGCAGGAAGCTCACTCAGAAGAAGCCCTTCTTCTAAGTATCTTCTTCCCTCCAGTATCTGCTTGCTTTGGGTTGCTTTGTAGTGTTTTCAGATGGATGTTTTTAATATATTGTCCAGAGTCTATAATTCTTATCTGTCAGAGCATTGGTCAGACACAAGCTCCTCCACCATTAGCAGAAGTGGAACTCTTTTTGTCTGTTCTAATCTGGGTCATTTGAGACTAGTGGTGGTCTTTGCTATATGGAGTTAAAAACCAAGGCAGTTCACCAGACTTACCAGTGCTGACATTTATTAAATGCTTGCTGTACATGCCAAGACCAAAAGTGACTTTCTTTCATATTAATACCACAACTATGGTATGTTAATTTTTTTTCTCATTTTCACCAGTTAGGAAATTGGTACTGAGGACAGTTAGGTTCACAAAGTCACGTGGCTGACTGGTGGCACAGCTGGGATTCAAATCTTGTTTAGTTTTTTTTTTTTATTCAGGAGCTCACGTTGTTAACACTGCATCGTGCTACCGTATCCCTGTGCATTCTAAACTTACCTGTAACTATTGATAGATCAGTTCTACCTGAAAATAAGTAGAGACAAAAGTATGACATGAAAGATGAAATATACCATTGTAAAACATGTTGTGTTTTAGGAAATGGAAGTCCCAGTATTACCGAAAATCTCTCTACCCATCACCAGTTCTTCACTGCCTACCTTCAGTTTTAGTTCTTCTGTGATCACAGCTTCCTCTGCATCACCCACTACTCCTTCACAATCATTAACAAACCAGGTAAAAAACCATGGTACCAATAGAGGTGATTTTTGTTTTTTCTCATTCTTTATTTTTAAGAAAGCTAATCTGTTTAAAGCAATGATTAATTTTCACTATGGAAATTAACAACTCAGTAAGATGAGAAAAATGGAAATAGTGTTTTGCTTTTTTTTTTTTAATGTACATCATGATGGGAGGATTCTTCAATTCTTATGAATGCATTAGAGGAAGAGTTGATTATTAGTTTGTTTCCAAACAATGTTTCCAGTTAAAATACTTTTTTTTTTTTTCCCGGTGAGAGTGGATTTATGTTTTTGTTTCTCAAGTAGTATTAACATTTTTAATCTGCTCCTGAAATTTTTTATGCTTTTTTTCCTGACTTTTACATCTTCTGAACATATTCTTTTTTTTTTTTTTTTTGGTGGTACACGGGCCTCTCACTGTTGTGGCCTCTCCCA
>NC_041231.1:95140228-95169166 GCF_002837175.3 Physeter macrocephalus
GCAGGCGGACTCTCAACCACTGCACCACCAGGGAAGCCCTGAACATATTCTTATAGATGTTATTTTTTTCCCCTTTAGATAAATATCTCCCACTAAGGTAATGTGTATTCCTCTTCAAGAGGAAGCAAGATCTTATAGCAGTTAACTGTTAAGTAGTTTTCAGAAGTTAAAAAGTGATTTTTAAATTCAAAAGGGGAAAAAATTGCTTTTGGCTTTGTAATAATTAATTTTGCTTAAAATCTATTTTATTGTCAATTTCTTTTCTAAAAAACTCTTTTTGTATCGTTTCTTTAATAATTTGGAAAACTAGGTACAAATGACCTCTCCAAACAGCACTGGCAGCCCCTTGTTTAGATTTTCATCTCCAATTGTAAAATCTACTGAGGCAGATGTACTACCTCCGTCATCTGTAAGTAGCAAGCAAGGAATATTTCATATTTATTGATTTCAAAGGCATACTGTATTTTTAAAATCAAATCTAAGATACCATTGGTAGTAAGAAATACCACTTTTCTTACCAAAAAAATTCCAATGTACAGAAAACGTTCAGTGAATATCTATATATTTTTCACTATATATATATATATACACATATGCATTTTCTTATGTACCATTTGAAAGTTAGGATGCAGACATCTTGGTACCCTTAATACCTTTCCGTGTATCCCCTAAGAAAAAGGATATTCCTTTGCATATCCACAATACTGTTATCCTATCCAAGAAATGTAACATGATATAATAGTAATAGTGTTCATGTTCAGATCTACCCATCAGCCCCAGACTGTCCTTTAATTGCTGTTTGTTTCTCTTGGTCCTAGATCCAGTTACAATTAGGACTAATCTAAGTCATACTGAATTTAGTTAACATGTCTCTTGAATTGACTTTAATCTAGAAAAGTTGGAAGTTTTTATGTCCCACAGTATGTATTTGTTTCTTCATAATTAAGAATAAATATTTTGACTAAGAATAATACATAAGTTTAATGTTCAAATTGCCCTACCTGTATTTGGCATGTGTATCATTTTAACATGTTACCTTCTGTTTTTCACTGTGTCCTTGTTTTCTGTCACAACTAGATGTTCCAGATCATTTTGTAACTTCCCTGCCACATGCCTGAAATGCGCTTGTTGGCCATAAAGTCTCATACTGTTTATTAGGAAATGGCATTTAGAAATCCAGAACTGGGCATTAGGAGCACATTATTTTATGTATTGCTTTGAATGAAAAAATGCTTCAGAAATTTAAAATGCTGTTGTTAAACTGTGACACACCATTCATTATAAGAAGCACACCAATTTTAGAGATTTAAAATAGGAGAAACTGTGAATCTTAGAATATGTGAAATTCAGTATATTTTTTTGACTTGGCATAAAATAGAGCTTTATATTTGATAATCATTTGAAGCTAAATGGACACTGAAAAGACACCTTCTCTTTCTACAGATTGGATTTACATTTAGTGTGCCCGTGGCAAAGACAGCAGAACGTTGTGGCCCTAGTAGTGGCTCAGAGCCACTTTCAAGGAGTTCAGGTAAGGAAACATTTCCATAATATTTCACATAAAAATACGTTAGATTGATATTTTATAAATTTATTTTATTTATTTATTGTTTTTGGCTGCATTGGGTCTTAGTTGCTGTGCATGGGCTTTTCTCTGATTGTGGAGAGCGGGGGCTACTCTTTGTTGTGGCGCACAGGCCTCTCATTGCGGTGGCTTCTCTTGTTGCGGAGCACGGGCTCTAGGCACGTGGGCTTCAGTAGTAGTGGCCTGTCAGGGCTCGAACCCATGTCCCCTGCATTGGCAGGCGGATTCCCAAACACCGCGCCACCAGGGAAGCCCCAGGATTGATATTTTAACTTATCTTTTACCTTTGGCAGTTCTTGTAAATGGTTTCGTTTGAATACAGTTAGCTCTCTAAATGTGAATGGTTACAGTTTGGATGTGAAAGGGATGGTCACAATAACAAATTTATCCACTGTCTTTGTTTAGTCAAAATAAAGTGATAGTTTATTATAAATGAAATCATCCCTTTATTTTTTTTAACATCTTTATTAGAGGATAATTGCTTTACAATGGTGTGTTAGTTTCTGCTGTATAACAAAGTGAATCAGCTATACGTATACATATATCCCCATATCCACTCCCTCTTGCGTCTCCCTCCCACCCTCCCTATCCCACCCCTCTAGGTGGTCACAGAGCACCGAGCTGATCTCCCTGTGCTATGCGGCTGCTTCCCACTAGCTATCTCTTTTACATTTGGTAGTGTATATATGTCCATGCCACTCTCTCAGTTTGTCCCAGCTTCCCCTTCCCCATGTCCTCAAGTCCATTCTCTCTGCATCTTCTTTCTTTATTCCAGTCCTGCCCGTAGGTTCTTCAGAACCTTTTTTTTTTTAAGATTCCATATATATGTGTTAGCATATGATATTTGTTTTTCTCTTTTGACTTACTTCACTCTGTGACAGACTCTAGGTCCATCCACCTCACTACAGATAACTCAATTTCGTTTATTTTTATGACTGAGTAATATTTCATTGTATATGTCGATGGACACTTAGGTTGCTTCTGTGTCCTGGCTATTGTAAATAGTGCTGCAATGAACATTGTGGTACATGACTCTGAATTATGGTTTTCTCAGGGTATATGCCCAGTAGTGGGATTGCGGGGTCATGGTAGTTCTGTTTTTAGTTTTTTAAGGAACCTCCATACTGTTCTCCATAGTGGCTGGAGATTTACATTTCCACCAACAGTGCAAGAGGCTTCTCTTTTCTCCACACCCTTGCCAACATTTATTGTTTGTAGATTTTTTGATGATGGCCATTCTGACCAGTGTGAGGTGATACCTCATTGTAGTTTGATACTGAGCTGCTTGTATATTTTGGAGATTAGTCCTTTGTCAAGTTGCTTTGTTTGCAAATACTTTCTCCCATTCTGAGGGTTGTCTTTTCATCTTTTTTTATGATTGCCTTTGCTGTGCAAAAGCTTTTAAGTTTCATTAGGTCCCATTTGTTTATTTTTGTTTTTATTTCCATTTCTCTAGGAGGTGGGTCAAAAAGCATCTTGCTGTGATTTATTAGAGTGTTCTGCCTATAGTTTGATAGTGTCTGGCCTTACATTTAGGTTTTTAATCCATTTTGAGTTTATTTTTGTGCATGGTGTTAGGGAGTATTCTAATTTCATTCTTTTACATGTAGCTGTCCAGTTTTCCCAGCACCACTTATTGAAGAGGCTGTCTTTTCTCCATTGTATATCCTTGCCTCCTTTGTCATAGATTAGTTGACCATAGGTGCATGGGTTTATCTCAGGGCTTTCTATCTTGTTCCATTGATCTACAAATTGTGAAATTTTTTTGTTCTAGTTCTGTGGAAAATGCCATTGGTAGTTTGATAGGGATTGCAATGAATCTGGATTGCTTTGGGTGGTATAGCCATTTTCACAATGTTGATTCTTCCAATCCAAGAATATGGTATATCTCTCCATCTATTTCTATCATGTTTAATTTCTTTCATCAGTGTCTTGTAATTTTCTGCATATAGGTCTTTTGTCTTCTTAGGTAGGTTTATTCGTAGGTATTTTACTCTTTTTGTTGCAGTGGAAAATGGGAGTGTTTCCTTAATTTCTCTTTCAGATTTTTCATCATTAGTGTATAGGAATGCAAGAGATTTCTGTGCATTAATTTTGTATCCTGCTACTTTACCAGATTCGTTGATTAGCTCTAGTAGTTTTCGGGTAGCATTTTTAGGATTCTGTATATGTAGTATCATGTCATCTGCAAACAGTGACCATTTTACTTCTTCTTTTCTGATTTGGATTCCTTTTATTTCTTTCTCTTCTCTGATTGCTGTGGCTAAAACTTCCAAAACTATGTTGAATAATAATGGTGAGAGTGGGCGACCTGTCTTGTTCCTCATCTTAGTGGAAATGGTTTCACTTTCTCACCATTCAGAACGATGTTGGCTGTGGGTTTGTCATATGTGGCCTTTATTATGTTGAGGTAGGTTCCCTCTATGCCCACATTCTGGAGAGTTTTTATCATAAATGGGTGTTGAATTTTGTCAAAAGCTTTTTCTGCATCTATTGAGATGATAATATGGTGTTTATCCTTCAGTATGTTAATATGATGTATAACATTGATTGATTTGCATATATTGAACAACCCTTGCTTTCCTGGGATAAACCCCACTTTGTATCATGGTGTGTGATCTTTTTAGTATGCTGCTGGATTCTGTTTGCTAGTATTTTGTTGAGGATTTTTACATCTGTGTTCATCAGTGATATTGGCCTGTAGTTTTCTTTTTTTGTGACATCTTTGTCTGGTTTTGGTATCAGAGTGATGGTGGCCTCGTAGAATGAGTTTGGGAGTGTTCTTCCCCCTGCTATATTTTGGAAGAGTTTGAGAAGGATAGGTGTTAGCTCTTCTCTAAATGTTTGATAGAATTTGCCTTTTATATTTTCTATTTCTTTCTGGTTTCGTTTCAGAAGGTTGTGCTTTTCTAAGAATTCCAGGTTGTCCATTTTATTGGCATATAGTTGCTTGTAGTAATCTCTCTTGATCCTTTGTACTTCGGCAGTGTCAGTTGTTACTTCCCTTTTTCATTTCTATTCTGTTGATTTGAGTCTTCTCCCTTTTTTTCTTGATGAGTCTGGCTAATGGTATATCAATTTTGTTTATCTTCTCAAAGAACCAGCTTTTAGTTTTATTCATCTTTGCTATTGTTTCCTTCATTTCTTTTTCATTTATTTCTGATCTCATCTTTATGATTTCTTTCCTTCTGTTAACTTTGGTGTTTTTTTATTTGTTCTTTCTCTAATTGCTTTAGGTGTAAGGTTAGGTTGTTGGAGATTTTTCTTGTTTCTTGAGTAGGATTGTATTGCTATTAACTTCTCTCTTAGAACTGCTTTTGCTGCTTCCCATAGGTTTTGGGCTGTCATATTTTCATTGTCGTTTGCTTCTAGGTATTTTTTTGATTTTCTCTTTGATTTCTTCAGTGATCTCTTGGTTATTTAGTAGTGTATTGTTTAGCCTCCATGTGTTTGTATTTTTTACAGTTTTTTTCCTGTAATTGATATCTAGTCGTATAGTGTTGTTGTTGGAAAAGATACTCGATATAATTTCAATTTTCTTAAATTTACCAAGGCTTGATTTGTGACCCAAGATATGATCTATCCTGGAGAATGTTTCATGAGCACTTGAGAAGAAAGTGTATTCTGTTGTTTTTGGATGGAATGTCCTATAAATACCAATTAAGTCCATCTTGGTTATTGTATCTTTTAAAGCTTGTATTTCCTTATTTATTTTCATTTTGGTTGATCTATCCATTGGCGAAAGTGGGGTGTTAAAGCCCCCTACTGTTATTGTGTTACTGTCGATTTCCCCTTTTATGGCTGTTAGCATTTGCCTTATGTATTGAGGTGCTCCTATGTTGGTTTCATAAATATTTACAATTGTTATATCTTCTTCTTGGATTGATCCCTTGATCATTATATAGTATCCTTCTTTGTGTCTTGTAATAGTCTTTATTTTAAAGTATATTTTGTCTGGTATGAGAATTGCTACTCCAGCTTTCTTTTGATTTCCATTTGCATAGAATATCTTTTTCCATCCCCTCACTTTCAGTCTGTACGTGTCCCTAGGTCTGAAGTGGGTCTCTTGTAGGCAGCATATATATATATATATATATATATATATATATGGATCCTGTTTTTGTATCCATTCAGCCAATCTGTGTCTTTTGGTTGGATCATTTAATCCATTTACGTTTAAGGTAGTTATCGATATGTATGATCCTATTACCATTTTCTTAATTGTTTTGGGTTTGTTATAGTAGGTCTTTTCCTTCTCTTGTATTTCCTTCCTAGAGAAGTTTCTTTAGCATTTGTTGTAAAGCTGGTTTGGTGGTGCTGAATTCTCTTAGCTTTTGCTTGTCTGTAAGGGTTTTAATTTCTCTGTCGAATCTGAATGAGATCCTTGCTGGGTAGCATAATCTTGTTTGTAGGTTTTTCCCTTTCATCACTTTTAATATGTCCTGCCACTCCCTTCTGGCTTGCAGAGTTTCTGCTGAAAGGTCAGCTGTTAACCTTAGGGGATTCCCTTGTATGTTATTTGTTGCTTTTCCCTTGCTGCTGTTAATATTTTTTCTTTGTATTTAATTTTTGATAGTTTGATTAATAAGTGTCTTGGCATGTTTCTCCTTGGATTTATCCTGTATGGGACTCTCTGTGCTTCCTGGACTTGATTAAAAACTTCCCTAACATGGGAAAGGATATAGTCAACTATAATCTCTTCAAATATTTTCTCAGTCCCTTTCTTTTTCTCTTCTTCTTCTGGGACCCCTATAATTCGAATGTTGGTGTGTTTCATGTTGTCCCAGAGATCTCTGAGACTCTCCTCAATTCTTTTCATTCTTTTTTCTTTATTCTGCTCTGTGGTAGTTATTTCCACTATTTTATCTTCCAGGTCACTTATCCATTCTTCTGCCACAGTTATTCTGCTATTGATTCCTTCTAGAGAATTTTTCATTTCATTTATTGTGTTGTTCATCATTGTTTGTTTGCTCTTTAGTTCTTCTAGGTCCTTGTTAAACGTCTTTTTTATTTTCTGCATTCTATTTCCAAGATTTTGGATCCTCTTTACTATCCTTACTCTGAATTGTTTTTCAGGTAGACTGCCTATTTCCTCTTCATTTGTTTGGTCTGCTGGGTTTTTACCTTGCTCCTTCATCTGCTGCATATTCTTCTGTCTTCTCATTTTACTTAACTTACCACGTTTGGGGTCTTCTTTTCACAGACTGCAGGTTCATAGTTCCTGTTGTTTTTGGTGTCTGCCCCCAGTGGGTAAGGTTGTTTCAGTGGGTTGTTTAGGCATCCTGTTGGAGGGGACTGGTACCTGTGTTCTGGTGGATGAGGCTAGGTCTTGTCTTTCTGGTGGGCAGGATTGTGTCCGGTGGTGTGTTTTGGGGTGCCTGTGAACTTAGTATGACTTTAGGAATCCTCTCTGCTGCTCATGGTTGGGATTGTGTTCCTGTATTGATAGTTGTTTGGCATGGGGTGTCTAGCACTGGAGCTTGCTGGTCGTTGAGTGGAGCTGGGTCTTAGCGTTGAGACGGAGATCTCTGGGAGAGCTGTCGCCGATTGATATTACATGGGGCCAGGAGGTCTCTGGTCGTCCAATGTCCTGAACTCGGCTCTCCCACTTCAGAGGCTCAGGCCTGACACCCGGCTGGAGCACCAAGACCCTGTCGGCCACACGGCCAGGTATGTGGGGCGTTCCTTGCGTTTTGGGAGGTCTTGAGGTCATCTGCCAGTGTTCAGTAGGTGTTCTGTAGGAGTTGTTCCACATGTAGATGTATTTTTGATGTATTTGTGGGGAAGATGGTGATCTTCACGTCTTACTCCTTCACCGTCTTGAAGGCCGCCCACTGTGTTTACTTTTATTACACAGTTATTGTTATTCTTCTCTTGGTATCATATTTGATGTATTATTTCAGGAATATCCTGATGGTTATAAACTTGTCCTCAGTTGGGGGAACCAAGCAACAGGGAGCTGTGCTGACGTTTGCTCCTGTCACTGGAACTACTCCTATTGCTGCAGCTTTCCTCCTAGGCCTCCACTCACCAGATCCAGGCAGCCTTCCAGGCGCCATGACTGCTGGTTACTGATCCCAGGGCTGCCCACCAGGTCTCACAGAGGTGTCTGATATTAACCTGTCTACCAGTGGTCTTGGTACCAGACTCTCCTCTGTGCTAAGCAGACATCCTTATCTGAGCAACAGGAGAGCTCCCTCAGCGGGTCTCTCGCCGTGGAAGCTCTGTAAATGAAATGTTACAAGAAGTTCAAGGGTGGTCTGCATTGTAATTACAGTGGATTCCATCTGTAGGTTTACTCTTGAGTTCACAAGCATTTTTATGCGTAAGGGTTATACCGGCCTCTGCAGACAGTGATATATAATTTCTAAACTCAAAAAAATGGGCATAATTGAGGGAAAGAAATGAATATTCAGATAATTAAACCACAGGCTTTTGCTGTGGTGGTGGTGGTTTTGTTTCAAGTATTGGGTGTTTGGGAAATGAAGAATCATCTGGGCTGAGTTACTCAGGTCAAGAATTCTGAGTAAGGGCATTTCTCACCCAACAAACAGCCAAATGCAAGAGAACAAGAGGAAAATCATGGCATACTTTGAAAATCACAAATAATTTGTTACGAGATTGAGAGGTAACTTTAAATTCTAAAAATTCTCCGAATGCTATGCTCAGTAATTGGATTTTAATCTGAATGTGGTAGGAAAACATTGGGTGGTTTTTATAGGGGGTGAGATGGTTCCTTGGAGTAACAGCAGTGTGTTGAGTGGGCGTGTGGGTGGGATTGGGGTGTCATATGCTGAGACACCAGTTAAGAGGCTGTTGCCTTATTCAGAAGTGTTTCGTTGACTATCTGCTGAGTTTGGGAATTTTAAAAAACTAGATCCTCCCTCAAAAGATAGGTTTATAAAACTATCAAAGAGCCAGGACCTATTAGCTAAGAAAGTCTTTGTCTTTGGATGATCTGGAAGGCAAGAGCATAGGTTATGAGAGTGGCACAAAATAAGAATTTGACTGGTATGTTTTCAATCCTAATTCTTGTTGAATGAAACAGCCCTGTGTAAGAGAAAGTAATAAGCATATTTCAGGTGTACTTAACACATGATTTTTTTTTCTTTAATGTTACTGTGAATTCAAGAAGAATAAATGGATTCCAATTTCATTTTCATGCCTGGTTATGAGGGAAAGGCATTAAAGTCCTTCAGTTTTTATTAATGCTTTACTAATGGTAACTGAATGAGTAATAGTTTGTTAAAACAACTTTTGTGTTTCATTACATCTGGGGAAATTATCCAGTTTTTTCAGGAGTTTATTATGAGTGGCATGTATAGAATTGTTCTTACATTGAGACCTCTGTTTCTCACCACTTCTGTCATTAAAAAGCTGATGAAAATGTGGAAGTCATGATTATGCTGTGATAG
The DNA here is from genome assembly GCF_002837175.3 of Physeter macrocephalus. Classification (NCBI taxonomy): domain Eukaryota; kingdom Metazoa; phylum Chordata; class Mammalia; order Artiodactyla; family Physeteridae; genus Physeter; species Physeter macrocephalus. Next base: position 95,149,229 of record NC_041231.1, read on the forward strand.
GAGCTAATTTTCCCATTATCTTCATTTTCCATCTCTTTGAGTACACTTTAGGAAATCCTTAAAATTTACCTTGTTACTAAAAGCAGTTCAATTTTGATTATAAAGGAAGATAGAATGTGATAAAGTAATAAAAGCATTTTTCTTTGTTTTGACACAGTTGTAAGAGATAGGTATGATGTTTTGTTTTTTGCACATTTTTATTATTCAGGTGAAATTGACATAAGATAAAGTTAATCATTTACAGGGAACAATTCATTGGTGTTTAGTACAATCACAGTGTTGATTGTGTTTAGTACAGTCACCACCTCTAACTAGTAACAAACATTTTTATCACTTCCAAAGGGAAACCTGTACCCATTAACCAGTTTTTCCCCATTTCCCCTCCCGCCCAACTGCTGACAGCTACTAATCTGTGTTCTGTTTCTATGTATTTACCTATCCTGGAACCATACAATGTGACTTTTTGTATCTGGCTTCTTTCAGGTACTGTTTTCAAGGTTCATCTGTCTTGTAGTATGTATCATTACTTCATTCCTTTTACGGCTGAATGATATTCCACCATATGGATATACCATAATTTATCTGTTTATTCGTTCATAGACATTTGTTTCCACTTTTTGGCTATTGTGAATAGTGTTGCTATGAATATGCACGTACTTGTATTTGTTTGAATGCTGGTTTCAGTGCTTTGGAGTGTATACCTGGGAATGGAGTTGATGGGTCAAATGATAGTCCTATATTTAACTTGCTGAGGAACTACAAAACTTTTTCTCAGCAGCTGGCCCAATTTACATTCCCACCAGCAGGATTCAAATTTCTCCATGTTCTCACCGTGTTTATTATTTTCCATTTTTTGATGATAGCCATCGTAGTGGGTATGAAGTGATGCTTCATTGTGGTTTTGATTTTCATTTATTTCCCTGAAGACTGATGGTGTTTAGTATCTTTTTTTTTTTTTGGAACAGAGAAAGGTTTATTGCAGGGCCAAGCAAGGAGAACAGGTGGCTTATGCATAAAAACCTGAACTCCTGTTTAGCATCTTCTCATGTGCTTTTTGGCCCTTTACATATCTGCTTGGGAGAAATGTCTGGTCAGGTCCTTTGCCCATTTTTAAATTGGTTTGTCTTCTTGTTGCTGAGTTGTAGCGTTTTTATATAGTCTGGATACTAGATCTTTATCAGATGTGTGATTTGCAAATATTTTTTCCTGTTCAGTCAGTTGTCACTTTCTTGATAATGTCCTTAGATGCACAAAGATTTCTAATTTTGATGGAGTTCCCGTTTTTTCTTTACCTGTGCTTTTGGTGTCATGTCTAAGAATTCATTGTCAAATCCATGGTCATGAAGATACACCTCGTAGGTTTTCTTTTAAGAGTTTTATGGTTTCAGTTCTTATGTTTAGGTCATTGATCCATTTTTTTGTTAAATTAATTTATTTATTTTTGTCTGCCTTGGGTCTTCGTTGCCGCGCATGGGCTTTCTCTAGTTGCAGCAAGTGGGGGCTACTCTTCATTGCGGTGTGCGGGCTTCTCATTGCGGTGGCTTCTCTTGTTGCAGAGCACGGGTTCTAGGTGCACGGGCTTCAGTAGTTGTGGCTCGCGGGCTGTAGAGTGCAGGCTCAGTAGTAGTGGCACACGGGCTTAGTTGCTCCGTGGCATGTGGGATCTTCCCAGACCGGGGCTCGAACCCATGTCCCCCGCATTGGCAGGTAGATTCTTAACCACTGCACCACCAGAGAAGTCCCCATTGATCCATTTTGAATTAATTTTTGTTTATGGTGTGAGGTAAGGGTAGGTAGGGCTTTTGAACTACTTTACCCACTGCTTTTAAATTGGCAAGCACTTTAGAAGAAACACCTGATTATTTATACTTTATTATGGAAAATTGCAAACATCCTCGGACGTGGAAGAGTAGACTGAGTCCTCATACACACTCTACTGAGCTTCAGCATTTGCCATTTTGTGACCAATCTTGTTTCTCTCTCCCTCCTTCCTTCCTTCTCCCCTCACACAAACACACCTATCAGATAATTTTGAAACAATCCCAAACATATTTCATCTGTAAACAGAAATATAATGACAAAATGATTATTGTACTCACAATATAGATCTCTTATTTTAAGTATAAGGATATGTTTGTTTTAGCAAGTTTGGGAACTATGAAAAGTAAAAAACATCACTCTTTTTAGATGTAAGCAGTCAAAATCTTCTGGACTTTCTAACCTACTCTTTCCCATAACTATGCTTCTGAGAATGATTTTTTTGTGGCTGCATAGCATTCCATCATGTCAATGTTCTGTAATTTATGTTGCTAGCCCCTTTTATTAAGTATCATCCAGGTTTTCAATATAATAACTGAAAGATATTTTCAATCATAGGATGAATTTCTAGAAATGAAATATCTGGTTTAATTAAACATTAATTTTTTTAACATCTTTATTGGAGTATAATTGCTTTACAATGGTGTGTTACTTTCTGCTGTATAACAAAGTGAATCAGCTATATATTTATGTGTTAGCTTATGGTATTTGTTTTTCTCATGGTGACTTACTCCACTCTGTATGACAGACTCTAGGTCCATCCACCTCACTACAAATAACTCAATTTTGTTTCTTATGGCTGAGTAATATTCCATTGTATATATGTGCCACATCTTCTTTATGCATTCATCTGTCTATGGACACTTAGGTTGCTTCCATAAACATTAATTTTTAAAGTTTTTTAAAAAATCAGTGTTGTAAATTGCTGTGTAATCAAATACATATTTAACACAGTGTTTGAACTCGCCCCTGTTGCCGTATCCTCTTCAGGGTTTCAGTTTGATGAAACTGGTGAACTTACTGGATAACAATTATAGATTATATATAGTTTTTTGTCCTTCTGGAGGAGAGAGATGTACAGTATGGGAAATAGTATTTTTTGCTTCCTTGTAATGGCAAGTTAACCCTGTACTTTAAGTCATTTGTTCATTATCTTTGAATTACAGTGACTTTTTTGGTGGTTTTTGTTTTTGTTTTTTTAAGATGTTGATTCACATTGACTTTGAGAGATTTTTAATACTTGTAACTTGCTTTTTCTTAGCATAATATCTCTTACAATTAAAAAAAATTACAGCTCAAGATATCACTGCAGTGAACAGTCCAAGCTGTAAGAAGAAACCAGATGAAGATTGCAAGGGGCCTTTCAAACCTGCAAAAACCCTGAAGGAAGGAAGTGTCCTAGATGTTCTGAAGAACCCTGGTAAGATAATGGCTGCCCTTGATATAATCTAAAACCTTAATTGCAAAATCATGATCTCATCTTAATATCATTTGTTAATACTTTGTTGTACTTCAGGCTTTTAAAAAATGATGTCTAGTTTGATTGGAGATTGGCTTTTGAATATAGATGTAGTCAGATGTAACTTTTTAGGTGCAAGACCTTATAAACTATTTCTTTAGAATTTAAGGACTCTGCACTAAAATGGAATCTCTAAGGGGCAAGTATAGAAGGAGAAAATGTGAATTGCCTGTTAATTAGAGATGGGCCAGTAATTGGGAAAAAGTAAATAAACCTGATGGTATACCTGGACATGTCTCTCTCTGAGAGCATTGAACTGCCTTGTTCTTCTCAGATTATTCCCCAGTTGTGGGATATATATAACAAAGCCAAGTGGAAAGGAAACATATGCTGACTGTAACACACACACACGCACACACACACACACACACACACGATAGTACTCACTTCAAATAAATAAGATATGAATGTTAGTGGGTAAGAATTTGAAGATAATGAATAGAAGTTCTCAAATATGAATAGGTTTTCAGTTTGAAAATCAAAGAGGATAGTATAATTCCAACTGGGATGTATACTATAAGAATATAAAAGTGTTTATAAGATAATCTGGTAGCTCAGAAAGAATTTAGATTTATCCAGCACATGTGTTCATGTATAACTGAATATGAGTTTCAATAATAAGGTTGGATGCTACAGCAAGATTTCGAGGGATTAGGTTTTTTTGGTGTAGCTCCTCTTTTATAGATGAGTGTACTGCCTACTGGAGTCTCAGTATAGACTGTGTTTTGCAGTTTTGGGCAGGGCTCCAGAATGCCTGTGTTAGGGTGAACTGAGTGGTAGTCAGTCAGCATCACATGCATATGGGTTATCTTCATAGAAGTTACACTTTGCATTCATAATGCCTACTCCTCCCCTCTTTTAAACTTTTTTTAAATAGCAAAAATTTGGAGAAGTTACATGTTCTCTTGAGGGAAATCAGGAAAATCCAAAAAAGTGGGAGGAAAAGAAAACTTGTAACACCTTGAAGTGGTTACTGTTAAAATTTTGCCAACCTTAGTGACTCAGGTTAATCATTAACAAAATAGGACATTGTCCTCCTTTGGGAGTAGCTGAAGTATGTGGGGTTGTTTTACCTTTAGGCAAAAAATAGCTCTAGGCTGGATTATTTCTTGGTACCACTAGAAAACCTCTTTAACAACCTTCTGTATCATCTTCCCCTCTGATTTTCTTTTCCCTTCATGCTAAAGGCTAGAGAAATGGGCGTTTTGGTGTATGTAAAATAAGTTAATTGGTCCAAAGTAAAGGATTGAAAGGTCATTTCTACAAATAGTGTAGTTTGAGTGAATCAACTCAATGTTATCAGTTTGGGTAGCACAAAGACTTTTCCTCATGGTTTTTTTCCTTATTTCCAAAGACTTTTCCTTATTTCATGGTTCTATGTGCATTCCTTAATTATGTCTCAAATTAGGTATTGGTTGAACTACAGTAAACAGATTCCTAGAGGAAGATGATATACTATGAACCAAACATCTTTTGTAGACTTTTAAGTAGGTCTGTCACTTATTAATTATGTGATTAGTACTAGAAATATAGCTTAGGTGAAAAACTACTCTTAAGTAGTCCATCTTGGATTGTAATAACTCTGTAATTAAGGTAAAAATGTTTTCTCCCAGGAATAATGTTTTTATTATTAACAGTTATTGCCCTATAACTATTATTGTCTATATTAATATTTTTAATATTTATTAATGATTAATAAATAACAGAGAGGCTTTCTAATCAAAACATTGACTAATCTTTTCCTTCCCACTCCCCTCTTCCCCCGCATTGTAGGTTTCACGTCACCAAAGGCAGATTCTCTTGCTGCTCAACCTACCACCACAAGCCTGGTAGTTTATTCAAGACCAGCAATAAGTAGCTTTTCTTCTAGTGGAATTGGGTTTGGGGAAAGTTTAAAAGCTGGGTCATCGTGGCAGTGTGATACCTGTCTACTCCAGAACAAAGTGACAGACAGCAAATGTGTAGCCTGTCAAGCAGCAAAATTGCCACCAAAAGATACTGCTAAACAGACGGGAACTGGGACACCAAGTAAAAGTGGCAAACCAGCTGTTTCTGCACCAGAGACAGGCTTTGGAGACAGATTTAAACCAGCAGTAGGAACTTGGGATTGCGATACCTGTTTAGTGCAAAATAAACCTGAAGCGATAAAATGTGTAGCTTGTGAAACACCGAAACCGGGAACTGGTGTTAAGCGAGTGCTTACGCTGCCAGTGGCTTCAGAAAGCGCCGTTACTGTGGCCGCTTCCTCCTCCAGCTGCACTGGGACCACTGGTGCCTTAGGATTTACAGATAAATTCAAAAGGCCCGTGGGATCTTGGGAGTGTCCAGTGTGCTGTGTTTCTAATAATGCAGAAGACAATAAATGTGTGTCCTGTATGTCTCAGAAACCAGGTACGTTTATGGCTGTTTGGAATAATTTTGTTCATTTCTTTAATAGAACATTTTAATTTATTCTCTGTAAAACAGCTCAGGATAACCGTCATATTTTAGATGTTTCAAGATGAGCATTTCCTCATACGTCTTAATTTTTCTGAACTGTCTTGAAATTAAAATGACTTGCTTGGGCCTGGAACTGCATGTTCTCTTAGGAGAGGCTGTGTGTTAAAATCAGTCCAGCATTTGCTCTGACCTCTTTTTTTGTATGTAATTTTATCATCAGAAGCTTCTGGCTCTTCATGATCATTTTCAAAGTTGGCTAATACAGATGCAAAAGTCGTAGAATGGGGCAATCTTTCTCAAACCTTTACACAGAATAAAATATTCCTTTGTCTCTTTTCCTCTTAAGTGGAAGTGAGGATGGCTAGTGGTCATTTGCACAGCTGGTTTCATTGCATTGTGAGACGGCTGTTGCTGAGTGTTAATGGTGATACCTGTACCTGTATGTGTGCTACATCTGCCGGAGATATCGCAGTGACCAGAAACTACTGAATCATTAATGAAAAGTTCTATTAGGTAACCAGAAAAATGAAGTTAGAGTTGAGTTTTTCCTGTTTCTGTTCAATTTTGAAAGAGTTACTGAAGATTTACATTGATTTTTAATTCATTTGGAATTAATTCGTTTGACTCTGCTGTGTTTGCAATGCTGTTATATAATTATTTGGTACAGATATATGGTAACATGGATACTAAATAAAACATGTTATGAGTATCCTGGGAATTATACTTCCTATTTTTATTGCATTATCATGGATGTGTGATTTTGTGTCTGCAATGGAAAGCTCTTGAGTTAATAGCCCACATCCCGCTCTTAACACCAGGGGTGAGCCATATTTCTGATTCTTGCTAGACATCTCTACAAGGATAAGATTTCAGAATCTTTATTCTGAAATATTTTTCTCTTTCTGTCTGGCATTCTTCCTCTTCCCCTTAAAAAAAAAGAGAAAGAAGGCTCTTGATGCGTGTAGGAATCCAAAATTTATTCTGAGTTGATGGGTCAAACTTATATTTTTGATAAATCACCTGGTGGCTTTTTGGAGGATAGATTTGAAGGCAACAAAATTTGGAAACCAGAGGACAGGTTAGGAAGTTGATCAATAATATGGGTAGAGATAGTAGTGATATGTACTAATAAAATCAAATGGGGTATAGAATAATGTACGGTTGAAGATACGTTGATTTCAGGCTGCTGAAGTTGACAGATATGTGTGAGGCCTTTGGATATACTGATAATGGACCCTCTGGACTGGAGATACAGATTTGGGAGTCATTAGCCCATAGTTTTCAAGTAAAGTCATGGGAGTAGAGGTGATATAAGGTGAGTGAGCAGAGCAAATAGAGATGACAGCCTAAAACTGAACTCTGCCAACTTAAGAGAGTAGCAGGAATAGAACTTTGGAGCAGTTAATCTTTTAAATAAATAACCAGAGAGGAAAAACAAAAACCACGTGGTACTAGTTGCTTTTTGGAGGATGGATTTCAAGGGAATGAAACCAGAGGTCTCAATAACAAGGCTATTTATTAAGCAAGAGATGAGGGGGCTTGAACCAGAAGAGCAGTAGAAGGGTCAGAGAAAGAGAATGAAATAGGTTGGAGAGATATATAAGGGAAGAGTTGTCATCTAGCCAAGGTAACCAGGTGGCTAGTGGAACTACCGACAGAGATACCACAGGGATGAAAGCCAGAAGTGTGGGTCTCAGGTATGGATGGGAAAGATTTTGTTGGTGATTAAAATCATCAGAGTGGATGAGAGCTCATGAGAAGGGCAGTGGACCAAAGATGGCACAATTTTATTGGCAAGATGGAAGAGAACATACCAGTAAAACACAGATCAGTTAACTGGGAAAAGTGACAACAGGACGTTTAGAGAAGTGGGGTTACCAGAATGAATGGCTCCACTCTCAACACTGTATTTCTTCATGCAGCTGTGCCTTGCTGAGCCAGCCTTCCTGTGCTGCCGCATCTGCCCACAAAATTGCTAGTTCTGCTTAAAAATGTAAATACCACCCCTGTGAATCCTTCTCCTATCCCATAGTAATTTCTTCTCTGTACTCTTGTTTAGCTCATTTGTCACTCTCCGTCTTAGTGATGGTGCTGCTATACATTATGTTTGTTTTGCTTTACCCCCTTGTAGACCAGAAACACCTTTAGAAGTTAAGCAACGTTTTATTCATCTTGATATCCCCAGAACCTAAGAACGTTATGGTGCTTAATAAATGTCTGTTAAATGGCTACCTTATAACAGAAATGCCATGAACATAATAGGTGGTGTTGAGTTGAATTGCAAAGTGGATAAAAGAACCCTTCTGTGCAAAAATAGTCATTTCAAAGTCAGAGGTCTGTGCTTTGAAATCTTGAAATTAATATTGCCTGGGCTGTGTGTTTTATGAGTCAGGCTGTTGCCTACAATTTAGAACTTATGTTTTATAATCTGTGATGTTTAACAAAATTTGACAGATTATTAAGGAGAATTTAGTCTTTTAGGCTCTGATTTGTGAGCATGATTCTTAAAAACCATGGCTGTTCAAACTGGGGATTAAAAGGGGGCTCATCACTGAGCAAGGTGAGTGTGAGTGGCTCTTTTGTAAGATTAAAAGAAAGCTGAGATGTCTGTCCTGTTTTTTAACAATGTGATGTTTACATTTCTGGCATTTTCTCTTAATAGGAAACACATAAAAGTTGTACATTTAGACTTAGTGGTGTCATTGAGATCTTGACATAATGTAAATCCGAATTTTCCTGTATTTCCCCCTTGTTTTTTAGGAAGTTCAGTACCTGCTTCAAGTAGCAGCACTATCTCTGTCTCTCTGTTGTCTGGAGGCTGCCTAGGATTGGACAAGTTCAAGAAACCTGAGGGAAGCTGGGACTGTGAAGTGTGCCTAGTGGAGAATAAAGCAGATTCTACCAAATGCGTAGCATGTGACAGTGCAAAGCCAGGCACAAAGTCTGAGTTTACAGGTAAGGTGTTGGTAAAGTGCCTCCTTAGATTACCACTTTAAAGTGAAATATTTACAAACAGCTTTGGTTTTAAAACTATTCATTCTCTGTTGAAAATTCATGTAAAATGAGCTATTGTCCTGGACTTTTAGCTCATATCTGTCTCTGAATTACTATGCAGTTGAATTGTTTGCTAGTCGGCAGTGAAAGTAAGTACATTTTCTATTTTATTTGTTTTCATTTGAGAAGGAAAATGCTGGTTGCAGCCCACTGAATTAATTAACATGGCTAAGGGGATACAACTGGTTTGAAAAACACCGCATTTGGGTTTTAGAAGATCACTGAAGCGCCTTCTGTGGCTGCTACCTTATGGTCCCTTTCCCATTTTCCCCACCTGTAGTACAGTAATCACCATACCTTTAAACCTTCCTTTTGAGGCAGAAGTGCCTTTGAGATCCTTTGAGTCAGAGGTGATAACTAGTTAATTATTGTTTTTGGCATCTTTATTTTTAGCTTTCTGTCTAATATCACTTAGGGTATTTCAGAGACCGTGTGGATAGCCATTTGCTTTTGAGATTTTTTTTTTTTGGGTGGGGTGCGTTGGGTCTTTGTTGCTGCACGCGGGCTTTCTCTAGTTGCGGCGAGCAGGGGCTACTCTTCGTTGCGGTGCACAGGCTTCTCACTGCGGTGGCTCCTCTTGTGGAGCATGGCTCTAGGTGCGCAGGCTTCAGTAGTTGCAGCACGCGGGCCCTAGAGCGCAGGCTCAGTTGTTGTGGCGCTTGGGCTTAGTGGCTCCTCAGCACGTGGGATCTTCCCGGACCAGGGATCAAACCCATGTCCCCTTCACTGGCAGGCGGATTCTTAACCACTGCGCCACCGGGGAAAGTCCTGCTTTTGAGATTCTGATATAATTTTTCAAATAAGTTTCTTATGGGAAGAAAGTGGGGTGGGTAATCATTAAAAGGGGAATCTGAAGACGAGCGCTTTTTACAAGCCCTTGGCTGTCACTTGTCTTCATTTGCATGTGGGTAAACAGTAATGGATGAACACCTTGGCGCTGTTTAATGATTTGTGTGTTGAGCCAGTCATTCAAGTGCTTCATTTCTAGTTTATCCCGCTACAGAGAAGAAGTCTGAAACCAAGACTTTGATCTTGTCAGTATAGTATTTCTATTTTTTAAAATATTGCTTCCACTCATATAATTCTGGTTCTTTGGTGCTAAAAATTTTAATTCTTAAGTAAATAACACATGTACTCACAAGATTTAAAAAGCAAATTATGACAGGATTCACAGCGAAAAGTCCCTGTCTCGTCCCTATTGGCTCATTTTCCATCCTTGCTGCTCCAGCTGTCTGTGGTTAGTTTCTTGTAACTCTTTCAATGTTTCTTTATGCACATCCCAAGCAAATATACTTCTATTCTCTATATTCTTACTTCTCTCTACCTTGTTAGAAAAGGTGGTATACCACACCGCCTTTCTGCACCCTTGACATTACCACAGATTAGCTTGGACTTTGTTCTTCATTTACAGCTGCCTGGATTGCATATGGCATTCTGCATATCTTTGAGTTTATCATTCAAATAAAGACTCGGCTGTAGACTTGCCGGGTCAGAGGGTACATGTGTCTGTAATTTGGGGTAAATATTGGCAAGTTGCCTTCCACAAATTTTGTGCTGATTTACACCCCCATCTGCCGTGTCTGGAGTGTCTTTTACTCCCTAGTCTCATCACCGGCACTGTTTTCTCAAACTCGTTTGATCTCTGTCAGTCTGACAGATGAAATGTGGCCTGTCAGTGTAGTTGTGAGGGTCGGGATGCTGAATATGGGCAACTTGGTTCACGTTTACTGCCATCGTTAAACTAATACTCTTCGAAGTAGGCCTTTTCAGCGTTGTCCCATGTCCCTTTACTTTTCAAGGTTGACATTCTGTTTGAGAGAGTAGCATTAATTCATTGTCTTTGTGGTGTTTCTTATATTTTTGAAGGCTTCAGCCCATCTTCCTCAACTTCGAACCCAGCAACCTCATCCTTCAAATTTGGTATCCCATCATCCTCTTCTGGGCCTTCTCAGACTTTAACAAACACTGGAAATTTTAAATTTGGAGCTCAAGGAGGTTTCAAAATAGGTGTGTCATTAGATTCTGGGTCTGTAACCCCTTTGAGTGAAGGCTTTAAATTTTCTAAACCAATAGGAGATTTTAAATTTGGAGTTTCGTCTGATTCTAAACCTGAAGAAGTTAAAAAAGATAGTAAAAATGATAATAATTTTAAGTTTGGACTTGCTCCTGGTTTAAGCAGTCCGCCTTCCTCAGCTCCATTTCAGTTTGGGGTGTCTAGTCTTGGGCAGCAAGAAAGGAAAGAAGAACCGCCTAAAGCTCCCTCTGCAGCCTTTAGCTTCGGCTCAGGTGCCATTAACCCTGCCCCTGCTGCTGCTGACACCACAGCGGCCTCTGAGACCCAGAGCAGCCTCAGCTTTGGAACCACGGACACCAGGAGCGCCTCAGCGGCTCCTCTCACGTGCCAGACGTCAGAAGCCAAAAAAGAAGACTCCCCTGCCTCCAAAGGAGGGTTCCCTTTTGGCAGCGCGGAGCCTGCCCCCCTGCCACCTGCCTCGTTTGTTCTGGGAAGGACAGAAGAGAAACAGCAAGAGCCTGTCACGTCTACATCTCTAGTGTTGGGGAAAAAAGCCGACAGTGAAGAGCCAAAGTGTCCACCAGTGTTTTCCTTTGGGAACTCAGAGCAAACCAAAGACGAGGGTTCTTCCAAGTCAACCTTTAGTTTCAGTTTGGCAAAACCACCTGAGAAGGAATCTGAACAGCCAACGAAGGCCACTTTTGCTTTTGGAGCTCAAACCAGTACTACGGCTGGTAAGTATTAAACGTTGTTGTTTTTTTTTTTTCACACAAGGTGTCAACAAATGTAGCAAGTCAAGGAATGGTTTACACTGGAAATAGTTGAGGGGAGTACCAGTAATAGAACTCTCTGGGAAGGAGCCACGGATTCCGCTCCGTCAGAACCCCCCGTGATTCCGATGAAGTTATCTACGTGTCTGATTTTGAGAGATACAGCTCTAATGGAAAGCCACAATATTTGCACGTTTGTCCGTGACTTTCTCCCTTCTGTTTGGGCTTTTATAATCAGAATTGACATATACTGTTCAGGAAAATAAGCATCTTTTCTTAAGCTCATGAAATATTTTTTAAACTAATAAAATCTTTATGTACAGGCCTTCATTTACAAATAGAGATAACCAGTCTTCATCTGGCATTTAAGGAACATAGACAACAAATATAAATCCCTGAGAAATAGAGGTGATTATGAAAACTAAGATCTGGAAGAAAAAAATGAAATAGCATTTTTTAAAGTTAAAGAAACATGGTTTGTGAAATAAAATCATTGTGTGGACTGAGGAGTGGGGGAGGTGGGGGGGGGGGGGACAGCTGATAATTGGATTAGTGAACTGGAATTTCCCAGAACACAATGCAAAAGAACTTGAACACTTTTGAAAAATAAATTAGAAACACAAGAAAATGAAAAATTAACCTGAAAAAACAATTGAATGGAATTCAACACATAGGTGTGAGCAATTTTTGTCTGTAAAATTCTACTTAAATTTTAAAACACCCTTCAAAGGAGACAAAATCTAAATTAGACATCATTATTTAGAAAGGAATAAAAATGAGATAGGGTCTAATCGAATTTAATCCTGGTATCACTATACTGTTTCCATTGAAATAGACATTTTTAACGTCCTATTAAACCACCTGAAAGTGAGCTAACATGCTCCATTTTCTGTAAATTATACCAGTGCCCATACCACAGTGTGACCAGCCCTGTCTAGAAAATAGTGTTGGAACTGAGATATTATTGGAACAAGTTTTTTAAAAAAAGTCTTCTCCTGAAGGTAGCTGGATTCATGGGTCACCATATAAAAAAATCACTCTCTTTTCTCCAAATCAAGAAAAGGTAGTTGGACAGCGCTTCCCATTTGTATTTACTAACATTTCCAATTTGTATTTTATAATATCAGCAGAACCTGCAACATGCTAAAGAATTAAGAGAACATAAAAGGTGTGTTTCATACTTGTTCCTGAGTGAGAATATCCTTTACTCTCCACCTCACTCCCAATGTAATTTCAGTTCTTAGAGGAATTTTTGTGGAGCTCGACAAGCTAAAATAATTCTAAAATTCACGTGGAAGGGAAAATGTGTAAGAAATTTTGGGGAGAAGGGCACACATACAGTCAGGTAGGTTTGCCCTACTAATATCAAACAGTACTAGAACGCTACAATATTAAAATAGTCTAGTAACAGTAACTGTAGAGGTTTGGAAGTTTAATACGTTGTAAAGGTAGAGTTACAAATTAGCAAAAGGGTACACCAGTCAATGAAGGCGGCAGAGAAAATTGGCCATTGTTCAGATAAATTGAAGTGACAGTCCTGCTAACATAAATTGCGAAATCAAGTTCATAAACGTGTAGCTATCTGCCATTGTCTAAATATGTTATCCGGAGTGTCCGGTTAGATTTGGGTTTAAGGAATATTTTTTATTTTTATTAATCTGAATGCCAAAGGTTTTGCTATGTTAGACAAAATTCATAAGCCAGAAAAGAAAAGATGGATGTATTTGACTACATCAAAATTTAACAACAGATGTCCATTCGATGAATGAATCTATATTAAAAACTTAATGATTCTGTTTTCTAATGGACTCTTAGACTTTAGGCTAGGAAAAAATGCTTTCTGGTATTGTTCTTAAAGGTTTTTGTTTATTTCTTAATTTCTGTCTTATAGATCAAGGTACAGCAAAGCCAGTTTTTAGTTTCTTGAACAGCAGTTCCTCTAATTCAAGTACGCCAGCCACTTCAGCTGGTGGTGGCATATTTGGTAGTTCCACCTCGTCCTCCAGTGCGCCTGCGGCTGCCTTTGTGTTTGGACAGGCCAGCAGTCCTGTGAGCAGCTCTGCCTTTGGGAACTCTGCCGAATCCGGTACATCTCAGTCTTTGCTGTTTTCTCGAGAGAGCAAACCAGCAACCACGTCGAGCGCGGGCACAGCTGTCGCCCCATTTGTCTTTGGTCCGGGTGCCAGCAGCAGTGACACTGCCGCCTCTGGTTTCAGCTTTGGAGCTCCCACCACATCGAGTTCTGCAGGACCCTCCTTTGTATTTGGCACTGGACCTTCGGCACCATCTGCCAGTCCAGCGTTCGGTGCTAACCAGACCCCAACGTTTGCACAAAGTCAGGGTGCCAGCCAGCCTAACCCCCCACGCTTTGGATCTGTATCATCTTCAGCTGCACTGTTTTCTGCTGCTTCTCAGCCTGCGCCACCTACTTTTGGGACAGTGTCAAGCAGTAGCCAGCCTCCCGTGTTTGGACAGCAGCCTGGTCAGTCTGCATTTGGCTCTGGGACAGCTCCTAACTCCAGTTCTGTTCTCCAGTTTGGCAGCAGCGCTACAAATCTCAACTTCACAAAAAATAATGCATCAGGAGTGTTCACGATCGGTGCAAATGCCAGCACACCTGCAGCCTCAGCCCAGCCCTCTGGCTCGAGGGGCTTTCAGTTTAGCCAGTCTCCATCGGCGTTTACTGTGTGGTCAAGTGGGAAAAACTCATTCTCTTCTTCTGCAACTTCAGTTTCTGGTCGCAAGATAAAGACTGCTGTTAGACGCAGGAAATAAAGGTCTTGATGGTGTTCTATACACTGTTTAAACAACAGCTGGTGCCCTACTTTCAGATTCTGGATTGTACTATGTGCTGGGTTATCTGAAGTCAGATCTTTAAGAATCCAGTACATCTCAGTCTCTGCTGTTTTCTCGAGAGAGCAAACCAGCAACCACGTCGAGCGCGGGCACAGCTGTCGCCCCATTTGTCTTTGGTCCGGGTGCCAGCAGCAGTGACACTGCCGCCTCTGGTTTCAGCTTTGGAGCTCCCACCACATCGAGCTCTGCAGGTACATTTAAAAAAGAAGAGACATGTTAGTGTGAATGGCTTTCATTGTAAGCATATGAACTCTTAGCAAATAATACCACAAAAGAGCATGGCCGCTTTTCGGTCATCTCTACCAGGGTGTTGTAGTTGTTCACTGTGTGGAATGACGTGCGTTTTGTGTACGGTGGAGGTAACTCTTGGAAGCACCATTTCTAATCTCATTAGGAATATGACCTTCAGTTTTTTCAAGTGTTTTTTGTCTTTTTTGTTTTTTTTTTCTTTGCAGTGTTAATTTGTAAATAGCCAGACACTGAAGATTATTTTAATAGACGTTAGTCCTCATTATGCAACGGATATATAAATCACAACATTAGCTGATTTTTGCAGTGTGTCACACTTCTGATGGCAGATCAGTTGTCCTCTTAGATTTATCTCTTAAAAGACCTAAAAATTTGGGGCTGTTAAGATAGGAGTCTTGTTAATAGAAGTTTTTGTTTATTTGGATTTTATATGGTTTTACTAAATAATGGTAGAATTGTATTTTTTTTTTTTTTTTTTTTTTTTTTTTTTTTTTTTGTGGTATGCGGGCCTCCCTCTGCTGTGGCCTCTCCCGTTGCGGAGCACAGGCTCCGGACGCGCAGGCTCAGCGGCCATGGCTCACGGGCCCAGCCGCTCCGCGGCATGTGGGATCCTCCCAGACCGGGGCGCGAACCCGGTTCCCCTGCATCGGCAGGCGGACGCGCAACCACTGCGCCACCAGGGAAGCCCTAGAATTGTATTCTTAATCAGTATTCAAAACTTGTCTTGATAAGATCTGTTCAGCAAGGTAAGAGTCTGGAAAGAAGCTTGAAATTTGCTTCTTAGTTTATAGAGATTTCTTGAGGATTATCTCATTTTAACCATCATGGTAATCTCAGTATTTCTTTGGGCCTCTAGGACCCTCCTTTGTATTCGGCACTGGACCTTCGGCACCATCTGCCAGTCCGGCGTTCGGTGCTAACCAGACCCCAACGTTTGGACAGAGTCAGGGTGCCAGCCAGCCTAACCCCCCAGGCTTTGGATCTGTATCGTCTTCAGCAGCATTGTTTTCTGCTGGTTCTCAGCCTGCGCCACCTACTTTTGGGACGGTGTCAAGCAGTAGCCAGCCTTCCGTGTTTGGACAGCAGCCTGGTCAGTCTGCATTTGGCTCTGGGACAGCTCCTAATTCCAGTAAGTATGTAGTAGTGATGTCCTTTGTTTCCGTACTTGGGTTCTGTATGTCTTAAATATAATTTTTTTCTTTGAACTTTGAAACCATGCATGTCTTTTTTTTTTTTTTTTTGTCTCTTGTACTTGGCAGAACAGAGATGTCTATGTTTAGATTTACCTATAAACAGCAATCCCAACTTTCACACAGTTAAGCACTTCTTTTTGGCGCATTGGGTTTTTGTTGCTGTGCGCGGGCTTTCTCTAGTTGCGGTGAGCGAGGGCCACTGTTCGTTGTGGTGCACGGGCTTCTCATTGTGGTGGCTTCTTTTGTTGCGGAGCACGGGCTCTAGGTGTGTGGGCTTCAGGAGTTGCAGCACATGAGCTCAGTAGTTGCGGGACGCGAACTAGAGCGCGTGGGCTTCAGTAGTTGTGGCGCACGGGCTTAGCTGCTCCTTGGCATGTGGGATCTTCCCTGACCAGGGCTCGAACCCGTGTCCCCTGCGTTGGCAGGAGGATTCTTAACCACTGCGCCACCAGGGAAGCCCCCCTCAATTTACTTTTAAAACACACCTGTTGAGATTTTACTTCCACTGTATTACTTTTTAATTTCTAAGTGGTCCTCTTTGTTCTGTGGATGTTTCCTTTTTATATCCTTCTGCTTTTGTTTTAGAAGTGTTATCTGTTGATCTCTTGAAGATATTAATGATGCAGGGGTTTTTTTTTCCCCCTTCTTAAAGCGTTTGCTTAGTTAGTTTTCTCCAAATTGCTTTTCTTTATTATTGTTTTGGTCTTAGTGTTTCTTATGAAATACTTTCCTCATGTGTTTGGTGCTTCTTGCCTCTCTACTTGTAGTGTTTGGGGTTTTTTTAAAAATTGTAGTAAGAATGTTCAACGTGAGATCTATCTACTCTTTCAACAAATTAAGTGTGCAATGCAGTGTTGTTAACTCTGGAAACAGTATTGTGCAGCAGAGTTCTAGAATGTACGCATCTTGCACGACTGACACTTTATACCTTTTGAATAGCAGCTCCTCATTTCTTCCCACTCCCAAGCCCTCCTCTGCAGCCACCATTCTTTTAGCTTCTGTGAATTTGGTTATTTTAGATTCCTCATAGAAGTGAAGTCATGTAGTACTTGTTCTTCTGTGATTGGCGTATTTCACTTATGTTCTCCAGATGCGTGCGTGTTTTCCCATATTGCAAGATTAATATTCCATTTTATGTATATATGTCATTTCCTTTATCTGTGCATCTGTCTGTGGATATTTAGGTTGTTTCTACATCTTGGTCATTGTGAATAATGCTGCAATGAATGAGAGAGTCCAGCTATCTTTTTGAGAGCCTAGTTTCAAGACTTTAGGGTAAATACCTAGAATGGGATCGCTAGATCATGTGGTGGTTCTATCTTTAACTTTTTGAGGAACCTCCATACTGTTCTCCATGGTGGCTGCAGCGGTTTACATTCCCACCAACAGTGCACAAGGGCTCCCTTCTCTCCGGTCCTTGCCAACACTCGTTATTTCTTATCTTTTTGATAATAGCCATTCTAAGAGGTGTGAGCTGATGTCTCCTAGTGGTTTTGATTTGCATTCCCCCCAATGATTAGTGAGGTTGAGCATCTTTTTATATTTACCCATGTGTTGTCTCTGGAGAAATGTCTATTCAGGTTCTTTGCCCGTTTTTTAATTAGGTTATTTGAGGGGTTTTTTGGTTTGGTTTTGGTTTTGGTTTGTTGGGCGGGGGGAGGTTTGCTCTTGAGTTGTAGGAGTTCCATATGTATTTTGGATATCAGCCCTTTATCAAATATATGGTTTGCAAATATTTTCTTCCATTCTACTTATAACTTTATGAGTGCAGAACACCTAAATACCACTCGATAATTCATTGTATGTGGTTAGGGCTTACAGATCTTGAATACCATTGTAGGTTTATCTCACTGGCTTGTTGTCTTGGGAAGAACTGGATGCTAGTACAATATCTTTAGGTCTTTCCTTTCAGACTGCCAGGTTCCCCAGAGAAGATTCTTCCAATCTCCTTCCTGAAGGGTATATATACTCCTGATTGCCAGTGTTATGGGAGCTGAGTCGGGGCGGAAGGCTGCAGCTCTCGATATTCATTGTATCAACCTACTCTGAATCCTTCTGTTTTCAATATGGTATCCTTGCTTTTATGTGTGATGTCCCCTGGTCCAGAGGCCTTTCCAGAGACTAAAGTTCTATTCTTCTGCTGGGTAGAGGAGATTTATTATCCTGTTTGGTGCTGGGGAGGGATTGATCTAGGTATCTGCTTCTTAAACAGATACTCTACCATTCTGCTGGGTTTTTTTTCAGTCACACCTTCATTCTCACTTCCAGAAGTACCTGGAACCTAAACCTTTTGGGTATGTTTAGTGTAAACGGAAAGACTTCTGTGCTTTCCCATGCTACTAGTTTAGTACTTGGCTCCAGTTAGCCTTCCAGACTCAACATTTTGTTGTGTTGTCTCCTCTCTCCATTTATTGTAGAATTCCCTTTACTGTTATTTTAACATAATTTTTGAAGAAGATAGAGGTAAGTATGTTTGTCGATTCCACGGTCTTAGCGAAAAGTCCACTCTGCCCTTTTTTCCTTGGTCATGGGTGAGTTAGGTCACTTGTTTGAGGGTGTCAGGTATATATTGTGTGAGTGGAGAAAATACTTAATTTTCTTTAAGTGACCATAAGAGCTTTAACCCTTTACAGGTTTTTGTATGTAAAGGTCAGAGTCATTACTAGAAGAACCATCATTTTTACCTTAATAAAGTTTTTCTGCTTCATCTATTGCAGGTTCTGTTTTCCAGTTTGGCAGCAGCGCTACAAATTTCAACTTCACAAACAATAATCCATCAGGAGTGTTCACGTTCGGTGCAAGTGCCAGCACACCTGCAGCCTCAGCCCAGCCCTCTGGCTCGGGGGGCTTTCAATTTAGCCAGTCTCCAGCGGCATTTACTATGGGGTAAGAGAGCTTTTTGTTGAAATGGAGAATTTAACATAATGAAGGTGTGTGTTTGTGTGTGTGTGTGTTTAGAATCACCAAGGTGCAGTATAGTTGAGGTAAAATCTATGTTCTCCATCAATTTACCATATTACAATTTTGGAGGATCATAGCCTAAGAAAAGAAGCAGGAGAGAGAGAGGGAGGGAGGGAAAGAGAGAGAGAGAGAGAGAGAGAGTGTGTGTGTGTGTGTGTGTGTGTGTGTGTGTGTGTGTGTGTGTGTGTGTGTGTGTGTCTCTCTCTCTCTCTCTCTCGAGGGTATGAGGTGTAGCAGAAAGTAGTGTCCACCACACCATCACCAGTCACGTTTAGTGTTATGATTGTGAACTTTCATCTGAGCATCATGTCACATTACAGAGTTTTCGTTTTTCACAGGTCAAATGGGAAAAACTCATTCTCTTCTTCTGGAACTTCAGTTTCTGGTCGCAAGATAAAGACTGCTGTTAGACGCAGGAAATAAAGGTCTTGATGGTGTTATATACACTGTTTTAACAACAGCTGGTGCCCTACTTTCTGATTCTGGTTTGTACTTTGTGCTGGGTTATCTGAAGTCAGATCTTTAATTTTGGAATTTTCCTCCTTTTTTCTTTACAGAAGCCCCAACTTCACCTCTCCCACTCCCTTTCAAAAAAATAATAGCTAGACTGGTGACTGATTCTTCAGCAAAAATGTTTTATGATCCAGCAAATTATTCACTGATTTTCTTCAGCAAAAATGTTTTATGATCCAGCAAATTATTCACTAGTTTGGCATAGGCTGGCTGAACCCAGGAATCAAGCCCGCTCAAGAGAATGGCTTTGTATACAACCTCTTTGTCTGCACCACCATGTGCGTTGATATGCGTTTTATGGAACGCATTGAAATTGTAATTATATCTGAGGAATTCTGTATAGATTAGAGGATGTTGAAATGAATGGTTTCTATGCTGAGTTCGTGCTGGTGTATGTGTGAAGTGAGTGAGTTGGGTGTATTGTGCACTAAACTTTTCTGATAGAGGAAGCCTGATTAAAGAATGGTCCATGCTACGGACTTGTTAGATCTAGTTCGTTCTCCATTTAATAATTATATGCTATTTCTATACTGGCATTCTTCTGACTATCAC
>NC_041231.1:95170457-95179418 GCF_002837175.3 Physeter macrocephalus
TGTCTGTCACTTTGTTCTGGAGTAGACAGGTATCACACTGCCACGATGACCCAGCTTTTAAACTTTCCCCAAACCCAATTCCACTAGAAGAAAAGCTACTTATTGCTGGTCTTGAATAAACTACCAGGCTTGTGGTGGTAGGTTGAGCAGCAAGAGAATCTGCCTTTGGTGATGTGAAACCAGCGTTCTTCAGAACATCTAGGACACTTCCTTCTTTCAGGGTTTTTGCAGGTTTGAAAGGGCCCTTGCAATCTTCATCTTGTTTCTTCTTACTGCTTGGACTGTTCACTGCAGTGATATCTTGAGCTGACCTCCTTGTAAGTGGCTCTGGGCCACTACTAGGGCCCCAACGTTCTGCTGTCTTTGCCATGGGCACACTAAATGTAAATCCAATTGTGGGACATAAAAACTTGCAACTTTTCTAGATTAAAGTCAATTCAAGAGACATGTTAACTAAATTCAGTATGACTTAGATTAGTCCTAATTGTAACAGGATATATGAGGGAGGTATAGTACATCTGCCTCAGTAGATTTTATGATTGGACATGAAAATCTGAACAAGGGGCTGCCAGTGCTGTTTGGAGAGGTCATTTGTACCTGGTTTGTTAATGATTGTGAAGGACTAGTGGGTGATGGAGAGGAAGTTGTGATCACAGAAGAACTAAAACTGAAGGTAGGCACTGAAGAACCGGTGATGGGTAGAGAGTTTTTCGGTAATACCGGGACTTCCGTTTCCTCCTCCTCTTGAGGTTCAGATGCCACAAAGCGCGTCCTCTCTCGCCTCATCTTCCCACCTCCACCACCTCCTCCGGAAGACAAACCATTGGCTGCAGACACACTGCAATCTGGGTAAGAAGAGCCGCTTTCTCGTTGTTCTCTACTTTGCCCTGGTGTCATGCTGTTTTCTTATCCAGTACTGCGCTTTTTACCTATTCTTTGACTAGTCCTCCTTAATTCACCAGACGGGGTCCGAGCTGGTTTAAAGTAAACTGCTCGATTTGCTGCTCTGGAAACTGGCTTCGGAATCATGAGTCTCTGAACAGGGGGTGGTTGAGAGTCCACCTTTTCCCTTCTGGCCTGAAAATCTGTGGTGGTGTCTGTCCCACTCCTATCAAGAGGGGAATTCAGAGGAGAGGAAAAAACAGACGGAATTCTTTTTGCATCCAGTAGAGGGCTTGACATCTTCTCTAAAGACTGCAGTATCCTCCGAGCTGTTAAACTAGTCACACCATTGGATTGTGTGTTCAGTTGCTTAGCTTTCATCTGTCTTGTGACTGGTGCCTGGTAGGGTGTGTTTTGTAGTTTAGACTGTCTTTGGAACACTTTCTCCTTCACTTGGGAATTTTTCAGTTCTTAAAACAAGTCAGTTTGGAGATTCTCCTTTTTATCCTGGAAAAACGACATATGGTGGGGCAGCAGCTGCTGTAAGACAGTCTAAACTACAAAACACACCCTATCAGGCACCAGTCAGAAGACAGATGAAAGCTAAGCAACTGAACACACAATCCTATGGTGTGACTAGTTTAACAGCTCGGAGGATACTGCAGTCTTTAGAGAAGATGTCAAGCCCTCTACTGGATGCAAAAAGAATTTCATCTGTTTTTTCTTCTCTGAATTCCCCTCTTGATAGGAGTGGGATAGACACCACCACAGATTTTCAGGCCAGAAGGGAAAAGGTGGACTCTCAGCCACCCCCTGTTCAGAGACTCATGATTCCGAAGCCAGTTTCCAGAGCAGCAAATCGAGCTGTTTACTTTAAACCAGCTCGGACCCCGTCTGGTGAATTAAGGAGGACTAGTCAAAGAATAGGTAAAAAGCGCAGTACTGGATATGAAAGCAACATGACACCAGGGCAAAGTAGAGAACAACGAGAAAGCGGCTCTTCTTACCCAGATTGCAGTGTGTCTGCAGCCAATGGTTTGTCTTCCGGAGGAGGTGGTGGAGGTGGGAAGATGAGGCGAGAGAGGACGCGCTTTGTGGCATCTGAACCTCAAGAGGAGGAGGGAACGGAAGTCCCGGTATTACCGAAAAACTCTCTACCCATCACCGGTTCTTCAGTGCCTACCTTCAGTTTTAGTTCTTCTGTGATCACAACTTCCTCTCCGTCACCCACTAGTCCTTCACAATCATTAACAAACCAGGTACAAATGACCTCTCCAAACAGCACTGGCAGCCCCTTGTTCAGATTTTCATGTCCAATCATAAAATCTACTGAGGCAGATGTACTATACCTCCCTCATCTATCCTGTTACAATTAGGACTAATCTAAGTCATACTTAAGTTAGTTAACATGTCTCTTGAATTTACTTTAATCTAGAAAAGTTGCAAGTTTTTATGTCCCACAATTGGATTTACATTTAGTGTGCCCTTCTTCAGCTCCATTTCAGTTTGGGGTGTCTAGTCTTGGGCAGCAAGAAAAGAAAGAAGAACCGCCTAAAGCTCCATCTGCAGCCTTTAGCTTCGATTCAGGTGTCATTAACCCTCCCCCTGCTGCTGCTGACACCACAGCGACCTCTGAGAGCCAGAGCAGCTTCAGCTTTGGAACCACGGACACCAAGAGCGCCTCAGTGGCTCCTTTCACGTGTCAGACGTCAGAAGCAAAAAAAGAAGAATCCCCTGCCTCCAAAGGAGGGTTCACTTTTGGCAGCGCGGAGCCTGCCCCCCCTGCCACCTGCCTCGTTTGCTCTGGGAAGGACAGAAGAGAAACAGCAAGAGCCTGTCACGTCTACATCTCTAGTGTTGGGGAAAAAAGCCGACAGTGGAGAGCCAAAGCGTCCACCAGTGTTTTCCTTTGGGAACTCAGAGCAAACCAAAGACGAGGGTTCTTCCAAGTCAACCTTTAGTTTCAGTTTGGCAAAACCACCTGAGAAGGAATCTGAACAGCCAACGAAGGCCACTTTTGCTTTTGGAGCTCGAACCAGTACTACGGCTGATCAAGGTACAGCAAAGCCAGTTTTTAGTTTCTTGAACAACAGTTCCTCTAATTCAAGTACACCAGCCACTTCAGCTGCTGGTGGCATATTTGGTAGTTCCACCGCGTCCTCCAGCGCGCCTGCGGCTGCCTCTGTGTTTGGACAGGCCAGCAGTCCTGTGAGCAGCTCTGCCTTTGGGGACTCTGCCGAATCCGGTACATCTCAGTCTTTGCTGTTTTCTCGAGAGAGCAAACCAGCAACCACGTCGAGCGCGGGCACAGCTGTCGCCCCATTTGTCTTTGGTCCGGGTGCCAGCAGCAGTGACACTGCCGCCTCTGGTTTCAGCTTTGGAGCTCCCACCACATCGAGTTCTGCAGGACCCTCCTTTGTATTTGGCACTGGACCTTCGGCACCATCTGCCAGTCCAGCGTTCGGTGCTAACCAGACCCCAACGTTTGCACAAAGTCAGGGTGCCAGCCAGCCTAACCCCCCACGCTTTGGATCTGTATCATCTTCAGCTGCACTGTTTTCTGCTGCTTCTCAGCCTGCGCCACCTACTTTTGGGACAGTGTCAAGCAGTAGCCAGCCTCCCGTGTTTGGACAGCAGCCTGGTCAGTCTGCATTTGGCTCTGGGACAGCTCCTAATTCCAGTTCTGTTTTCCAGTTTGGCAGCAGCGCTACAAATCTCAACTTCACAAAAAATAATGCATCAGGAGTGTTCACGATCGGTGCAAATGCCAGCACACCTTCAGCCTCAGCCCAGCCCTCTGGCTCGAGGGGCTTTCAGTTTAGCCAGTCTCCATCGGCGTTTACTGTGTGGTCAAGTGGGAAAAACTCATTCTCTTCTTCTGCAACTTCAGTTTCTGGTCGCAAGATAAAGACTGCTGTTAGATGCAGGAAATAAAGGTCTTGATGGTGTTCTATACACTGTTTAAACAACAGCTGGTGCCCTACTTTCAGATTCTGGATTGTACTATGTGCTGGGTTATCTGAAGTCAGATCTTTAATTTTGGAATTTTCCTCCTTTTTTCTTTACAGAAGCCCCAACTTCACCTCTCCCACTCCCTTTCAAAAAAATAATAGCTAGACTGGTGACTGATTCTTCAGCAAAAATGTTTTATGATCCAGCAAATTATTCACTGGTTTGACACAGGCTGGCTGAACCCAGGAATCAAGCCCGCTCAAGAGAATGGCTTTGTACACAACCTCTTTGTCTGCACCACCATGTGCCTTGATATGCGTTTTAGGGAACGCATTGAAATTGTAATTATATCTGAGGAAATCTGTATAGATTAGAGGATGTTGAAATAAATGGTTTCTATGCTGAGTTTGTGCTGGTGTATGTGTGAAGTGAGTTGGGTGTATTGTGCACTAAACTTTTCTGACAGAGGAAGCCTGATTAAAGAATGGTCCATGCTAAGGACTTGTTAGATCTAGTTCGTTCTCCATTTAATAATTATATGCTATTTCTATACTGGCATTCTTCTGACTATCACCTGTCTTGCCTTTTTCATTATTTTATTATGAAACTTGTGTAAATACAGTTTTGTTTCTGTACTTTTTTGGCATAACATAAATCTGTGAACTTGAAATTTTAATTTTGTGTTAGAAAGGTTTTTTTGTTGTTTAGTCTTGTCTCAGATTTTATTATGTAAATCCCATTATTCAAAGTTGCCTAAATCCATTTGGAAATCTTTAAAAAAAAAATTGGGGATTCTTAAAGTGAGTTTATTGGCTTTTCTGATCCAGTTTTTGTTTGGACCAAAAACCAGTATTGTACAAAGTATTAAGCATATATTTTTATATTTACTGAAATGGACTGTGGTGACTTTGGATAATAAGGAAAAGTTTAATATTAAAGCCATGTTTATTACAGTATAATTAACATGTTAAACCATGGGATAAATGCCATCAATAAAAAACTATGAAATACATTTTGTTCTAGTGTTAAATCCTAGTGGAGGTATGAGTGTTAGTGGAAGGGAACCTTTTTATGAAGGTTAACAATGGTCAGTTAGAAGAAAAATTCTGAAGAATACATTGAAGTGATTTGGACAACTCCTAAGTGAAGGGGAAGTGTCTGAAGGTAATCCTGCTTTATGTCTGGTGCTAGGAATCACACCTACTTTGCATATAAATTGACATACCTTTTTAAAAGTTGAAACTAAACACACGCAGCCATTTCTGTTTGTACCTGTATCTTCCTTGATAGGTGACTAGACAATGTTTTATTGATACAGTTCTTGGAGATGCATGCCCAAAATAGCCCACAAAAACTTCAGTAGTCATTTTGTGGAATTTTTTGGATTATTTTATCAATTTTTTAAAACTAGATTTCTTTCCTGTGGTCCATAAAAGTGCTCTTGGGACAGCGTTTGATAATTGTATTCTTCAGTTTGTACATATGATTATTCTGTGGCGACTTTTATTTTGCTGAACTTTTGGTTAAATTCAGTACTTTAAAATGTTTAAGAGCTTTTCTGTGTTTCCAGTGACATGGTTTCTCTTACTGAAAATGTCTTAGCCCATCATCAAATGCTGGTTTCGGAGTAGGAATTTTGTATTTATAATTCTCACCTTATTAAATAGTACACATTTGACATGAACCTCTTTGGGGGCAGATGATGGTGAATGCTAAAAGAAGTAAACTGGAAACCTGTGGGGTGTTGATGCTGAGAACTTAATGCCTAACTAAACTGCATGTTCGTTCACTCTTAGCCATTCTTTAGGTCGATATGGATGGGAATATTAGGCTTTCTATTCTGGGAAAGATTTTTCATTAAAAATGTGCTGGAAATATTTCATTTTATTTAGTAATTTTTTTTTTAAAGCAAGTAACTGAAAACCAAACTTAGGGTGGCTTATCTTATAAATGAAATCTCCTGGCCCCCAGAACTGAGATCGCTAGGGCTAGAGTATTTGGGACTTAGGTAGGACTTGTCTTTTCATCTCAACTGCTTGAACTCTTCAGGCTGCACACGGCAGCTATAGAAAACATTCGTGGTAGCAGCTCCATCCTCAAATCAGTCCCTGCTTAAGCTCAGCAGAGGTATCTCTTCGTCGGACTGGTGCAGGCTGTAGACCCACTCCCTGTGGCTGTAATAGCAGCCTTGGGTTCCATGCTCCATACACAAATGAAAGTCAAGCGCTGTTTGTGGAAGAAGGGGAAACGTTATGGAAAGAAAACAATAAAAGCCCACTTCTCGTGCTGGATCAATGAGGAATTGTTTTTAACTGAAAATAATCTCTGAAGGTAAGAAAGGCATATGCAGAAAGATGGAATAATCAGGTATGTTTATATAATTGGGTTGATTTACAAGAGGGTCCATTGTTCTCAATGTACATCAACATGCTTGGTGAGGTGGGCCAAATATATATCCTGGGACCTGCTCACCAGAGACTGATGCATCACTGGGTCCAGGTAGGGCCCAAAATCATTACATGAGCACCTGGAAGACTTCTGATGCATGAGGTCCAGGCATGCCTCTCTCAAGGGGGAGGTTGTTTTTTTTAGTAATTTACAGTTTGGGGCATTAAGAAAAAGAGGTACAATTCAGACAACTGAAATTAAGTCTTTAGCTATTTGTTACAAATTTCTCTTGGAATTAGGATTTTATTGCTTGAAATAAGTGTTGGACTAATTTTAGCAATTTGTAACCAGGCCATAAACTTCCTGGTTTAGCCTGGGGAAGAACTTATGTTTTCTTTGTTTCAGTATGTCATGTGCTGGGCCTGTTTGGAAACTGACAAATTTGGTACAGTAAAATTGAGAAAAATGGGTGTGCTGGGTCTAGGTACACACACCAGCTATATATACCATGTCAGAGCTTTCATTTCCTTGTAATATGGGGCAACTTTTATAAGCTTACCTCAGACATCCACTGTGGTTTCCAGAATGTGTAGTAGTAGTTCATGGCTGAGGTCCTAACAGCACACTGTCTACAGGATTCAGACCACGCCACAGTTTAACTACATTTAAGTTTATCCTTTATTATCTTTGTGTTTCTCGAGGAACCTGTGGTGTCTCCTGTTCTAGTTTTGTTTGTAAAGGTCTGAATAGGGAATGCTTACAAGACCAGACTAGGATTAAATTGCCCAGCTCAGTCTTCTACTAGCTACGAGACTCTGACTTCTGGTTCCTCACGTGTAATGTGGGTCCTTAGTATCTTGCACTGTGGTTGGAATGGTTAACTTTAAGAAACAGACAGGATTAGTTTAACATGAAAAGCTTAGTCATCTACAGCTAACTTCTGAGTGACTTGCTAAAAGAATATATCTCAAAGTGGATGATTTTTTTTTGATAGACCTCTATTTCTGAAAGCATTCATCTCCTGAAGGCAGAGAATGCTAGAGCAGCTGTATTTGGAAGCAAGAGATTCTGGAGCAAACCTCAAAAGAAACAGGCAAAACACAAAAGCATTGGCGACCAGGTATTTATTGAGACAAAGAATACAAATTGGTGGCAAATTATTAAAAATAGAATGTTGCATTTTCATTTATAGGCAGGCCATCAGATACTGTTTGTGGATCAAGCCATACTATAATGAACTGCAAAGATATATGCACACAGCTTGAGATGAGGAACTTTACCCAGGCAAGCACGTATTGCAAAGATTTTGGCCTTTGGTATGGGGTTGGGGGGGTGGGAAATGGCAAGTAACTGAAGTATTTGCCAGATTTTAGGAATACTGCTATTATTTAGGAATATTCTTTAAAAGGAACAACAGCCTGTTTTCATAGGAATAAGTGTAGAATAAAAAAAGTTAATACATTCCCATCAAAAAGCCCTTTATTCCCAAGTAGTTTACTTTTCAACTCCTGTCTTCCTTTTGCTGGAAATAGTTTATGCCTAAGTGAAACGCCCAAACAAGTCACTTAAGGGAAAAAAAAATCCTTCTTTTAGAGTTAGAACAATTTTTACTGTCATTTGAAACATTAAAGAGTTTTATAAATTTAGACAAAGCCCTCAAATTTATGTTTTTTCAATCCTAAATATTTGGGAGAAACTAGGTGACTGTTTAGGGAGAAGTCACTTCTGAAGCAGTGCCACACGAGCAGCACCCAGGTGCTGGCTTTCTCTCTAGTCACAGACTCGCTAAAAGCACAGCTTGCTCGCCGCTGCTCCCTGTCACCTAGCTCAGCCCAGCGTGCGTTCAGTAAGTCAGACTTTTCTCAAGGTGCAGGAGCCACTCAGGCTGCACATTTCGTAACAGGTAGAGTTTCTAGATGCCTAAATTAACAGCATGACCTGTGGTTTTATATACGGTATGTTCACTGAAATAGTATTCTCAGCATGACTCCTAATTTTTGTTCCCTTCTTATCTTGTAAAAGTGATGAATAATATTAATACTATAAAGACAACTTTCTTTTTGCCTTTTTAGGCTGTAGAGCGCCAGTATGAGAATTCTGTCTTGACACAGAAAATTCAGCATTTCTGTAAATGAAATATAATAAAGTATACTGAAAATAGGGAGGCCCCAAGAGAAAAACATGTGGCTCCCCCTTCTTCCCCATTTTGTCATTTTTTCCCCCCAACTTGGGAATCAAAAATCTCCCTAAGTGCTGAATTCATAAACAGACTTGGATTTTGTTGTACAGGCAGACAAAGTAACACTTTTTACTTGATAGGGCTACATAGTGTAACTTGAATCCTGAGAAATGCATCTAAAGTATAAAACAAACTGGACTACATATTTCCTTTTGTTTTACTGTATAAAAATAGCCTAAGTGGTGAACCATCGAGGAAATTATACATTAAAGATGTATTCCAGAGCTACATGTCAGAAGGGTACGTTTCAACTCCAATTCCCAATCAGGGGCAAAGGGGGTGTATACACTGATGCTAATGTATACACTACAAATTGGTAAGTTTATGTAACATTTCCTAATAATTTCTCCTCTAATTTAAGAAGTTAGCGGATGGTTTGGGTTTGTTTACTGTGAAGGGCCATAACACTTTATCTTCCCAGAAACAGGTGGATGATCTGTTTAGTATTTTTTTTTTTTTTTTTTTTTTTTTTTTTGCGGTACGCGGGCCTCTCACTGTTG
>NC_041231.1:95179585-95190307 GCF_002837175.3 Physeter macrocephalus
GATCTTCCCGGACCGGGGCACGAACCCGTGTCCCCTGCATCGGCAGGCGGACTCTCAACCACTGTGCCACCAGGGAAGCCCTGTTTAGTATTTTGACATTTAACTAATAATAGGCTTTCTTTGATGGATTTACTATAAAATTATTTTGTAAAGCATTGTTTATGAAAACCATAAATCATGGCTCATGGTTTTCATGAAATTATAAACCATGGTTCATGGTTTATGAAATTTTACAATAAGAAAGGGCATTAAGGACACTGTTAAGGTTTCTATAAACAAATTGAAAATATTCACACGTTTTAAATGTAAAAAAAAAAAAACACTTTAAAAACTGATATAGTAATAGCAAATGTATTTGCTGTTAAGACCAAAATAAAGCCTAGATTGATCATGTAAGCACCCTAGTTATGAACTGTTCAACACAGTTTAGTGTTTTGGGGGAAAATAACAGAGATGCAGAAAATGCCTAAGAAACAAAACTTTTAGTTCAGATATACCTCAGCACAGCTAACTGGGCCATCTAACAAAAGCACATACACACACTTAAAGCTCTACAACTATGCAATCGAAGAATAAATTAAAATGGCAATACACAAAGTGTTACTTAACATTTCCCTCAAAAACATCATCCCTGGCAGGCCCCAAATGAGCTGCTGGCCCACAGAAGCGAAGAACTTGGAATAATGTCTGGAAATGCTACTCTTCCTTGTTACAGAGAAGAGTCCCTAAGGGGAAAACTGGTAAGTATTTCACAGGCTACTAGTATTTAATCATGAAATGCTATTATTTAATTCCTTGATGCTTCAAAAGTTAAGTTATGGAACAATATAATATAAGGAAACTAGTATGTGAATATCCTGTATATAAAGAGAAGTTATATTTAGAACACTGAAAAGCACTAATACTTCATGCTGTGCACATACTGGGAATATTGTTTTACAGTAAATATGCAAGTTTGATAGGACTGCTTTTCCCCACATATTTGTGGTTTGATTTAGGGCACTGAAAACACTTGCACATGAGTTTCAATGTAAATTTACAGTGAAAACTTACCCTCCCCACCAACCCCATTAAAAGCAATCACTAACTTACCTTTTTCTTTAAAAAAAAAAAAAAAAAAAAAATAGGATAAGATAGCAATATGACTTAATACTTTTTCATCATCATGCAAAAAATCTGTCCCCAAATACATGTTTAGGCATTAAGAATAGTTATAAAGTTATTACATCATTCCTGCAGTAAACTGCAGTACAGATTTTAAAATTTCAAGTCAGGGAACTGCTAGGCCGGCCTCACTTTCCCCTCTCTCTCTTGCAGCTAACTCACCAGCTCCTGGGATGGGCGCTAAGTGGCTTATCAAATGTGTGTCCCCACTCCCTCCCCCCAAAAAGCAAAGACAAAAGCTTCCTCAAGAAGTGTTAACTAAGAGATGAGTGTGTTCACAAAACACAACTGGACATTTTCCATCATTTTGGGATAAACCAAAATAAGTTTTTAAAGTTTCATTTGGAGATTTCAAAGCTGAAAATGCTTTCAGCAAGTTCTAATACCCTAGATCTTAAGTATATACTGTCCGTTATTGATTATGACACCACTTGCCTTCGGTTCAATCTAAAAATTTTAACACTTAACAGGTTTTTCTTCTGGAAAAGTTCTTTGACATTCAAGTAAAATCACTACTTTCAGCATAGTCACCTGCATCACAATGGAGCAACTGCTTTAATTTCTAAATCATCAGTTAATGTAACCCAGGGATACTGATGGTCTTGATATATAATTTAGTCTTGTCATTATTCCAGAGAGTATGGAATTCAGGGCTTTTTGGGGCATCATCTGACCCCATTTCTTTTTACCACAATGGTTCCTGCTACAATGTCATAGGCTGTTCGATTATGCTGAAAAAACAGCAGTGTGATGAAAGCAGGGAAAAAAGAAGCAATAGAAAAATTCTTGATCAAAGCTCGTATAGTGGACCTAAAAAATTAAAGCAAAAAAAAAAAAACCAGATAAGTTGTATACCAATTACATGTAGATTAATAGTATTCTATGAAGTTCAAGATGTATTTAAAACATATTCAAAGTATAATTAACAGAGTTTTAACCTTTGATAACTGAATTACTTTCAAGTAGCAAAGTATGATCAAACGACCTGGGCTAGTCCTAAAGACTTCGTAACATAAAAGTTAGACTAGAACTTGCACATGAAAAGCAATAATATGTCTTAGAATGTGAACTAAAAGTTTACAGTAGTTTCTAGTATTTTGACAGAAGACTAGAATAACTATTCCCTTTACTTAACCCTTTCTATAGTCACATTACTTTTAGTACCTCTATACTTTTAGTGTGTTTTCACGATCTTCTAAACTGAGTACACTTAACACAGTCCCATTTTCTACCTTCTAGGAAGAGCACCAGCATTTCAATCAGATCTCTTCTTTCTTTGTGGGCTTCTGTGATTAAGGAAAGCTTTAAAAAGCTTTCAACAGTAGCTCAGAAGGGGGAATTGTCCTACTAACATTAGATTTCTGCCTTTCAGTGCACTGAACGGTTATAGGATAACACAGCAGCTGAGTGTGCGCTCTGAATCCAGACTGCTTGGTTTCAGATTCATTTTCTACCAACTACTAGTTGTGTTACACATCTGTAATAAGAGGGTTATAGTACCTATCTTAAATTAGTTACTACATATGCAATGTTTTTAAAACAGTTCCTGGTTAATGAGGTGCTCAATAAATATTAGCCCTTATTGACGCTCATTAAAGGTAATAGCCAGGGCTTCCCTGGTGGTGCAGTGGTTGACAGTCCGCCTGCCGATGCAGGGGACACGGGTTCGTGCCCCGGTCTGGGAGGATCCCACATGCCGCGGAGCGCCTGGGCCCGTGAGCTATGGCCGCTGAGCCTAGGCGTCTGGAGCCTGCGCTCCGCAACAGGAGAGGGAGCCTGTGCTCCGCAACGGGAGAGGCCACAACAGTGAGAGGCCCCCGAACAGCAAAAAAAAAAAAAAAAAAAAAAAAAAAAAAAAAAAAGTAATAGCCAGGATTATTAGAATCACAAAAATGTAAGGAAATTTTAAAGATGTGAGCAAATTCAAGGCTTTTTCTAGTCTCTTGTTTAAACAACCCAACTTTGAATCATTCTGGCAGCAATTCCAGCCAGTATCCTGTTTTGCTCAACTGATTACCACCTACTCACCTCCACAACTTCCATTATCACTATCTGTACCTTCCCCCAGAGCCAGATGCCAACAGCTAGCCATGAGTACTGGAAGTATTACAAGCTCTATCACTTAGGAGCAGGATGCACGCATGTATAGCTGTCAAAATTCTTATTGCCTATTCAAGATGGGATAATGACAGGTATTACCAAATGGAAGCTTCAAGGCAGAGCAGTAACTAAACTCCAATATCCACAGATCTAGAGAATAATAAAGCTAGGCCTGGAGCACTGATATAGAGAGCAGCCATGCCCAAATCCTCCTCTCATTGAGACCTACAGTTCATAAAATGCTTACCTTTGAAGATGTATACTGAAGGAGGAATCTATAATCATTGAAAACATTCAAACTTTGTTTTAAACTTAATAAATGTAAGCCTATTATATGCCATGAAGAACCAACATCCTAAAAATACTTTTATCAAATGGTATAACTTATGAAAATAATTTTTAAGTAATCAATACAATTCATAAGTACATAATACATTAAGCTTAAAAAAAGAACTTACGTTGTAATGCTAACATTTGAGGAAGGAATCACTAAAACCCGACTTGGTGCAATAAGCACTGATGTATCACATGTCACAACTCGAAGCCCTAGCAGGAACTTCCCTGGGGTGGCTCCACCTGCTCCCCAAATGCAAATTATCTAAGGAAAGAAGGATAATTTTGAAATAATTTACTGGCTCAACTATACCAATTTTAAAGGTAAATTTTCCTGCCATATGATTCATGTTTTAAATTTTTCAAGTTGGAAGAATTTCATAGAATGCTTAAGGGTTAACCTTTTTAATGCATTTCTGCAGGTCTCTAACTAATCTTCAATACCACAAGATATCTACTGTAATATTTCTCTATGACCCATTATATTTTTTAGCAAGTTGCTTCTATGGAAAGATGCATTTCAAGTTCCACAACCAACTTACAATATATTTTTGGACAACAAGACTGAAATGTATTACAAAGAAACTGAAAAATGTCTCCATTCCGAAAGTTTTAACTTGGAAAGTATTATGTTAAAGGAAATTTAGAAAAAAATAAAGACATTTGACAAATACATGATTAAAAAAAAAATTTCCACTACTTTTTTGTCTTGGGCTGATAATCTAAATTTAGATTATTCAATACTAATATTTGCTGAAGTCAGTAGCTTACCTCATAAAAACAAACTAATAATCTGTATATAAGCGCCACAACCATCATTTTCTGCAAGTCTTCCATTGATGTGTCTTCATCTATTTCTTCTATTATATAATGCATAGCAAACTTAGAGATATCCCTACAAAAAAATAGTTTTTGGTTACAAAGAATTAGTTACCAGAGCAGTTGCATTGATTTTTTTCATTAGTGTAAATCAAAAACTTTAATTGAAATTATAAACTAATCTTTAGGTTTCCAACTGTCAAGTTTCACAAAACATTCATGAGCTTATTCAACAAATAAGTACTACCGTGAGCAGGCGCTGTACTAGTCCTGGGGATAAAATGGCAAGTGAATTCAACATGGTCTCTGCTTTCACAGAGTTTCTAACCCAGCAGGTAAAGCAGAATAAATAATAATGAAGTGGGAAATGGGCTATAAAAGAGAATCATTGGGTACTTGGAGACACGTACCAGGCACACTTAACTTAGTGGAGGCTTCCCAAAAATGACGTTTAAGGTGAGATCTGAAGGATGAAGAGAGGTTGGCCAGACTAAGAAGGGAGAAATTTCAGAGAGGGGTTAACAAGAGAGAAAGCCTTTAAGCAAGAGTATGATGGAAGCTGTAGGCAGTTCAGTGTGGGGCTCAAATAACTAAGTGTGAGAGGTGAGTGATTAAGAAATAAGGGTATCTGTTAAAATATATGAGGACATTAATAAGACTTACCCTGATGGCAATGAGAAACTACTGAAGGATTTTAAGGCAGGAGAGTGGCAGAATCAGAATTTATGATCTCTTTGGTTTTCTATCAGAGACTGAATTGAGATAAAACAGGAGACAGTAAACTGAGATACCAGTTAGAAGACTTGTGTTATAAGCCAAGCAAGTGATGGCAGTGACTGGACTAGGGAGAAGCAATAATGAAAAATGAAATTCTGACAGTGAAAAGGAAATGGTATGGGTTGAAGGTTATTCAAGAGACTGAACAGAAAGGAGTCAGTTGGTACTTGATTGGATGTGTAGGGCGTAAGGGAGGGAGAGACAGGGAAGAATCATAGTACATTCAGGCTCCTGGCAGGGGCCCTGAAATTTAATTACCAGGGTCTGAACTTGACTGTCACTTACTGCCTTTGTAAATTCTGGGCTTAACTTATTGTAAGCCCAAATTTCAATCTCTATAAAATGGAGATATTAACCTCTACTTTATAATGGTGGCAAGATTAAGAATCCATACAAAGCCTAGCACACAGAAAGTGCTTAGCAAGTGATAACTGCTATTATGATTGTTAATCTGAAGGGAAGATTATTCAAATAAATAGCTCACTTTGCAGTTCACTTGGAACTTGCCTGACAGTATACGCAACCCCATTTGGAAATGCCATCTAGCTGATTATTAATAGTTCATCTACCAAAACCTCTTTATGCCTTTGTGTTTAGATACTCCACTCTGAAAACGATTTTAAGAGAAAAATTTGCAACTGGCCTAAGAAAATAGTGAATAAAATCAAACCAGGGTTGGAGGTTCCTTTCACCTACTTTTGATAGGTGAAATTCCCCACATCTTGCAAAATTTATTAAGTGTTTTTCTCTCTTTTGTAGTTATTTCTTAAAACCAACAAGAAAGCAAATCTGACAAAGCTCCTATAAAGAAATCATTGACACTGGCACACAGATTATCCATATAGTCACTTGCAGGCATGAAAAAAAGTTAAAGCAAGATCTCGACAGTAGACATTAAAGCCCTTCTGCAAATGGCCTTAACTTACTTTATTCCACTGAGGTGCATAATGCTTAAGACAATGGTTGCTTTTATAAAGAAGAGAATAAAGAAATCCACCATCTCTGCCATGAATCTGTGGGCCAAGGATGGAATAACATACTCTCTACCTGTAAATTAAAACAAAAAAAAGAAAAAAGTTAGGAAAACTAATCGTTGCACATAGGCCTTGGAACCCAAGCTAGGTAATGAATGTAAAGTCAAGGTACAACTTGCTGATAAAAAAATTTTATAACTGCAACAATTATTGGTATTGACTTCAATAGGGCATGTTATTAAAACAGCAACGCTACTTCACTGTTTACTGAGCAGTTTAAAGCTTGTTTTCACCCCCTTAATGTTTAGAAATGATTTCACAGATAAATTTCATTATTTCAAGTCCTCAATACATTTCACTAGGGATTCAAATAAGGAGACTCCAGGTGATTAGAAGCCTATGACACAAAATTAAACTTTTTTTTAAGCAAAATATCAAGGTTAAGTGTAGACGGTACGAAGTAAACCCCTGTGCCTCTCATCTTACCCCTTATTCATTTAGTTTGTCTTGCTTTCTATGTAACAAATCCACTGATTATCAAGCTGCCATCCTAAATTCTGAATCAAATTCAGGCAACTAGGTCTTGTCCCATATTATCTGTGGCTGGATAAAGTAAACAAAAAGTCTAAATAATACACCAAAAAGTAAGTGATTCAGAATATTCTAATTCCCATACAGAAGTAGACAACACACAAGATGAAGCCAAGGCCCAAAGGTTCATAATTCCATTTGCATTCATGAAAATCTCCTTTAATATCCGTCAGTTCCACTGTCCCTAATT
Source organism: Physeter macrocephalus (assembly GCF_002837175.3). Taxonomy (NCBI): domain Eukaryota; kingdom Metazoa; phylum Chordata; class Mammalia; order Artiodactyla; family Physeteridae; genus Physeter; species Physeter macrocephalus. The sequence continues at coordinate 95,186,534 of NC_041231.1, forward strand.
CATAAAATCATATTAACTATAGATAATATAGTTAATACATCCATGTCTGGATTCTTTCCAGCAACACCAGTCAAAACTTCCCCTCCCCCCAAGCCGGGTTTGCCGTCTGAGTGTGAATTAAGCTTCGGATCTCACTCCACACCGTGGAGACGAAGGCTAAGAGGACGCTTTGAGGAGCAAAGACTTCTCTGCACGTGGAGACCACCAAACCGGGGAGCCAGGGAACCGATTCGAAGCGCTACGTCTAAGGGAAGGCGCACGCAGGGCCGCGCTGAACACCCTGCGAGCTGACAGACGCGCAGACGCCACGGCGAGCGCGGCAGCGGTGACAGCGGAGAGGGGCCCGCCGGCCCCGCCCCCAGGTCGCTCCCCGAAGAGCCTCTCACCTGCCTGCCGCCCGGTCTCGCTCGGGGCTCGCGAGGCGGCGGCGGGTCCTACCCTCGTCGCGGTGGTTGCCCGGGCCGGCGGCTGCACGTGAGGCGCGCGGGCTCCCGGGCCGGCGACCGGAGCCGAGGCGGTGAGGCCGGCGGAGGCCGGCGGCTCGGGCCCGGCGGCCGCGGCGCTCAGGAAGTAGAAGGGGTTGTAATAGCCCAGCTGCAGGGGCGGCGGCCCGGCGGCCGGAGCAGCGGCGGCGCCCGCGAGGTAGCTGGGAGCGGGCGGCTGGGGGCTGCAGTAGGCGGGGAAGGCGGCCAGGCCGCTGTGCCAGGTGAGGTAGCCGCAGTAGGACTGCCACAGCCACTCGTGCACCTGCCGGGAGTACTCGCGGGCGCTCAGCCGCGCCGGCTTCTCCCGCGGCGCCGCCGCCTCGGGCGCCTCGCAGCCTGCCGGCGCCTGCAGGCCCGCACCGGGGCCGGAGCCAGAGCCCGCCTCCCTGCCGTTCTCGGGCTCGCGCGGCGGCTCCGACTCCTCGGCGGCGGCCGCAGGGGGAGCGAGGCCCGGGGCTGGGGGCCGGCCCGGAGCCTGGGGTTCGGCCTGCGGCCCGTCCCGGGGCCGTGGGGCGGCGGCGGGAAGGCCTCTTCGGGAAGGAACGGGCTCGTGGTCCCCTCCGCCGTCGTCCTGCCCGGGAGGGCGGCCTCGGGCTTTCTCCGGCCCCTCCGCCATCGTCGCCTCAGCAGCACACTCGGCGGTCCTGTCACTGCGCCGTCTCACTCCCCCACTGGCCCCTCCCCAACGGCCCGGTAGCCACCGCCGCAGCCGCAGCCGCAGCCGCAGGCGTCAACAATCCGCCACCGGAAGCGGAAACCCACCCCCTCGTCGGCGTCGCCGGGGCGGAGCAAGGAGGCGGGGCGTGAGAGTGGGCCTTGGTTCTCAGAGCCTTGGGAGGCAGGAGGACTCCTCCTCGGCTGGGCGTCGTGGGCTTATCGCTTGAGGGGCCCAGGCTATCACCCGTCCCCCAGACACACACCTCTGGTGGTTTTAATGAAGTTGGAGTCCCGAGGCTTCTCCAGATAATCTCACGGGATGTGGACTCAGGCTGCTCCGGGAGAAATAGCTGATGGAGGAAGAGGATTTCAGAGAGAGGTCCCAGGGCTGGGCGCCGCCTTTTCTGTTTGGGGCCGCGACAGTTTTGGTCTCTAGGCACAGGGCTTGTTACTTGTTTCCGCCTGCGTTCATTCCAGTTAACTGGTCCTCGCCCATCTGTGCTCAAGGTGATATGAGGCATATCCCCTTAGAGGATAAGAAATTGATAACCAAACCATACTGGGATCTATCAAGATAGTATGGCTCAGCGGCAGAGGTCTTGATTGTAAGAGAAAAGAGGAGTTATGTTGATTTAAGAGCTAGACTCTGTCCTTATCCTGGAGCTGACCTGTGTCCATAATATCTTACTCTCCACTGCTGCAGACACAAGCCTACTTCAGCAAAACTGTGCCTTTCCTCAGACCCGTTGTCTCAGCCTTTGGTGCCTGCCTTTTATTTTCTGTTAAGCAAGGCCCCGTTCATATCCCAGGGCTTTGGAGCCTCCTCTGAGTACCGAAGCCCAGGCACGATTTCCCCTTCCTCTGAACTATATATGGCACCTTACATATGTATAGTTTAATACACCTTCCTATGTCCTTAAGTTGGTTAAGTGATAGGAATATATCTTTGTATCCCCAGTCCCATACAGGAGATCTACAGGGGCCAGGTATTGTGGGTTACACTTGTTAACAATGATTCCCATAATCACTCTTGACTTTGCTCTGGGAGATGAAAGTAAAAGGCTTAACTTTTGCCCTGAAGAAGCTAATGATTTGGTTAAAGGGAAGGACTTTCATGAAACACTCGAAGACCTATTTAAGACAATACCAATATAATATGAGTGCAAAATAAGGGAAAGATAATGGTGGCCTATTGCTAGAAAGGTTACCCTTACAAATGTGATTTTTAAAATCAACTCTGGGACTTCCCTGGTGGCGCAGCAGTTAAGAATTTGCTTGTCAATGCAGGGGACATGGGTTGGATCCCTGGTCCGGGAAGATCCCATATGCCACGGAGCAATGAAGCCCACGAGCCGCAACTACTGAGCCCACGAGCTGCAACTACTGAACCCGGCACTTCTAGAGGCCGTGCTCCACAACAAGAGAAGCCACCGCAATGAGAAGCCCGCGCACCACAATGAAGAGTAGCCCCTGCTCACCGCAACTAGAAAAAGCCTGCACGCAGCAACGAAGACCCAATGCAGCCGAAAAATTAAAAAAAAAAAATCAACTCTGAAAAAGTTGTAACATTTAAACATGCATTCCAAGTTTGGGTAGGGGAGGAAGGAGAAGCAGGAACAAATAAATGAAGATAGCATGGAATGAGTGTAAAATATTGTGGTTATTGGAGACACTGGTCTTTGTTTTGCATACCACTGATTAGGTAGCACCTGGCACAGTGCCACTCACATAGGAGACATTTATATTAATTAGTACTCTTGGCTGCAGTTATCAGAAATCCAATTGTAACTGATTTAAGAGAGAAAAAGTAAATGAATTTATTGACTTGCATAGAAAGTTCAGGAGTACTTTAGGTTTCAAGGATATCTAGTTATAGATAATCATAACAGCTTCAGGAATCACCTGTTTTTCTCTTTCTTTGACTTCGCTTTTGAGAAAGTAAGAGTGTTTCTGTTTCGGTGATAAACCTAATTCTAACTGGCTTAAGCAAAAATAAAATTACTGCCTTTTGTAATCAACAAATTCAGAGGTTCTACATAATATAAGAAGGTTCAACAGTACATCTAATAGGCATTCCAAAAGAGAGAAAAAGAAATAATGGCCAATAATTTTCTAGAATTGAAGGAAGATGACTCTTTACGTTGAAGAAGCACATCAAGTCTTAGGAAAATAGCATATACATATAACACATATATGATGAATATAAGCAAAGAGAAAAATAATGATCTTAAATAGCAGCAGTTAAAACGTAACCTAACTAGAAAGAAATGACATTTAGACTGGAAGCCATATTGTCAAAAGTAAAAATATGCCAAAGATAGTGGAACATATATAGTACAGAGTATATAACTATATATATAGTTATATATAAATGTAACCTGGACAACCTAGTAAATCATCACTCAAGAATGAGGATGTGATGTAATGCACCACTGCTAATCCAAACAACACCCTGATCAACCCTAGTCCCTTCCCATCATACTCAGCCAAGGACTGAAGTCTCAGGGATATAAAAAGGGAAGTATTCATGAGTCAAAAATATAAATGGGGGCTTCCCTGGTGGCGCAGTGGTTGAGAGTCCGCCTGCCGATGCAGGGGACACGGGTTCGTGCTCCAGTCCGGGAAGATCCCA
>NC_041231.1:95190647-95206299 GCF_002837175.3 Physeter macrocephalus
CAGAATAGGCACTTCCCTGGTGGTCCAGTGGTTAAGACTCCATGCTCCCAATGCAGGGTGCACGGGTTCCATCCCTGGTCGGGGAACTAAGGTCCCGCATGACGCAGCCAAAAAAAAAAAAAAGAAAAAAAAAATCAAAATTAAAAAAACCTCAGAAATAAAGTAACAACTTGGGAAAGAATTAGAAGTAAGAGAAAAAGTGGTTTCAGAAAATACTGAACTAGAAGGAACGCAGGAGTAAATACAGATGGTGCCCAAGAGAACTAGAATTTGAAAATGAGATTTTAAATAAATATAGAAACAAATGATTTTAGAGAAAAGATAAATATTGAAGATAGGTAAAGAAGATCCAGTGTATGGATTAAGAGTTCTTGCTAAAGAAAACCAAAGCGAGCTAACAGAATACAACGCATAATTCAAGAGAACTTTTCCTGAAGTAAAATACATATATTCTATTTGTATATATTCACATATATATTCATATATACATTTATATATATATATATATATATATATTCAAAACCTCACACTGTATACTGTGCGCCTGAAAGCACTGAGCATGAACAAGATGTATTCTAGTCAGTAAAATTACTAGACTTTACATTTTGAAAAATGGTCATTTAGGCCAAAAAAAATTTGAGAGAAAATTGGATTACCATGAGACTTCAACATTAACACTTTATGTGAGGAGAAAATGGTGAAACATTTAAAATATTCAAAGAAAGAAAATGAGAACCAAGTACCCTGTATCCAGCAAAACTGACTTTAAAGTATAAAAGCCTATTGGTTATCAAAATGAAAGAACTCAGAATGTTACTTGAGTTCTTCCTGAGGGGTGCAGCTTGGCAACCACAATTACTGACAGTGACACAAAGACAGTTAGTGAAACTTGCAATATTACTTGTAGAACCAAGACTAAATGAGGCTTTGTTTCAGTCAGGGTCCAGTCAAGAGATAGAAACTGCACAATAATTTGAACAGAGGACATTTACTATGAAGAATATTAATGGAATTGGAATAAAGGGAGGCTGACTAGCAAAAGGCAAAGAGAATTCTTACCATATAGGAACAGTAGATACAGGGAACAGCCACCACTCCTGAACTGAAATAGAATGGCCAAGAAGCACCCTTGCCCCCATGCCCCATCCACCTCCTTGTTGGAGAGGGCATGACTGTGGCTCCCTGCTGTGGCCTCAGTGAGCCCCGTTAGAAATCCTCTCTGGAGTTCTTGGAGAACTAGCCACAGCAAGGTGCCTTTATCAGAATTCACCGCAGAGTCCCAGAGAAGCCACTTACAGGAAGGTGCTATACCAGCAGCACTCCACTCCATGAAGCCATCTAAAAAACGGTGTACTGGGGGAAGCTGCCCGGGGAAGCTGCCGCTTGTTGTTGGCTACTGGGCACTGCTGAAAGGAACCACACACTCCGCAGGAGCCCAAGGAGATAAGTACAGGAGAATCAGAAAGAGAAGCCTCTTCCTCCTCCAGTGCCTCCCCGCCCCTACTATGGCCCCGCCCCCTCCTTGCAACAGCACCTTCTGCTAGCAAAGCCTAACATTAAACCAGCTGATATGGGAGAAGTATTTACAGAGTTCAGCTCCATTATTGCATAGCAAGCAAAGATTTGGAGCTGAGAGCCACAAAAAGTATAACCTGAGATGGATTTGTACTCCGAAATATTGGTACAAAATTACTGTAAAACTGGAAAGGAGTTTGGGAGGAGCATCGGCAAAAATTTAACTTTTCAGTATATTGACGGTGGCAATATTAGTATTTTGAGAATGTATGTGTAATATGGGGTAAAATGAGTAATTATCATTAGTATGAACTACCTATCTAGTTTCCTGCACGAAGCCTGCGCTCCGCAACGGGAGAGGCCACAACAGTGAGAGGCCCGCGTACAGCAAAAAAAATAAATAAATAAAAATAGAAATAAATATATATATATGGATTCTGGAAAGAGGGCAGTACATGAATCTTGAATCTGCATGAATCACCACATCCAAACAGACTGTATAGTGAAACCAAAAATGCATGGGGCAACATTTACAACTAAACTAGGTAACAGATAACTCCACAAACCCCAAAATACTAGTGTGGGATCAAACCACAAATGCAAAATTGCATAGTGCTAATGCCGAAAAAAATCAGATAAAAACTGTGACGATATTAAGAAAATTATATAAGACATGAAAGAAAAATCAGAATAGGGACTTCCCTGGTGGTCCAGTGGTTAAGACTCCATGCTCCCAATGCAGGGTGCACGGGTTCCATCCCTGGTCGGGGAACTAAGGTCCCGCATGACGCAGCCAAAAAAAAAAAAAAAGAAAAAAAAAATCAAAATTAAAAAAACCTCAGAAATAAAGTAACAACTTGGGAAAGAATTAGAAGTAAGAGAAAAAGTGGTTTCAGAAAATACTGAACTAGAAGGAACGCAGGAGTAAATACAGATGGTGCCCAAGAGAACTAGAATTTGAAAATGAGATTTTAAATAAATATAGAAACAAATGATTTTAGAGAAAAGATAAATATTGAAGATAGGTAAAGAAGATCCAGTGTATGGATTAAGAGTTCTTGCTAAAGAAAACCAAAGCGAGCTAACAGAATACAACGCATAATTCAAGAGAACTTTTCCTGAAGTAAAATACATATATTCTATTTGTATATATTCACATATATATTCATATATACATTTATATATATATATATATATATTCAAAACCTCACACTGTATACTGTGCGCCTGAAAGCACTGAGCATGAACAAGATGTATTCTAGTCAGTAAAATTACTAGACTTTACATTTTGAAAAATGGTCATTTAGGCCAAAAAAAATTTGAGAGAAAATTGGATTACCATGAGACTTCAACATTAACACTTTATGTGAGGAGAAAATGGTGAAACATTTAAAATATTCAAAGAAAGAAAATGAGAACCAAGTACCCTGTATCCAGCAAAACTGACTTTAAAGTATAAAAGCCTATTGGTTATCAAAATGAAAGAACTCAGAATGTTACTTGAGTTCTTCCTGAGGGGTGCAGCTTGGCAACCACAATTACTGACAGTGACACAAAGACAGTTAGTGAAACTTGCAATATTACTTGTAGAACCAAGACTAAATGAGGCTTTGTTTCAGTCAGGGTCCAGTCAAGAGATAGAAACTGCACAATAATTTGAACAGAGGACATTTACTATGAAGAATATTAATGGAATTGGAATAAAGGGAGGCTGACTAGCAAAAGGCAAAGAGAATTCTTACCATATAGGAACAGTAGATACAGGGAACAGCCACCACTCCTGAACTGAAATAGAATGGCCAAGAAGCACCCTTGCCCCCATGCCCCATCCACCTCCTTGTTGGAGAGGGCATGACTGTGGCTCCCTGCTGTGGCCTCAGTGAGCCCCGTTAGAAATCCTCTCTGGAGTTCTTGGAGAACTAGCCACAGCAAGGTGCCTTTATCAGAATTCACCGCAGAGTCCCAGAGAAGCCACTTACAGGAAGGTGCTATACCAGCAGCACTCCACTCCATGAAGCCATCTAAAAAACGGTGTACTGGGGGAAGCTGCCCGGGGAAGCTGCCGCTTGTTGTTGGCTACTGGGCACTGCTGAAAGGAACCACACACTCCGCAGGAGCCCAAGGAGATAAGTACAGGAGAATCAGAAAGAGAAGCCTCTTCCTCCTCCAGTGCCTCCCCGCCCCTACTATGGCCCCGCCCCCTCCTTGCAACAGCACCTTCTGCTAGCAAAGCCTAACATTAAACCAGCTGATATGGGAGAAGTATTTACAGAGTTCAGCTCCATTATTGCATAGCAAGCAAAGATTTGGAGCTGAGAGCCACAAAAAGTATAACCTGAGATGGATTTGTACTCCGAAATATTGGTACAAAATTACTGTAAAACTGGAAAGGAGTTTGGGAGGAGCATCGGCAAAAATTTAACTTTTCAGTATATTGACGGTGGCAATATTAGTATTTTGAGAATGTATGTGTAATATGGGGTAAAATGAGTAATTATCATTAGTATGAACTACCTATCTAGTTTCCTGCATCTTTTCAGTAGCAGTGCTCATTCTTATCATCTGGAATGTGGTTTTGAAATACCAAGTCCCACTTAAAGAAACAAAGGCTACTTGGAGAAATGGGTGATTCTAGATCTGGGGCAGGAAATGTATAGAATGAGCATAAAATATCTTGACATACTGAAGAGCAGAGGAACTATTAAAGACTTCTAGGGTCATCTCCAAAGGACCCAGGAGCCAACTTGAAGAGACTTCCCATTGGCCAAAGATGGGACAATTTGAGTTTCAATAAGGGTAATAATTAGAATGGACTGAAACCCATTAAATAAGTTTAAATACATAAATTCATAATAATAATGTAGTCTTACTAAAGGGATTAAACCTGAATCTGATCAAGTTGAATCTGATCAACTGCCAATTTACAGGAAATAGAGGACAAAGACGCATTGAAATACACCATGAGTGTGCAATCTGCAAAATCCAGACTGTGGGGGAACCCTGCAATCAGACAGCTGAGTTCAACAGATAAATTGTAAGAAAAAGAAGGTGGAGAACCATTAGATTAAAGGAGACTTAAAAGACATCAAATTATCCTAAATGATACATTAGAACAGTTAGACTAATTGATATTTTCAGGACATTAAAATCTGGAACAAGACAAGGATGCCCACTCTCACCACTTCTATTCAACATAGTACTGGAAGTCCTAGCCACAGCAATCAGGAAAAGAAATAAAAGGCATCCACATTGGAAGGGAAGAGGTAAATTTGTCATTATATGCAGATGACGGGATACGATATATAGAAAACCCTAAGACGCCACACAAAAACTACTAGAACTGATAAACGAATTCAGCAAGGTAGGAGGATACAAGGTTAACATACAGAAATCGGTTGCATTTCTTTACATTAACAATGAAATATCAGAAAGGGAAGGTAAAAAACCAATCCCTTTTAAAATTGTGTCAAAAAATAAAATACTTAGGAGTAAACCTGACCAAGGAGGTGAAAGACTTATATGCTGAGAACTATAAAATATTAATAAAGTAAATTGAAGATGACTCAAAGAAATGGAAAGATATCCTATGCTCTTGTATTGGAAGAATTAATATTGTTGAAATGGCCATATTACCCAAAGCAATCTACAGATTTAATGTGATTCTTACCAAATTACCCATGACATTTTTCACAGATCTAGAAAAAATAATCCTAAAACTTATATGGAACCATAAAAGACCGAGATTCGCCAAAGCAATCCTGAGGAAAAAGAAAAAAGCAGGAAGCATAACCCTCCCAGACTTCAGACAGTATTACAAAGCTAACAGTAACCAAAATAGCATGGCATTGGCACAAAAACAGAGGAAAAGAAATAAAAGGCATCCACATTGGAAGGGAAGAGGTAAATTTGTCATTATATGCAGATGACGGGATACGATATATAGAAAACCCTAAGACGCCACACAAAAACTACTAGAACTGATAAACGAATTCAGCAAGGTAGGAGGATACAAGGTTAACATACAGAAATCGGTTGCATTTCTTTACATTAACAATGAAATATCAGAAAGGGAAGGTAAAAAACCAATCCCTTTTAAAATTGTGTCAAAAAATAAAATACTTAGGAGTAAACCTGACCAAGGAGGTGAAAGACTTATATGCTGAGAACTATAAAATATTAATAAAGTAAATTGAAGATGACTCAAAGAAATGGAAAGATATCCTATGCTCTTGTATTGGAAGAATTAATATTGTTGAAATGGCCATATTACCCAAAGCAATCTACAGATTTAATGTGATTCTTACCAAATTACCCATGACATTTTTCACAGATCTAGAAAAAATAATCCTAAAACTTATATGGAACCATAAAAGACCGAGATTCGCCAAAGCAATCCTGAGGAAAAAGAAAAAAGCAGGAAGCATAACCCTCCCAGACTTCAGACAGTATTACAAAGCTAACAGTAACCAAAATAGCATGGCATTGGCACAAAAACAGACATATAGATAAATGGAACGGAATAGAGAGCCCAAAAACAAACATACACACACCTATAGTCAATTACTTTGACAAAGGAGGCAAGAATACACAAAGGAGAAGAGATAGTCTCTTCAGCAAGTGGTGTTGGAAAAGTTGGACAGCCACATGTAAATCAATGACATTAGAACACACCCTCCTCCCACCATACACAAAAATAAACTCGAAATGGCTTAAAGACTTAAATATAAGACACGACACCATAAAACTCCTAGAAGAGAACATAGGCAAAACATTCTCTGACATAGATCGTACCAATTTTTTCTTAGGTCAGTCTCCCAAGGCAATAGAAATAGAAACAAAAATTTTAAAATGGGACCTAATCAAACTTACAAGCTTTTGCACAGCAAAGGAAACCGTAAATTAAAAGACAACCTACAGGCTGGGAGAAAATATTTGCAAATGATGCGACCGACAAGGGCTTAATTTCCAAAATATTAAAAGAGCTCATATAACTCTCTATCAAAAAACAAACAACCCAATCAAAAAATGGGCAGAAGACCTAAATAGACATTTTTCTAAAGAAGACATACAGATGGCCAACAGGCACATGGAAAGATGCTTAACGTCACTAATTATTAGAGAAATGCAAATCAAAACTACAAGGAGGTACCATCTCACACGGGTCAGAATGGCCATTAATAAAAAGTCTACATATATGAAATTCTGGACAGGGTGCAGAGAAAAGGAAACCTTCCTATACTGTTGGTGGGAATGTAAATGGATGCAGCCACTATGGAAAACAGTATGGAGGTTCCTCAAAAGGCTAAAAATAGAGTTACCATATGATCCAGCAATTCCACTCCTGGGCATGTATCTGGACAAAGCTATAATTCAAAAAGAAACATGCACCCCAATGTTCATAGCAGCACTGTTCACAATAGCCAAGACATGGAAACAACCTAAATGTCCATCAACAGATGAGTGGACGAAGATGTGGTACATACACACAATGGAATACTACTCCCCCTTGTGGTTGCCAAGGGGAAGGGTGTGTAGGGGAGGGAAGGACCGGGAGTTTGGGACGAGCAGATGCAAACTATTATGTATGTAGGATGGATAAACAACAGTGTCTGACTGTATAGCACAGGGAACTATATTCAATATCCTGTGATAAACCATAATGGAAAAGAATACGAAAAAGAATATATATATGTCTAACTGAATCATTTTGTTGTACAGTAGAAATTAACACATTATAAATCAACTATACTTCAATAAAGTATTTTTTTAAAGACATCAAATTAAAGAGTAAGACTAAATTATAGTGTCTAGAGGTACACTTAAAGACATTTTTTAAAGTGGTGACTATCAAAGTCAAGATAGTGATTACTTTTGGGGGAGGCAGGGGGTTTGTGACTGGAATGGAGAACACAGGCTTCTGGTGTGACTGACAAAACTCTTGATTTGGGAAGCGAATACAAGTATGTTCACCTTGTAATAAACCATCTGTTATTAACCAAGATGTTAATGAAACATTTAAACCAAGCTGTTAATGAAAGTGATAAAAATGGAGAATTTTTCACTCAAACACCTAAACTCTATAGGGTATACTTTAGTAAGAGGGAAATGGAACTCAAAAGCAAGGAATGAGATGCAAAAAGAAATGACTTTGAGTAAATTAGATCCTGAAAGGATATAATTCCTGAGTTAAATGAATTTGAGAGAGAGAGTCTGGAAAATCATAGTGAATTGACCACATTCACTCATTTTCTTTCCAAAACACCCACTGAAGTGAAACAAAGGAATAGTTATAAACCAACAAGGTGGCTGCAGTTTTGCAAGACAGTAGGTCACTGATTTGAGGAGAGGCTCAGAACTTGGAGGTATAAGGTACTTTGGGAAGTGGAAAGTGCTTACAGGAAGCTGATGAGTAAAAATCTGTATGCTGAATAATGACTCCTTATCCCCCATTTCTCTTCCCATTCCTCTTTTTGAAATTCCATCAGCCAAACCCATGCCTCCTAAACTAGATATTGGAGTATTATTCTTTCGAGAAACTGAATGGTCCCAGAGAAAGCCTTCTATATGTTGCCATTTGGAGGCCCAAGGGCAAAAAGTTTGGTTTACCAGCTTATCACTCTCACCTGAAACCTATTAGTATATAAAAATAAGTGTAGAAAGAAGTCCCCCAAACAAAAGTGAAATCTATAAATATGAATTGCGGAGAATAATATTGATGAGTATTTGACAATTTAAAAAAATGGATAGGTATACAGAAAACCAAACAAATTTTTAAAAGAAAGGCAATCATTAATATTGGGAAAAGCAAGCCTTTCTGTGTTACCCAAAAAGGGGTCCATATGGCATTGTTCTGATTTCCCATCTTAACTCAAAAGGAAACTATCACAATGTCCAGAGCCCCTGATAGCCTGAAAATGAAGGAGGAGGGTGTCCTCAAATTCCTTGCAGCAGGAACCTACCTTGGTGGCATCAACCTTGACTTCCAGATGGAATACAGCATCTGTTACCGAATCGGGTTCATTTTGCGGAATGTGCAGCAAGCCGAAATGCTGAGACACTGCAGTTTGCAGCCAAGAGAGGGTTTATTCACAGGGCAACCAAGTGAGGATACGAGGATATGAGAGGACAAATCTCAAATCCGCCTCCCTGAAGGGGAGCAGGGCGGTCTGAAGTGTGGGGAGAGTGGGGAAAGGTGATTGGAAAAAGGTGCGGTAATCGTCGTTCTGCGCAGGCGTAATAAGCTACAGGCCTCCCCACATTCCAATGAGGAGGCACTCAGCACAATCTGAGGGTGGAGTCTTCAGCCCTCTGATGTCAAAGGTCACCGAGGGGGCACTCGTGCATGCCCTGTTGGAGGGTGGGTGGTCCTAACCAGTTTTTTTTTTTTTTTTTTTTTTTGTGTATGCGGGCCTCCCTCTGTTGTGGCCTCTCCCGTTGCGGAGCACAGGCTCCGGACGTGCAGGCTCAGCGGCCATGGCTCACGGGCCCAGCCGCTCTGCGGCACGTGGGATCCTCCCAGACCGGGGCGCGAACCCGATTCCCCTGCATCGCAGCCGCTCCGCGGCATGTGGGATCCTCCCAGACCGGGGCGCGAACCCGGTTCCCCTGCATCGGCAGGCGGACGCGCAACCACTGCGCCACCAGGGAAGCCCCTGTTTTGTTCTGTTTTGTTTTGTTTTTTTTGAGAGGAGACAGAACTTTTGTTTTTGATCAAGACTGCTGTGGCCTTTGGACAAAACTCACCTAACATCATACAACTGGGCCAATCTGGAGACCATCCCCCTTTCCTTTCTTTGTAAGAGTGGAGGGCTGCGGGGCTGAGACATCTCCTGTCCTTGGTGGGGAGGAGCACACTTTCTGAAGTAGAAAAGGGTTTAAGGAGAATTTTCATTCACTCCTTTTTCCTCTCTTTCTCTTAATTTTTTTTTTCTTTTTAATAATAGGCTAAGTAATTTGCCAAACAGGTCCTAGCAAACAGTAGGGGACAAGGAGCATGTTAAAAATGACTTTGGTGGCTATTGAAACAGAGCTGCCGGGGGCCCCGATTCTGCTTTCCCTCGTGCTGAAGCCCAGGCAGGGCTGCAGGAGGCCAGTGAGGAAAGGTAGGGCAAAGGCTGCTGCCACATGGATCTGTCCCTCGGGCTCTTCCTTCTCAGCCGCGGCGCTACATAATAAATATACTCGTACTTTGATATTATTACAACTGCTTTTGTCCATGCGGCATCCTAAGGGCACTTGCTGGCTCTTACCCATACAGTCACACTATTATTGAATAACAGTTGAAAGAAAAAAAAAGTAGCTCCTGCTGTGCACATAGGTGATGGAAAAAGGTCACACGTGAACACTGCTGTCGAGGGGGGAACACAGACATTTCTACCCCGCTGCTTCTGGGCGAACGTTGCCATGGGCTGGCCCAACATTTGGCTCATGGGTGTTTTAATCAGATTTTCCCTTTTGGTTGTTGCTAAGGGACAGTAGTTTGCAAATTCTCCAATCAAGTTTGGGCCTTAATACCACATCCTATGTGTCACCGCCATGGTCAGTCCTTTTTCTAATTGCTGTCTATGTGTGGTACTCAGAAGAGTTTTGCTTTTTTCTTCATGTCGTTGCGTCTCCAAAGAGGTAACTTGTCAAAATCCTGGATGGACATTCCAAAGATTTCCCGAAACACTTCTGGGGCTAAGTGGCGCTCTAGCCTGGTTCTGTCCACGTCTCTTAGGATTTTGCTGCGCCCTCTGTTGGTCACCATCAGCATTTCATATGGAAATATCTTTGGTTCCAACATGTTAGGCATGGAGACACCCCGGTCCATCCTCATTCCAGGCATGTGGCCATCTGGGAGGGTCTGGTAGTCTCGCACTCCCCCGCTGACATCCCCATAGCTGTTGTACTGAGCAGTCTGTAGAAACAGGCCGGTGAAGCCCGTTTTTCCCATAGCCTGGGAGAGATGAGGTTTTCGATGATAGAGCATGTGAAGCTGAGTCGACGGAAGAATCATAGCACCCGGCGGCCAGGGAGGACCTCTCCAGGCTCTCCCTCTCCTTCTCCATCTCTTCTTTCAGTATCAACTGGCCCAGGCCCGAGTTGAGCTTCATTAATTGCTCCTCTTGCAGCTGTCGGCGCCTCAGAAGCTCCTTGTCATCTTCCTCTCTGCCGCTAGATCTGCGTCTCATGTCAGCTCCTATGGCGGCAAGTGAGGGGGGACAAGGCCAGTGGTCCGTCTCAATCTTTGGTATCTCGCTGGGGTCTGGAGCCTGGGCTGCTGGGAACTTGGAAAATTTGATGATGTCTTCTGAAGACTTGCCCTGGGCTGCCAAGGCAGCATGCTGTTTGTAGATAGGTGGTTTTCGGTAAATGTTGATCCCTTGATCAGGTCTGTGAAAATGCTGGGGAGAGCGAGACGTGGTTGGAGTGTAGCTGTGATGGCTGTATACAGGGGAGCTGATGGAGCCCTGGCTGGTGGATCGGTGGATCATCCGGTCCTGCCCATCCTGGTACCCTGCTGCTGATGGAGTAGGAGACAAAGTCCTTGGAGACTCTCCCAGGCTCTGCCTCTCCTGTTTGTCATCATAGCCCGAAGAGGAGAAAGGTTCATAGGTAATAAGATCTGGACGTTCAATGTCATAAATTTCCTTGGCCTTGGGAATGGCTGCTAAATCCTTGTAATCCAGGATTTCATTGTCCACTTTTGCATAGATAGTATGACCTGGGGACCCAGGGATACTGGAGCCTGGTCTAGAATAAATGCTTTCGGAAGAAGTCCTGGTAGGCCGCAGTGTTTCCTCGGTCTTGGTGGATTGCTTACAGCCGGGATGCCAAACGGTAGAACCTTGAAGATACATTTCCCCTCCTTCTGTGAACATCTGGTTGCATCTGCTGCATCGTGCACAGCTAGGGTGGTAATGTTTGTCACCTGCCTTAATCCAGGGCTCCTTTTCTTCTGCTTCGGTTCCTGGTTTTGCTGAGCAGGGAACTCTGGGCTTCAAACTCACAACACTGCAAAGAGGCTTGTAAACTCCAGACCTCAGCCCGACAGACCGGGGCTCCCTGAGACAGCATGGAATGAGTGTAAAATATTGTGGTTATTGGAGACACTGGTCTTTGTTTTGCATACCACTGATTAGGTAGCACCTGGCACAGTGCCACTCACATAGGAGACATTTATATTAATTAGTACTCTTGGCTGCAGTTATCAGAAATCCAATTGTAACTGATTTAAGAGAGAAAAAGTAAATGAATTTATTGACTTGCATAGAAAGTTCAGGAGTACTTTAGGTTTCAAGGATATCTAGTTATAGATAATCATAACAGCTTCAGGAATCACCTGTTTTTCTCTTTCTTTGACTTCGCTTTTGAGAAAGTAAGAGTGTTTCTGTTTCGGTGATAAACCTAATTCTAACTGGCTTAAGCAAAAATAAAATTACTGCCTTTTGTAATCAACAAATTCAGAGGTTCTACATAATATAAGAAGGTTCAACAGTACATCTAATAGGCATTCCAAAAGAGAGAAAAAGAAATAATGGCCAATAATTTTCTAGAATTGAAGGAAGATGACTCTTTACGTTGAAGAAGCACATCAAGTCTTAGGAAAATAGCATATACATATAACACATATATGATGAATATAAGCAAAGAGAAAAATAATGATCTTAAATAGCAGCAGTTAAAACGTAACCTAACTAGAAAGAAATGACATTTAGACTGGAAGCCATATTGTCAAAAGTAAAAATATGCCAAAGATAGTGGAACATATATAGTACAGAGTATATAACTATATATATAGTTATATATAAATGTAACCTGGACAACCTAGTAAATCATCACTCAAGAATGAGGATGTGATGTAATGCACCACTGCTAATCCATACAACACCCTGATCAACCCTAGTCCCTTCCCATCATACTCAGCCAAGGACTGAAGTCTCAGGGATATAAAAAGGGAAGTATTCATGAGTCAAAAATATAAATGGGGGCTTCCCTGGTGGCGCAGTGGTTGAGAGTCCGCCTGCCGATGCAGGGGACACGGGTTCGTGCTCCAGTCCGGGAAGATCCCATGTGCCGCGGAGCGGCTGGGCCCGTGGGCCATGGCCGCTGAGCCTGCGCGTCCGAAGCCTGCGCTCCGCAACGGGAGAGGCCACAACAGTGAGAGGCCCGCGTACAGCAAAAAAAATAAATAAATAAAAATAGAAATAAATATATATATATGGATTCTGGAAAGAGGGCAGTACATGAATCTTGAATCTGCATGAATCACCACATCCAAACAGACTGTATAGTGAAACCAAAAATGCATGGGGCAACATTTACAACTAAACTAGGTAACAGATAACTCCACAAACCCCAAAATACTAGTGTGGGATCAAACCACAAATGCAAAATTGCATAGTGCTAATGCCGAAAAAAATCAGATAAAAACTGTGACGATATTAAGAAAATTATATAAGACATGAAAGAAAAATCAGAATAGGGACTTCCCTGGTGGTCCAGTGGTTAAGACTCCATGCTCCCAATGCAGGGTGCACGGGTTCCATCCCTGGTCGGGGAACTAAGGTCCCGCATGACGCAGCCAAAAAAAAAAAAAAGAAAAAAAAAATCAAAATTAAAAAAACCTCAGAAATAAAGTAACAACTTGGGAAAGAATTAGAAGTAAGAGAAAAAGTGGTTTCAGAAAATACTGAACTAGAAGGAACGCAGGAGTAAATACAGATGGTGCCCAAGAGAACTAGAATTTGAAAATGAGATTTTAAATAAATATAGAAACAAATGATTTTAGAGAAAAGATAAATATTGAAGATAGGTAAAGAAGATCCAGTGTATGGATTAAGAGTTCTTGCTAAAGAAAACCAAAGCGAGCTAACAGAATACAACGCATAATTCAAGAGAACTTTTCCTGAAGTAAAATACATATATTCTATTTGTATATATTCACATATATATTCATATATACATTTATATATATATATATATATATTCAAAACCTCACACTGTATACTGTGCGCCTGAAAGCACTGAGCATGAACAAGATGTATTCTAGTCAGTAAAATTACTAGACTTTACATTTTGAAAAATGGTCATTTAGGCCAAAAAAAATTTGAGAGAAAATTGGATTACCATGAGACTTCAACATTAACACTTTATGTGAGGAGAAAATGGTGAAACATTTAAAATATTCAAAGAAAGAAAATGAGAACCAAGTACCCTGTATCCAGCAAAACTGACTTTAAAGTATAAAAGCCTATTGGTTATCAAAATGAAAGAACTCAGAATGTTACTTGAGTTCTTCCTGAGGGGTGCAGCTTGGCAACCACAATTACTGACAGTGACACAAAGACAGTTAGTGAAACTTGCAATATTACTTGTAGAACCAAGACTAAATGAGGCTTTGTTTCAGTCAGGGTCCAGTCAAGAGATAGAAACTGCACAATAATTTGAACAGAGGACATTTACTATGAAGAATATTAATGGAATTGGAATAAAGGGAGGCTGACTAGCAAAAGGCAAAGAGAATTCTTACCATATAGGAACAGTAGATACAGGGAACAGCCACCACTCCTGAACTGAAATAGAATGGCCAAGAAGCACCCTTGCCCCCATGCCCCATCCACCTCCTTGTTGGAGAGGGCATGACTGTGGCTCCCTGCTGTGGCCTCAGTGAGCCCCGTTAGAAATCCTCTCTGGAGTTCTTGGAGAACTAGCCACAGCAAGGTGCCTTTATCAGAATTCACCGCAGAGTCCCAGAGAAGCCACTTACAGGAAGGTGCTATACCAGCAGCACTCCACTCCATGAAGCCATCTAAAAAACGGTGTACTGGGGGAAGCTGCCCGGGGAAGCTGCCGCTTGTTGTTGGCTACTGGGCACTGCTGAAAGGAACCACACACTCCGCAGGAGCCCAAGGAGATAAGTACAGGAGAATCAGAAAGAGAAGCCTCTTCCTCCTCCAGTGCCTCCCCGCCCCTACTATGGCCCCGCCCCCTCCTTGCAACAGCACCTTCTGCTAGCAAAGCCTAACATTAAACCAGCTGATATGGGAGAAGTATTTACAGAGTTCAGCTCCATTATTGCATAGCAAGCAAAGATTTGGAGCTGAGAGCCACAAAAAGTATAACCTGAGATGGATTTGTACTCCGAAATATTGGTACAAAATTACTGTAAAACTGGAAAGGAGTTTGGGAGGAGCATCGGCAAAAATTTAACTTTTCAGTATATTGACGGTGGCAATATTAGTATTTTGAGAATGTATGTGTAATATGGGGTAAAATGAGTAATTATCATTAGTATGAACTACCTATCTAGTTTCCTGCATCTTTTCAGTAGCAGTGCTCATTCTTATCATCTGGAATGTGGTTTTGAAATACCAAGTCCCACTTAAAGAAACAAAGGCTACTTGGAGAAATGGGTGATTCTAGATCTGGGGCAGGAAATGTATAGAATGAGCATAAAATATCTTGACATACTGAAGAGCAGAGGAACTATTAAAGACTTCTAGGGTCATCTCCAAAGGACCCAGGAGCCAACTTGAAGAGACTTCCCATTGGCCAAAGATGGGACAATTTGAGTTTCAATAAGGGTAATAATTAGAATGGACTGAAACCCATTAAATAAGTTTAAATACATAAATTCATAATAATAATGTAGTCTTACTAAAGGGATTAAACCTGAATCTGATCAAGTTGAATCTGATCAACTGCCAATTTACAGGAAATAGAGGACAAAGACGCATTGAAATACACCATGAGTGTGCAATCTGCAAAATCCAGACTGTGGGGGAACCCTGCAATCAGACAGCTGAGTTCAACAGATAAATTGTAAGAAAAAGAAGGTGGAGAACCATTAGATTAAAGGAGACTTAAAAGACATCAAATTATCCTAAATGATACATTAGAACAGTTAGACTAATTGATATTTTCAGGACATTAAAATCTGGAACAAGACAAGGATGCCCACTCTCACCACTTCTATTCAACATAGTACTGGAAGTCCTAGCCACAGCAATCAGGAAAAGAAATAAAAGGCATCCACATTGGAAGGGAAGAGGTAAATTTGTCATTATATGCAGATGACGGGATACGATATATAGAAAACCCTAAGACGCCACACAAAAACTACTAGAACTGATAAACGAATTCAGCAAGGTAG
>NC_041231.1:95209965-95217055 GCF_002837175.3 Physeter macrocephalus
TCATAGGTAATAAGATCTGGACGTTCAATGTCATAAATTTCCTTGGCCTTGGGAATGGCTGCTAAATCCTTGTAATCCAGGATTTCATTGTCCACTTTTGCATAGATAGTATGACCTGGGGACCCAGGGATACTGGAGCCTGGTCTAGAATAAATGCTTTCGGAAGAAGTCCTGGTAGGCCGCAGTGTTTCCTCGGTCTTGGTGGATTGCTTACAGCCGGGATGCCAAACGGTAGAACCTTGAAGATACATTTCCCCTCCTTCTGTGAACATCTGGTTGCATCTGCTGCATCGTGCACAGCTAGGGTGGTAATGTTTGTCACCTGCCTTAATCCAGGGCTCCTTTTCTTCTGCTTCGGTTCCTGGTTTTGCTGAGCAGGGAACTCTGGGCTTCAAACTCACAACACTGCAAAGAGGCTTGTAAACTCCAGACCTCAGCCCGACAGACCGGGGCTCCCTGCCCGCCTGGGGGACGCAAGTGGGCTCCTCTCTGAAGCAAGGCTAACGAAATGTGCCCCTAACCAGTTTTAATCAGCTCAGATGGAACTAGACACAGCTGACTCCAAGTTCTAAGTTAGGCTACCTGCTGCTTGGAGGACATGCCGTTAAAATAGCCTTGATTAGTGAAGGCAGATGAAATGTATTGAACTCATGATTACCTATGGTTTCATATCTGCAAAAAGTGATGGCGTCTGCATCGTAAATCTGAAGAGAACCTGGGAGAAGCTTCTCCTGGCAGCTTTTGCTGTTGTTGCCATTGAAAACCCGGCTGATGTCAGTGTCACGTGACATACTCCAGGAATACCGGCCAGTGAGCTGTGCTGAAGTTTGCTGCTGCCACTGGAGCCACTCCTCTTCCTGGCTGTTTCACTCCTGGGACCTTCACTGGCCAGATGCGAGTGGCTTTCTGACTTCTAGTGGTTACTGATCCCAGGGTTGACCACCAGCCTCTCACAGAGGCATCTTATGTTAACCTGCCTACCACTGCTCTGTATAACAGACACTCCTCTGTGCTGTGTGGACATGGCCGCAGCACGCACCAGCAGGAGAACTCCCTCAGCTGGTCTGATGTAGTGGATGCTGCTTCAGGAAGTTCTGCACATGTATGGCACCATCACCTGTGACCACCCCTGGGGGGTCAGGCCTGATCACTACTTCTGCAGAGATCCTGAGGAGAGTGAAAAGGAAGAGCAGGCTGCTGCTGAAAAGGCCGGGACCCAGGGAGAATTTCAGGGTGAACGGACTGCTCCAGCTCCTGAGTTGACTGCTACTCAACCTGAGGTCACAGACTGGTCTGAAGGAGCACAGGTGCCCCCGTGTCTGTCCAGCAGTTCCCTGCTGAGGACTCGAGCGCTCAGCTGGCCACCAAAGACTGGTCTGCAGCTCCCACCACTCAGACCACTGAATGGGAAGGAGCAACCACTGAGGGGTCTTAAGCTGTTCTACAGACCAGCTGAAGACTCTTTCTTAAATAGAAAATGGAAATAAGGGTGATGGAAAATAAACAGGTAAATAACAGAAAAGCAAAAAAAAAGGCCCAGGAAAGGAAACATTAATCATAATTACTACTTGGCTTATTATTGAATAATATTTACAGTCATAATAATATCAATACTATTATTTTAACCAAAATTTGTGATGTATTTACTATGAGAGAACAGAGGAAGAGAGAGAATAGAGGAAGTGGGGAAGAGATAAGTCAGCTAAATGCTGATCTCCTTATTAATAGAAGTCAATAGTTGACATCTAAAACTGATATATAAAAAAATCAAAGTAAACATATTCTTTAGAAATACAGAAGCAATGAGGTACCACATCACACCAATCAGAATGGCCATCATTAAAAATCTATAAATAACAAATGCTGTAGAGGGTGTAGAAAAGGGGACCCTCCTACATTGTTGATGGGAATGTAAGTTGGTACAGCCACTATGGAAAACAGTATGGAGGTTCCTCAGAAAACTAAAAATGGAATTACCATATGATCCAGCAATCCCACTCCTGGGCATATACCCAGACAAAACTATAATTCAAAAAGATACATGCACCCCTATGTTCATTGCAGCACTATTTACAATA
The DNA here is from genome assembly GCF_002837175.3 of Physeter macrocephalus. Taxonomy (NCBI): domain Eukaryota; kingdom Metazoa; phylum Chordata; class Mammalia; order Artiodactyla; family Physeteridae; genus Physeter; species Physeter macrocephalus. The sequence continues at coordinate 95,212,044 of NC_041231.1, forward strand.
GCCAGGTCATGGAAGCAACCTAAATGCCCATCGACAGATGAATGGATAAAGAAGTTGTGGTACATATATATATATAATGGAATATTACTCAGCCATAAAAAAGAACAAAATAATGCCATTTGCAGCAACATGGTTGGACCTAGAGATTATCATACTAAATGAAGTAAGGCAGAAAGAGGACAAATACCATATGTTACCACTTATAAGTGGAATCTAAAATATGCCACCAATGAACCTGTCTACAAAACAGAAACAGAATCATGGACATAGAGAACAGACTGGTGGTTGCCAAGTGGGAGGGGATTGGAGGAGGAATGGAGTGGGAGGTTGGGGTGAGCAGATGTCAGCTTTTATATGTAGAATGGATAAATGACAAGGTCCAACTGTATAGCACAGAGAACCATATTCAATATCCTACGATAAACCATAATGGAAAAGAATATAAAAATAGAATGTATTTGTATGTATATCTGAATCACTTTGCTGTACAGTAGTAATTAACACAACACAGTAAATCAACTATACTGCAATAAAAAATTTCCAAAATCAGAAATATAGAAGCAAACGTCAGATGAAATAGCTAAAAGAATGGAAGGTACATAGGGTCACCTTGGTGGAAACTAAATGAAGGCTCCCCTTCTCCAACACATAAACCTGTAAGAAAGTTATTTTAATATCTTGATTTTGTAAAAGCAAAACCAAAAACACTATCGGACTTCCCTTGTGGTCCAGTGGTTAAGACTCCATGGGGGCTGGGGGTTCGATCCCTGGTTGGGGAAGTTCTGCATGCCACGCAGTGCGGCCAAAAAGGAAAAACAAACAAAACAAACAAACAGACAAAAAATCACTGCTATTTGCAAGAAAATAATGTCTGTGCTGTAAATACACCTGCAAGGGTTATGCAGTGCACTCTCTCCACAGCAACAAGCCTGCTTCCAGGGAGCACAATGGGGTCTGCAGTGGGGAAAGGTGGGGCAGAGTATTTCCAGTTTTCTTCTACAGTTTGCTTTTTTTAAACTATGTCTATCTATTACTCTGATGGCAAAGAAAGAAAAAGTGAAGGGAGGGGCTGGCTTCAGGTATGGCTAAATAGAGAGGATTCAAGTAATGTCATCAGGATCTGGATTCTCTCAGCGACGCAAGCACTCCTGTTAGGATCAAAAGATTGCTTCAGCCTTTACTTTCTCTCTGTGTTCCTAGTCTTGAGAAGGAGTGAGCTTTCTGGGGGTGAAAAGCTGTGGGTCAATAAATGGAGCCTGGACCAGTTAAGTGGCAGGGAAGTCACTGAAAGAACAAGACAACAACAGCAGGAAAGAACATTAACAGAGTCAAATAGGAAGAGAAGATTCAAAAAAAGGAAAACGTTGAAAATATAGCAGAAAAGTCGAGGAAAAGGAAGATGGAGAAAAGACCACGACATTGACGAGGACATTGCTGACTTTGAGAGGATAGTTCCGTGGTGCAGTGGCAGCCCAGTCATTTTGTTACAGTGGTTTTCAAAGTCTGGTTCCTGGACCAGCAAACAATAGCAACAGCACCTGGGAACTTGTTAGAAATGCAAATTCTTGGGTCCCACATCAGACCTTCTGAATCAGAGACTCTGGACCCGGGCCCCACCAAGCTGTGTTTTAATAAGACCTCCAGCTGCACACTAAAGTTTGTTGGCGGTGTGAATTGGTAAAATCTCGATATAGGACAATTTAACAATATTGGTCATAATTAGAAATGCATATACCCTCTAACTCAGGATTTTCACTTATAGCAATGTACCGTACAGTTATTTTCATGCAGACAAAATGACTTATATACAAGATTGTAGCATTATTGATTGGAAACTAAATGTCCATCAATGGGGACTGGTAAAATCTACAGTGATGCATCTATTCTATACAATGCTATGTAGCTATAATAAATGAGGAAACTCTTCATGCACTGATGTCCCCCAAATAAATTATACCCATATCTCCAGATTAAGGTGCAAAAACAAGGTGCAAAATAGCTAGGCAATGACTTTATGTATGTTGACAAAACCTCTGGAAGGACAAATAGGAAATAATATGGTTATCTATTGAGGGGGATGGAAACTAGGTTATAAGGAAAAGGGTGAGAGGGTGCTTGAACTGTGGGACTTTATCACTTAATCAAAAAACATTTATTTTGAAATTCTCCAATGAATTCATCCCTGTATTACTCTAAAGCAGGTTATCATCAATTTTATTTTTTTGGCCGAGCCTCATAGAGTGTGGTGGGATCTTAGTCCCCCGACCAGGGATCGAACCTGGCCCAGGCAGTGAAAGCGCCGAGTCCTAACCACTGGACCGCCAGGGAATTCCCATCATCAATTTTAGTGTAGACGCTACAACACTGCTTACAATGGCCTCCCGGCCTCCAGGGTTCTCTAGTCTTGACCTGCTCCAATTCATTTCCTACACAGTTATAGGAAATGTTATATCTGCCTCTAAATCCAGATAATCAATCAAGAGAAAGACAGAGTCTTTGATACCTTACCCGAGTCCAGCAAATCCTCTTCCCGAGGTGATCAATGCTGGAAAAGATGAATCCCCATCCAAGGTGACCAGGTCTCTGTACAGATCACACTCGTGGAAACCTCAACAATATAACTGCATTAGAAGGCAGCACAGAGTTATACACATAAAGTATCAAGGGGGCCATTTTATTTCTTCTTCTGTAATTGTTATTAAGTATTTTAAATTTCAGATCCAAACTAGAAAATTTTACTTTAAACACATTTGATATTTTTAGTTAATATGTAACAAGATCACAGAAAATAGGCTTTATATCTTTACCTAACCCTTCTTACTCTGGCATCTGAGGTTTGGGAGCAGAGGGAGAGGAGAACAGCTAGTGTTTGGTTGTGTAGTGACAGCTTCTGTGTGTGTGTGTGTGTGTGTGTGTGTGTGTGTGTGTGTGTTAAGAACACAACGTGAGATCTACCCTCTGAACATTGTAAATGTACGATACGATGTTGTTAACTATAAGCACGATGTTGTACAGCAAATCTCTAGAACTCTAGTCTTGCACAACTGTCTGTTCTACCTGCAAGAAGTGTGGATCCAGAAGGGCTTTATATAGGAGGTGATTTTGAGCTGAGTTGAGTCATAAAGTTATTTATTATAAGGACATAGTAGGGAAGGCTACTCCAGGGAGAGGGAGGAACGAGAGTAAATTCATGCAGAGAGCTAAGCTGATACCATGGTCTGGAGTAAAGGTAAATCTGGAAAAGTAGGGACGGGCTGGATTATGAAGGACTTTTATCCCTTAGGAGGGAGTTTATCCTGTAGACAACAGAAGCTGTTGAAGACTTTTTTTTTTTACAGTAAAATATGCAGATCTTTATTATACAGTGCAGTGAGTTTGGACAACTGTGTACACCAAAGTAACTACCACCCCAGTCAAAGTACAAAACATTTCCATCAACCCAGAAAAGTCTCCTGGGTCCAGTGGTGTGCAGGAGATAGCTCCCACACAGGCAATTCCAGACATCTCATCCCCATATCCTGTTGTTATCTTAAAGAGGGCCATGATGGGAAATCAGCAAACACTACAAACAGAGATTCCCCCATGCCCCCCTGCCCCCGAGAGCCAGTTTTCCAGCAGACTGCCACTCATGCCCCTTCTCAGTCAATCCTCCATGCCCAGAGAGGCAAATCAACATAGGTTTACTTTTGCTTTGTTCTTGAACTTCATGCAAATGGAATTACATGTTGCATCTTGTTTTCTTCCATCAACATGATGTCTGTGAGATTCATCAGTGTTGTGATTTATTAGTAATTTGTTCCCTTTCTGTTGCTAGGCACCATTCCAATGTACAAATAAACTGTATTTTTTCTAATTTCTTGTTGAAGGACATTCATTTGTTTCCAATTTGGAACTATTAATTTTTATTTATTCTTTCCACCTTTATGGAGGAGTAACTGACAAATAAAACTTTTATACTTAAAGTGTATAACTTGATGATTTGATGTACATATGCATTGTGAAATGATTACCAAATTCAAGTCAATTAACATAGTTAACTCTTTTTCGTGTGTGTGCTGAGAACATATACAGTCTACTCTCAGCAAATTTCAAGTGTACAATTCCATATTATTAACTATAGTTACCATGCTGTACATTAGATCCTCAGAATGTATTTATCTTATAACTGAAAGTTTGTACCCAATTTTTAAAAAGCTCCTGTAGACATTCTTGTGCAAGTATTTTCATGATATGTTTTCATTTATCTTGGGCAAATACCCAGAAGTGGAATTTATGGGTCATAGAATAGGTTTATTTTTAACTTTGTAAGAAAGTGCCAGAAAGTTTTCCAAAGGGGTAGTAGTGCACAAGCAATGTATGAAAGTTCTGGTGGCTCCAGATACTTGCCAGCATTTGACGTCATGGTGCTTTTTTACATTTAACCATTCCAATGTGTATGAAGTAATATCACTTCATGGGATTTTGATCTGCATTTCCCTGAAGACTAATTATATCACACATATTTTTGTGGGCTTCTTAGCTATTCCTTTATCTTCTTTGGTATTGTGTCTGATAGAATTTTGCAGAGTATTTGATAGAATTCATCAGCAAAATGATCTGGGCTTGGAGTTGTCTTTGGGGAAGGTTTTTGATAATGAATTAATATCTTTAGTAGATATTCAAGTTTTCTAATTCATTTTATTAGTTTTGGTAAGTTGTGTTTTTCAAGGAATTTGTCCATTTTTTCTAAGTTGTTGAATTTATTAGCCTAATGCTTTACTTTTCATAATATTCCATTATCCTTTTTTTTAATTTTTGAATTTTATTCTATTTACTTTTTTATACAGTAGGTTCTTATTAGTCATCAATTTTATACACATCAGTGTATACAAGTCAATCCCAATTGCCCAGTTCAGCACACCACCATTCCCACCCCCCGCGGTTTTCCCCCCTTGGTATCCATATGTTTGTTCTCTACATCTGTGTCTCAACTTCTGCCCTGCAAACCGGTTCATCTGTACCATTTCTCTAGG
>NC_041231.1:95219949-95220426 GCF_002837175.3 Physeter macrocephalus
TTTGGATGATCTGTCCATTGGTGTAAGTGAAGTGTTAAAGTGCCCCACTATTATTGTGTTACTGTCGGTTTCCTCTTTTATAGCTGTTAGCAGTTGCCTTATGTATTGAGGTGCTCCTATGTTGGGTGCATATATATTTATAATTGTTATTTCTTCTTCTTGGATTGATCCCTTGATCATTATGTAGTGTCTCTTGTAACATTCTTTATTTTAAGGTCTATTTTATCTGAGATGTGTATTGCTACTCCAGCTTTCTTTTGATTTCCATTTGCATGGAATATCTTTTTCCATCCCCTCACTTTCAGTCTGTATGTGTCCCTAGATCTGAAGTGGGTCTCTTGTAGACAGCATATGTATGGGTCTTGTTTTTGTATCCATTCAGTGAGCCTGTGTCTTTTGGTTGGAGCATTTAATCCATTCACGTTTAAGGTAATTATCGATATGTATGTTCCTATGACCATTTTCTTAATTGTTTTG
>NC_041231.1:95221727-95237845 GCF_002837175.3 Physeter macrocephalus
TTCCAAGGTCCTGGATCATCTTCACTACCATTATTCTGAATTCTTTTTCTGGAAGGTTGCCTATCTCGACTTCATTTAGTTGTTTTTCTGGGGTTTTATCTTGTTCTTTCATCTGGTACATAGCCCTCTGCCTTTTCATCTTGTCTATCTTTCTGTGAATGTGGTTTTTGTTCCACAGGCTGCAGGATTGTAGTTCTTCTTGCTTCTGCTGTCTGCTCTCTGGTGGATGAGGCTATCTAAGAGGCTTGTGTAAGTTTCTTGATGGGAGGGACTGGTGGTGGGTAGAGCTGACTGTTGCTCTGGTGGGCAGAGCTCAGTAAAACTTTAATCCGCTTGACTGCTGATGGGTGGGGCTGGGTTCCCTCCCTGTTGGTTTTTTGGCCTGAGGCAACGGAACACTGGAGCCTACCTGGGTTCTTTGGTGAGGCTAATGGCAGACTCAGGGAGGGCTCACGCCAAGGAGCACCCCCCAGAACCTCCACCGTCAGTGTCCTCATCCCCACGGTGAGCCACAGCCACCCTCTGCCTCCGCAGGAGACCCTCCAACACTAGCAGGTACGTCTGGCTCAGTCTCCCCTGGGGTCACTGCTCCTTCCCCTGGGTCCCAATGTGCACACTACTTTGTGTGTGCCCTCCAAGAGTGGAGTCTGTTTACCCCAGTCCTGTCGAAGTCCTGCAATCAAATCCCACTAGGCTTCAAAGTCTGATTCTCTAGGAATTCCTCCTCCCGTTGCCGGACCCCCAGGTTGGGAAGCCTGACGTGGGGCTCAGAATCTTCACTCCAGTGGGTGGACTTCTGTGGTATAAGTGTCCTCCAGTCTGTGAGTCACCCACCCAGCAGTTATGGGATTTGATTTTACTGTGATTGCGCCCCTCCTACCGTCTCATTGTGGCTTCTCTTTTGTCTTTGGATGCGGGGTACCCTTTCTGCTGAGCTCCGGTGTCCTCCTGTCGATGACTGTCCAACAGCTAGCCGTGACTCTGGCCTTCTCACAAGAGGGAGTGAGAGCACGTCCTTCTACTCCGCCATCTTGGTTCTGTGCCAGCTGTTGAAGACTTTTAATCAGGGAGATAAACCTGGTCACATTTGTCTTTTATAAATATCTCTCTGGGAGTCGTGTGGAAGATGGGGTGGAGAGGTGTCAAATTAGAGACTGGGACTCCAGTTGGGAGGCCATAGTCTAGAAAAGATGAAGAGAACCTTGAACCAAGTCACTAGTGATGGGGCTATAAAGGAAGGGGGTCATTGGAGTGAAATTAAGGAAGCCCAATTTGCTAAATTTGGTGACTGAATGGATCTGGGGAGACAGAGAGAGAAGCATCACATAGTTTCTGACTTGGATGCCTGAGTGAATGGACTGTGATGCCCTTCATGGAAATGAGAGACGGCAGAAGGAAGTGCAAGATGGCGGAAGGGAGGAGCAGTAAGGTGCCTGTGAGATAGCCAAGGGGTACTGGCTGTTGAATATATTGTGTCTGTAAAGATACAGATTGAGGAGTCATACCATTTACAGGTGGTCCTTGGAGTGACGACTAGATGGAAAACTCTATGAAATGAAAAGAAAACCAAGGACAAAGACCAGGGGAATATTGAAGAAGACAAAAAGACTGAGAAGAATAGCTAGTGAGGTGGAAAGGAAACTAGGATTGAGTGCCAGGAAAGATTTTCCATAAAAAAGGACTCTACCTGGTGTCAAAATCATAAATAAATTAAGGAGGGTGAAAACTGTGGTGGGCATTTTTCTTTTTTGACCATCCTACCTCATTTTCCCTCTTTTGATAAGAGCACCCCAATTTCCTCTTACTGAATAACCCTTCTCTCAACATGTGCAGCTGTGGTAGAACTTTCAGGGCATTCTGCTCTGTCATTCTAAGCCATGGGATTTGTGTGTGACCCCAGCTCATCAAATTGGACGTGCTGACCTGGGACTTGGAAACTTGAACCAAGTGATCCAGGAGAGATCCCTGATAAGATGGTTGATTAGCTCTTACTACCTACACATTTTTCTTTAACTTCAGAGACTGTGATATCCTTCCAGTAATTCCTCTGACGTGTAAGTTAGCAAGTGCTGGTTTATGATCCTTCTAACTAAAGAACCTTAATTGGATTCAGCCATTAAGAGGTCACTGATGGCTTACCTGAGTAGTTTCTTGAGGTGAAGGGTGAAAGGCTGATTGAAGAGGGAATGGAAGGTGAGGAAGTAGACATAGTAATTGTATACTAATCTTCTGGGAGTTTATTTTGGAAGAAAAGGTGGTAGGGAAATAGCTAATAATTTTAAGCCATGTTTGAAGCTGCGTTTTGCTAAGATAACTGAAAAGAGAGTTCCTAAAAATCAGGCAGCTATGAATCTGTGGTTTTAGTGTTGATTTCTCTAATTTTTAGTGATATTTAGCTTATCAACATATTTCAACTGTTCTTATTGGTAATATTGACAAACCCACACCTGATGGCAAATTGCTTTTTAAAGTGTACTTTAGAATAAAGGTTTGTCTGATCTGATACACTGATAGAAAACAATTTTAAAAAAGAAGTATAACCACTGCCATAGGTTTCATCTGAAAAGATGTCCAATGCACCAAATAAAAGATTAGATTTTAAGATAATTTGATTTCTAACTTTTAGAAATACACATAAAATAAGGCATCTTTTCCTTCTCTAGCCAAACTTGGAGTGCGTGGCTATATGTTTTTCTGCCCTCCAGTCGTTGTCAAAGAGCATTAAGAAATTTATCATCTGTTTTAAAATATTGTATATTATAAGAATACATTTTCTTCAAAATAGACTTTTTTATTTTAGGAATTCAAAGTGATTTATAAATGTGTCAGCATTTACTAGAGGCACATGCTATTCTTGAAAATGGGTGGACTCATAAAGCAACATCAATCTCAGCGCAAACTGACTTCAGACAACCAGTAGGTGGAGGAATTTCCAAAGCTAAGAACCACCGCACTCCCCAAACCCGCCTTCAGAATCTGAGAATCTTAAAAGTCATCCATCCAGTCTTCTCCGTTTTATCCTAACAGAAACCAAGGACTGTTGACTGGCTTCACGTTTTGTATGTTGACTAGCTTTGAGTTACATATACATATACATATAGAGCCCAGGAAATTCCAGTAAAAGGAAAGACTATTTTAGGTTAGGATTAGATTTTACTTGTGAAATATGAGCATTGGGGGTGAGGTGAAAGCTTTTTAGGTATGCATAGCATGAGATAAAAAGCTGAAAATAAGTAGGGTGTATGAAGAAAATAATTATGACATAAGGGAGAAAAGAGGCCAGAAAGAGAGAGCCCTGGTGAGATGTTGGAAAGTGTTAGGATTTGCAGAAAGGTCAAGGAAGGAGGTTGAGTTTGGCTTTGGTCCAGTCAGCAATGGAAAACTGTTAAGAAAGACAAAGAACAAATATTTTAAGCTATCGAGTGTTGGTACATCATAATGAACGTGAAAAGAATTGATTTGCCTCGGTCGGCTGCTCCTTTATTTAACAACACGGGAAGCAACCAATCCAGGGGGAAAAGCCACGGAACCTTTTGAGCACCCAGGTCAATTTAGTCCTCATCTTCCTAACTCAGATTCTTCCCTTGGAATTTCCTCCTTGACCGTGGCACATCCTACCACGCTTCTTCCTGAGCTCCCTCCAAGACCCCATTATTATTTACTTTATTTACATGATTTTTTCCTATCATTATGATAAAGAGGGGTCCCCTGCCAGGCCAGTCTGGAGTTGTAACATGTAGGACATTAACTGAAACTTCAAATCAACTTCATCCAGTGCCCACTCTGTTCTTGGCCCCCCTCACTCTTGCGGTCAAAAGAATGAAAAATTCCACAATTCTGCTGGTTTCTTCTCCATTTTCTCTCTTAGCATAGAGTTTTGTTGACCTGTCTACTCTTTTCTAAATTTAATACCCTGGCTCAATTTATTCTCACTAGCTAACCATGATAACGTACCTGCTTTTTATACACTAGCCTGCCCCACTCCCACCCCATCAGTTCCGTGCATAAATAGGCCATATCATGTTTTTGCCTATCGGACTGGAAACATTACTAAGACTGATGGTACCCAGGTTGATGAGGTATGGAGAAACAGGTTCACTCACAGTTTGTGGAAGTGTAAGTCTGCACAACTTTTTAAAAGGACAATTTGGCAGCATCCATCAACATTAAAAAATATCAGACTTGTGACTCTTTAATCCCCCTTTTAGGAATCTACCTTATAGACATAAGAGCACTAGGGTAAAAAGATGCAAGTCAAGCATATTTCCTGTAGGATTATTTATAAAAGTAAAACAATAAAAAGAAATGAGCTAGTCATCAAAAATTAAAAGATTAGAACGTAGAATGAGAGTATAACTTGTCAACAAATCCAATAACTAGTTCTTTGAAGAAAAAATACATAAAATTCTGGCAATGTTAATTAAGAAAAAAGAAGAAATTACAGCTATAGGACATTAAGAATGGGAAAGAACATATAATTTATAATACTGAAACAATTAAAAAAATAAACAGGGCTTTCCTGGTGGCACAGTGGTTGAGAGTCCGCCTGCTGATGCAGGGGACACAGGTTCATGCCCCGGTCCGGGAAGATCCCACATGCCGCGGAGCGGCTGGGCCCGTGAGCCATGGCCGCTGAGCCTGCGCATCCGGAGCCTGTGCTCCGCAACGGGAGAGGCCACAACAGTGAGAGGCCCGCGTACCGCCAAAAAAATAAATAAATAAAAAATAAAAATAAAAATAAACAGAATACAATGTTCAATTTCATTCCAACAAATCTGAAAACCCAGAAGAAATGGATTATTTCCTAGAAAAGATAGATTGCCAAAATTAACTCAAGAAGACAATATCCAGTAAGAGAACCTCAGTCCTACAACCTCAAGGAATTGAATTCTACTAATAACCTGAATGAGCTTGGAAGAGGACCCCAGGCCTTAGATGAACACTAGATGAGAACACAGACTGACTGGCATCTTGATTTGATTTCGGTCTGTGAGACCCTGACCAGAGCACTCAAATACATCATGCCCAGACTTCAGACTGCATAAACTAGAGATAGTAATGGCCATTGTTTGTAGTAATGTGTTATGCAGCAATAAAAACTAACACATACACATAGTTTTTCTGAGAGTTATATTTTCAGTGTGAATTACATCCTTCATCATTATAAAATAAACTTTATTCTGTTTAATATATTTACTTTGAATTTTATTGTATTATATATATTATTAGTATTGTGACTCCTGCTTTCTCATTGTTTGCATTTATTTAATATCCCTTTGCCCATCCTTTTAGCTGTAATATTTTGAGATGTGTTGTTTTAGATGTGGCTTTTTAAAACAGTGTATATAATTGTTGAATCAAGTTTTTCTATTCTCATGATATAATTTATCACATTTATACCTATTTTTATACTATCTTTGGTCTATTTTTTCTCTTGCTCTAATTTTACTATTTCATTCTCCCTTTTATTTTCTGTACTTTGTATATAATAATAATATTTTTTTTTTTGCTGCTCTGAGATGGCATTTATTGGCTCCTTATATAATTATTTTTTTTGTTTTCTCTTTTCTAGTGTTTTAGAAAGTATGCATTTATCTTTAAAATAATTTTTAAGAAATTGAGAAGAAAACGTAAGTTTCTCTAAAGAATTCTTCAAATTATAATTTTGCTCAAAGCAGGGACCATGACTCTTGCCCCTTGTATCCTTAGTACCAATTACATAGAAGTACTTAAAAAATGTTTAATTTGCTGAATTGAAATCACTAGGTTCTAAACACTTGTGCTATTAGATTTTACCACTCTTTCTGTAAAATAAACATTTAAAAATATCATTTGATTTTGCCAGACTATGTTTTTCAAATTGATTATAAAACATTTTCTTCATGTATATACTCTTTTGAAACAAAAACCTATAATCTGAATCAGATAAAATAAATTGATGAAAAGGTAATTCTCTTCTTTTGAATATATTTTTTAAATTATTGGATGTTTAGTAATCACTAAGAATTATGAGAAATTTAATAACCAAATGCTCATGTTTACTCTGACAAATTCAAACATTAAGAAGAATCGAAAGTGGATTCTTCCCTCCAACCCCATACTCTGAATATAGCCTTTGGTGCCAATTTACTGTGTATCTTCCTATATTTTTCTCTATGCTATAATGATGATGATAATAATAGTAACTAAAGCTTCTATGACCTGTACTGTGTGCTATGAGTATATTTATTTACTCCCTAAAACAACCCAACAGGTACTATTATTATCATAGCTATATTAAAGATGAACAAAGTGTAAAGAAGTTGTGATTTTTTTCCTCCCAAATCATACAGCCAGTAAGTGATAAAACTAGGATCCACGCTCTCAACCACTAAACTGTCTCTCATCAAATATATATTTACATCTTTATATACAAATATAGTTCTTTTAATTACATACACTTTAATAAAAATGTTCTTACACTCTGTTTTTCTGATACATGCTCATTTTAGTTAATGTACTCTGCATATCTTTCAAACTCTTTAAAGGTATTTCTAATGACTGAATCAGTAAATCAGGGGTTTCTGGATAGCATATTAGTTTTGGTAGACTAGCCTTCTCTGATAACTAAATCCAAATATGTAACAGTTTAATCACAAGGTAATTTTATTTCCCACGTAAATACCTAAAGCAGGTCAGGTCAGTGAGTAGCTGTCTTCCATATTGTAACTCAGGGACCCAGGCTCCTTCTAACTTGTTATTCTTGCCTAACAAGAGCATATTGTCATCTGCATGATTGAGGCTGGTTGCCACATCCAGGATCTGGCTGGTGGAAGGGAAAGGGAACATGAGAAAATATGCTCTCTTAAAAGACTAAGTCCTGAAGTGGGATTTACATTACTTAATACTTACATTCCCTCAAGGAGCATCTAGTCACATGGCCAACAGACTGCAGTGGAGACTGGGAAATGCAGCCTAGTAAGGAAAGAAGAATAGATCTTGGTGGACAACTACTGACTCTGCCACAGGCAGTTTTGTTGTATATTTGTTTAATCATATTTGAAAAACATTTTAACACACTGATCTCATTTTAAAAGAATTACATGTCTTTAAAGGTGTCACAGGCATTTGTCAAATGGGTACATCTCTGGTTTGTGGCCGATCCAGAATGAAAACCGTATCGTCTGATTCCCCGCCAAAGTTCTTTCTGATTAATGCAAGACTTATTTTACTTCTTTGAAGAGTTAATGAAGTGTGAGCTTTTTTCCCCTGAAGATAAATTTTATTGGAAATATGTCTGCCTGGTAGATGAAGAGAGACTTATTTCTGTAAACTAAAGAGTATGGAATTAATTTAATTTGAGAAAATAGTTGTCTAGCCAGTTGGTAGACACAGCCTGCAGAATGTAGACGATATTGTTGGTGTAATTATTTTAGATGCTAATAAAGAACATTTTGATAACTCTCTACAGAACCAGATTTTAGTTGTTAATGATGGGACATCACTCCCTGAATTCCACATCCACTGAATGGGCTTATATTAAAATATTCTTTCTATTCAGACAATTACACATGACCTGTGAATGAGCATACAGTAAAATACTGACCACTTAATCAGGTAATTTGGATGGGTAATTTGGATACCTTAGGTTTTCAAATACTATTTCTTTTTCAATAGGCATATACAATTAATTTCTTTTTGCCTTAGTTAGATAAATATAAAAATGTTTTGATTTGCCATTACAGTCAGAGCTCAAGAAGTGAGATTCATAATGGCGGAGGAAACTCCTGTTTGTTTTTTTTTTTTTATCCAACTTTTCTCTATCCCAGGATATGGAGAAGATATACAACTTACAACTCCTTTAAATATCCTATTGCCATAAACTTATATCATTTTCCTGAAGACACATACATGGTTCTTGTACAATATTTCTCTGGGCCTCTATACATCTTTTAGTAATGCTACAGATCATATCTTTAAATATCCATAAAGGATCACAGATTTTATCATGTTTGATTGCAGAAGGCAATTGCTCCCCCTGGAACTGACTGTCTGCATCTGCCTCTGATATTTTCTCTATAGCTTTTAAGCTGAAGAGGAATACCTGAAGCACGAGGTGTCATAATATCAGCTGCACGCAGGGAAGGCTGCTGGGGAACATGTGTCATTAGCTCATCCCTGCTAGGAATGTGTACCATTCATTATATGTGGGCATGATTATGCCCTATAGGGACCATGAGCAGGAAAGTACAGTCTTCCCAAACAGATCTCATCTTACCAAACAAATCTACAGAACTGTTATGTTCATGGGAAGACTTCCTATTACAAGTTTCTTGGCTTATGAGTTGAAATGAGGCCATAGAGTTATTATTAAAAATAACAAAAACATTTTAAACATGTACCTTCTGATTAGTTTCTAAGATGAATTACTGATACCATGGAAAATTACTAATTGAATTTTAATGAAAAAACCCTTGTGATATTGGTGAATGAAATTTAATAATTAGTATCATGGTTTAGTAAGTGTGGTCAATGATGTATTTCTTTCATCTGGATCTTCTTTTCAGCATGAAGTATCATTTTTTAACTATGATGATCCTAAAAAGCAAGATATTAAAATAAAAGTTGACTTGGAACTCAAATATTCAAAGTTGTAGTTTTAAGCAAAAATTATCTTTAAATATAAGTACCTTGTACTGGAGGGAAACCTGAAAAAAATTCTCTACCAACAGGCAAACATTATCCTTCATTAGTTACATATTCTTTGCCACGTTACTAGACAGTACAGGAACAAAAAACATTTGGAGAAATATGGATGAATTATCAAGGTCTAATCTGAGTTGGTTTATTTTTCGCTTGTAGCATAGATATAAGCTTCATCATACACAGAAACATTAAAATGGTTAAACTTGCAAAAGAAATCTGTGAAAGACTATAAAATCAGCTTTTCTCAGCTGAGGCAATTAAAATCTTTAAAATTATATCTGTATCTCAAGTGGTGCAGAAAGTGCCAATGGTTTAAAATAATTCTTTTGAAATGAACATGTTTAATGAAAGTCATTTTAAAAAATATTATACTTTTGAAATGATTCTTAAGGATTTGGTATCAGACACAATGAAAAGACTCCAGACCCATATCCAACCACCTATTCTCCATTTCCAATTATGTGTCACAAAGATGCCCTGAGCTAAACATGTTCAAGACTGAACCATGGTTCCCTCCAGATCCTGGTTCTATTTCACTGTTCCCTATCACAGGAAAGAGCTGATTTTACATCTATGATGAAAGGTATGAGGAGGCTATGACTGAAACTAGAAATGCAGATGAGGAAAATATGGTATGTGTGGGCAATATGCATTAATTTTAGCCATGTTGAATGAAGTTGGGACAGGCCTGGTGAAATACTCTGTGGACACCTGGAGTTAAGAATCTGGGAATGGACTTCCCTGGTGGCAGTGGTTAAGAATCCACCTGCCAATGCAGGGGACACAGGTTTGAGCCCTGGTCCTGGAAGATTCCACATGCTGCGGAGCAACTAAGCCCATGCACCACAACTACTGAGCCGCGTGCCACAGCTACTGAAGCCCATGCACCTACATCCCATGCTCCGCAAGAATAGAAGCCACTGCAACGAAGAGTAGACCCTGCTCACCGAAACTAGAGAAAGCCCATGAGCAGCATCAAAGACCTAATGCAGCCCAAAATTAAAAAAAAAAAAAAAAAAAAAGATTCTTGGGAGATGGATTTGAGTTGGAGAGTCATCTAGATAGAGGTGATAGATGAAGTTAAGGGAGAGGAATGAGCATTTGAGACGGGGGGAAGGTACAAGGGACAAGAGTCAGAGAAGTCTATTGTGTATCACAAAATCAAAGGAAGTTTAATGAGAAACAAGAAGCATCAAGAATCTCAATGGTGAAAAAAAAAAGAATCTCAATGGATGAGGAATGAGATAAAGCCACTGGATTTAATGACCTTTGCGAGTTTCTGAAGCTTGGTGAGACTAGAGGCCGTATTACAAGAGTGATAAAAAGGTGTGTGTGTGTGTGTGCATGCTCACGCACTCTACTCCCTGCTCTATCTCTAACCAGCCGCTTGTCTTTACACAAGTTAATGTCACTGGACCTCAGCTTTTTATCTTTAAAACGAGGGGATTCTCTTGATAAACATGTCTAGATTCTAGGAAGCTGAGGTAGATATTTTCAATGAATGAAAGAGTAAATAAAACTAAGTGTATTTCCTACCAGTTCTAGAAATAATTTTCATAGATAAGGAGAAGTGGTTAGTACTGACTACTCACTTCAAGACATCTTGCTGTGAAAGCAAGTCTATCAGTAATAGATTAGCTAATGGAGACAGTATTATCAAGGAAAAGATTTTCAAGGCAATGAGGACTCTTTTGGATTACTTCATCATTTTGATCATATAAAATGATACTTTGTATCATTACAAAGTAAAGAGAGATAGGAGACCCTTGGCATTTAATTTTTCTGACATATTTTTGTTTTGACTTTTTGTGAATGTGTACAACATGCAATTCTGCAAAGTATGGATTTCTTACTCCTTTGACAATATTTATTAGGTCATAGCATTGGTAACACGGGAATTCAACAAAGTACAAGAAAAAAACATACTGGAAATGCAGTGTTCTCTTTGGTAATTGTTTTCCTATACATTGCCAAAGGTTTTGTTTTTGTTTTTGTTTTTCTTTTTCAATAAATCCAACCTACTCAAAAAGCCAGTAGGTGATTTAAGGCATCAAGGCTGGTAAAATAATTCTGTGAACCTGAAATGCAGATTTGCAATATCTTCAATGAAGTATTTTGAAAGGCTGATGCCAAGTACAAAGCTGGTTGAGAGATTCAAAGAATTTTGAGTGAACTTATTTCTCATTATAAAATTATTACTATGTAATAGGTATAATTTTTTAAATAGTCTTTTCTTGCCACTTAAATCTTTTTCCTCCAGAAATTTATAAATTTATTCTAAAAGTTATTTATATATTTAATTATATAGTATATATAATACTCTATTACATTTACATTTATAAACTACATTTATTTTCTGGGATGTTTACATTAACAAAGATCAGTGAAGGGGATTTTCTCAGTTAAGAGGACTTGAATTATAAAACTGGATTCTAATTGTCACTGCTTGCAGATGACATGATATTCTATGTAGAGAACCCTAAAGCCTCCACACAAAAACTTCTACAACTAATAAGTGAATTCAGCAAGGTAATAGTATAGAAGATTAATAAGAAATCTGTTGCATTTCTTTATACTAATAATGAAATATCAGAAAGAGAAGGTAAAAAAAATTCCTGTTTAAAATCATGTAAAAAAAAGTACCTAGGAATAAACTTAACCAAGGAGGTGAAAGACCTACACGCTGAAAACTATAAAACACTGACAAAAGAAACTGAAGAAGATTCAAAGAAATGGAAAGATAATTTGTGTTTTTGGATTAAAAGAATTAATATTGTTAAAACGACAATACTACGCAAAGCAATCTACAGGTTTAATGCAATCCCTATCAAAATACCCACAACACTTTTCACAAAACTAGAACAAATAATCTTAAAATTTATATGGAAGCCCCAAAGACCCAGAATTGCCAAAGCAATCCTGGGAAAAAAGAACAGAGCTGGAGGTATAACCCTTCCAGACTTCAGATTATACTACAAAGCTACAGTAATAAAAACAGCATGGTAGAAGAAATCTAATGGTTAAATTTTCCATTTGTATTTTATTTTCTTGAAAACTTTTTTTTCACAGCTGTCTAAGAAGATTTAAAAATCATTGCACTCTGGTCAAAAAAATAATAAATTTATCTTATAAAAAAACAGCATGGTATTGGCATAAAAACATATAGATCAACGGGACAGAATAAAGAGCCCAGAAATAAACTCATACACCTACTGTCAATTAATCTATGACAAAGGAGACAAGAATATACAATGGAAAAAAGTCTCTACAACAAGTGGTGTTGGGAAAGCTGGACAGCTACATGTAAATCAATGAAACTAGAACATTCCCTCACACCATACACAAAAATAAACTCAAAATGGTTTAAAGACCTAAATATAAGACATGACACCACTAAACTCCTAGAAGTAAACATAGGCAAAACATTCTTTGACATAAATTGTAACAGTATTTTCTTAGATCAATCTCCCAAGGCAGAAGAAATAAAAGCAAAAGTAAACAAATGGAACCTAATCAAACTTAAAAGCTTTTGCACAGCAAAGAAACCGTCAACAAACAAAAAGACCTATGGAATGGGAGAAAATATTCGCAAATAATGCAAACTACAAGGAGTTAATATCCAAAATATACAAACAGCTCATACAACTCAATATCAAAAAAACCCCCCAACAACCCAATCAAAAAATGGGCAAAAGACCTAAATAGACATTTCTCCAAAGAAGACATATATATGGCCAACAGAGATGTGAAAAAATGCTCAACATTTCTAACTATTAGAGAAATGCAAATCAAAACCACAATGTGGTATCACCTCACACCCGTCAGAACGGCTATCATCAAAAAGTCTACAAACAATAAATGCTGGAGAGGGTGTGGAGAAAAGGGAATCCTCCTACACTGTTGGTGGGAATGTAAATTGATGCAGACACTATGGAGAACAGTATGGAGGTTCCTTAAAAAACTAAAAATAGAACTACCATATGATCCAGCAATCCCACTCCTGAGTATATAACCGGAAAAAAACAAAAACTCTAATTTGTAAAGATACACGCACCCCAATGTTCACAGCAGCACTATTTACAATAGCCAAGACATGGAAAAAAACCAAGTGCCCATCAATAGACGATTAGCTTAAGAAGATGTGGTATATATATATACATAATGGAACACTACTCAGCCATAAAGAAATGAAATATTGCCATTTGCAGCAACATGGATAGACCTAGAGAATATTATGCTTAGTGAAATAAGTCAAAGAAAAATACTATATATCACTTATATGTATACAAATGACAAAAATGAATAAAACTTAAAATAAAAAATAATACAAATGAATCTAGTGATATATGCAAACCACAAACAGATTCACAGACATAGAAAACTTACGGTTACCAAAGGCGAGAGTGCAGGGGAGGGATAAATTAGAAGTATGGGATTAACAGATACAAACTACTATACATAAAATAGATAAGCAACAAGGATTTATTGTATAGCACAGAGAATTATATTCAATATCTTGTAATAACCTATAATGGAATACAATCTGCAAAAAGTATAACTAAATCACTATGCTGTACACCTCAAACTAATGCAATATTTAAAAAAACTTGATTCTAGACTTTTCTGACAGTTCTTCCAACTGAAAATGGCTTTATCTGATATTTATCTAGAAGAAGCTATTCTTCAGGGAAGCTGATGGCATGCTGGATAAATTCTCTAATTCAACTAGAAAAGCTCAGCTGCATTTCCTAAAGCTGATATATGAGCAAGGAGCAAATCAAAGAGGAAAAAAATTTTAACACCCTGAATTCATCACAGTATTTAAACAATTAGAATTTTACTTTATTTCAGAATAAGTTTACAGTTGAAAAAAAGGTATTTACTAAAGCTACAACATTCTTCATATGGACAAAAACTTTTCTAGCAAAACTGTGGTACACAAGCATTAATTTGAATACTATACGGTTATAGAAGATACTTAAAAAACGGAAATGATGTATTCCAAAGGCTGTACTAGGCACAATATATATGCTTGTATTGGGTCTGCAAGCATTATACTAGAATTCATTGCATGTAATCCTAGAAGTTGCAGGTTTTCAGCACTATGTACCAAAAAGACAGAAAGGAATATCAGAGTTACTCTTCCGTTGAAAAAGCATGTACTATCAACACTGCAAAACAGGAGCAGCAAGCCAAGGCAACAAACAATTCTTTAGGTTTTAGAAGTTGTAATGTAACTATGGCTTTTTCATTTTCATTTTTGAGACTGGTTAGCGAGTCTGGCAAGTGGAAAAGAAGAAAGTCTATAATAAAACATTAAAGACATCACTTAACAAGGCATCTGATATTTCACAGGTTCAAAATTGGAAAATAACAACTGAGCTTGTTCCTAGAGCGAAATTGTGAGGTATTATAGAGCAAAAAACACCCTGCTTTTTCCTATTAATCTTTTGGCATAAAAATCTCAGAAAAGTAAAAGTTTTCCAAGTGACATGGCAGAAAAGTATTTAAGATAAATCATTAGTTTACTTTTGGTTTTTGGTAACTGCAAAGAATAAAGGTCTTTTCAAGGACCAAGAAACTGGATGTGGTTCTTAGTACGAAACTTATGTTTTTTTAAAAACATGGGTTGAAATATGTATTCAGGCTGACAGTGTATTCATGCTGATAAAGGTGGTAAAAAGAAGAAAACAAAAATCGTACATTTTTTAGAGCATACTACTACCAAATATATGGAAATTGTCTAAAAGATAAAAATGTACATCTTAGATTCTCAAAGGTTTTATTTTTCAACTAGCAATTAAACATAAGTGAAAAGTGAATCATGCAATATTTTTACCTCTTAACTACTGTGATAATGATATGAGGGGAACAGAATTCTCTTTTTTTCCCTTTAAATGTATAACGTTCACAAGTCATCATGTGGAACTCAAATCACACACAAAGATAAATCATGAAGAAACGTTAAATATTCCAAGATGCCCACGAAGGCATGCCAGAAATTATGCTGTTTCTATAGCACAGAATTGTTGGAGGCCAAAGCTAAAGCAGTAGGTGCTACTGCAACTTCTAGGTCTTTAATGCTGCTTTTATTTGTTTGTTATTTTGATGGGGGGAATTCAGGTCAGGGGTTTCGGTGGTCTCTCAGAAACCATAATTTCTGCAGGTTCAGTGACCAACTTGGATCCATCCCATGCTGTCTTGAACTGTTCAGGAACGGGAAATTCTCTCTGGAAAAAGGCCAGAAGAACAAAGTTATTTAAACCAAGGCTTTGCAAACAGAAGGAAGGCTGATTAGTGTCCATGATGGACAAAAGACATTTTATGGAACCCAAACCTGCATCAGGGAGCGATGCATGGTCATGTGTCAGCTCTGTGACTGCCTGCCAGCATCCTCATTGATGCTAGCACTTACTAAGAACCAGGCATTCTGCTAAGCACCAGATATACGTGAACTCATTTAATCTCTGCAAGAACTTTAAGAGCTAGATATTATTGAGATGCCATCTACAGGAAACAGAGGCCTGAGAGGTCAAGCCTCTGAGCAGCCAAAGTTCAAACCTTAGACTTTTTACCCTTGACTCTGCACCAAACTCAAACATGCACTGGGGATCTTGCTGAAAGGCAGATTCTGATTCAGTAGATCTGGGAAAGAGGACAACAATCTGCATTTCCCACAAGTTCCAAGGGGATGCCAAGGCTGCTGGCCCCCAGTCTGAATAAGGGCTTTATCCCGGCATTATGTCTACCCTTTGATGAAATATAAAAATGTGCTGCAAGTTATATATAAACTTGTTACCCTTCATCCTGCTTTCCTACTCTTCCTATTAGGGAATACATGCCCCCCTTCCACCCACACCCCTAACCCCCCCCACCCCACACACAAACAGAAAGAAAAATGCAGAAGAGTCAGAATAAAATCAGCTTGGGATCTCCCCTTTCCCCGGAGAGTGACTCCCCAGTCATTGCAGAACAGGGCAGGAAAGGAAGCTGAGGAGTGGCGCCCTCAGCCCTGGCTTTGTGACGCCCTGGACTCCCTGTACCGCAATGTGAGAAGCTGGTGCCTGTGCTCATCTGTCGGTGAGATGTGATGTTTCACGTCTACTGGAATACACACACTAACACATATCTTCCTAGATGTTGGGTCCAGCTGTTTCTTTTGGAAGAAGCTATTTAAGTACTTTAAAGGGAAGGCCCTTTCTATCATGAGTGGTGAATTCTCCTTGAGTGAAATCTGCGATAGTCTTAAGAGAAAGCAAAGAAGCCACAGTCTGAGAAACCTAGTGTATGTGTATGTCTGTGTCTGTGTGTGTGTGTGTGTGTGTGTCTGTGTGTGTGACAGTCTGAGAAACCTAGTGTGTCTGTGTGTGTGTCTGTGTGTATGTGACAGTCTGAGAAACCTAGTGTGTGTGTGTGTGTGTGTGTGTGTGTGT
>NC_041231.1:95237904-95270994 GCF_002837175.3 Physeter macrocephalus
TCTCTGTGTGTGTGTGTGTGTGTGTGTGTGTGTGTGTGTGTGTGTGTGTGAGACAGTCTGAGAAACCTAGTGTGTCTGTGTGTGTGTCTGTGTGTGTGTATGTGACAGTCTGAGAAACCTAGTGTGTGTGTGTGTGTGTGTGTGTGTGTGTTCTTAAGTACCAAGCCAGGTGGAGAATGCTCCAGAGTGGAGGCACCTCTTTGATGGTAACTGCACTACAGCTGTTCCCAGTCTTTCTTGGGAGTGACATGATAGTAATGTGATGACAGACCTTCTCTGGGAGACTGATTCCCTTCAGGATGAATCACCCCCACCGTCTACTTCGAGATTACAATGCCCATGGCAGGACCTCTGTATTGCTCCCTACTACCCCCAGTTGGAAAATGCATGAAGTGGGCCATGGACTGAAGGCACAAGATAATTCACCTATAGAGGGGAGACTTTACGTTTTCAGCATAAAAGCTCAGGTTCTGAGCTATACTCATCCTTTAGGTCAGTGGATTCCAATCTTGGCTCCACACTGGAATCACCCGGGAAGTTTTAACAAATACAGATGTCTGGATACCACATCCAGGGATTCTAGTTTAAGTAGTCTGGAGTGCTTGTCCAAAGCCCCATTGCTTTTTTTTTTTTTTTTTTTTTTGCGGTACGCGGGCCTCTCACTGTTGTGGCCTCTCCCGTTGCGGAGCACAGGCTCCGGACGCGCAGGCTCAGTGGCCATGGCTCACGGGCCTAGCCGCTCCGCAGCATGTGGGATCTTCCCGGACCGGGGCACGAACCCGCGTCCCCTGCATCGGCAGGCGGACTCTCAACCACCGTGCCACTAGGGAAGCCCCCCCCCATTGCTTTTCTTAGCAGTTCCAGCCAGTTTTCATGAAGCTGAGCCTTCTGCTTAAACAGCTGCAAAGGCCAGGAATCATCCTAATTTTTAGCTTTCCTCTTCTGAGGCTGTCCTGTGTTGGCTTTAGCTCGTCAGTATTTTTTATTTAGGTGGAGAGCCCAAGAGGAGATACTTCTATAGCTCAGGGTTAGGCTGTCCAGATACCTAGTGAAGCATGGCCCAATGCTTGTGGAGTTTTGTTTCTTAGACTTAGACAGTGAATTCTGAACTGCAATATGTGGTGTGTGCCTGGGTAGCGCTCACTGGCAGGCAGGGAAAGGAGAACATGGCAGCAATCTCGTTGTCTGCCTAAGGAGATTGACCTGAGTGCTGACTGCAGTGTAGACGGCTGCTGATTGACCCATAGGCTAATGGGGGGGGGGGGTCGCCTTTCAAAGGTGTGCCTAAGTTACATTTTCTCCCATCCTTCCCAGTTCACTGCTTCCTTGCACAGTTACAACCAGAGGGAATGATCTCTGGATTTACTTCTCTACTTTCAAGAAGCAACAACTAGGGACTTCCCTGGAGGTCCAGGGGTTATGACTTCGCCTTCCAATGCAGGGGGGCTGGGTTTGATTCCTGGTTGGGGAGCTAAGATCCCACATGCCTCTCGGCCAAAAAACCAGAAGGTAAAACAGAAGCACTACTGTAACAAATTCAATAAAGACCTTAAAAAGGGTCCACATCAAAAAAAAAAAAACAACAACAACTAATAGGAAGCAATAACTTGCTTTCAAATGGCAACAACCAGCAAGTCCATCACAATGCATGATGCAGAAAATGTATGTATTTATACTTCCTTTTCAATGTCTGAGAATATCTGCTTGCTTCTTTTAGAAACTGCTTTGTTGGGGAGAGGAGACAAAGAAAATACATGGTGGCTTAGGCTACCGTTTCTTAGAAGGGTCATTGGATGGACTGATAATATCAGAATCACCTGGGTATATTAAAACTACAGATTCCTGGGCCCACTCCAAGCCTCCTGAATCTAACCTCTGGGTGTAAAGTTTGGGAGCTGGTATTTTCATCAAGCTTCCCAGCTGATTCTTATGCTGGGTTTGAGAAGCACTGACATAAGAATACCTAACAACAAATAGGTCCACTTATTATTCCCTCCTTTCCCTCCTTTTTTTCCCCAAAGCATTTCTCCCTCTTTTCTGTTTGCCTCCACCATAGCAAAGGAAAATATTTAGTCCTAAATAATATGAATTCAGATGCCTGGTGTACTATTTGATAATAGCTGGTTCATTAAGGTAATTATTAGGAAAATGCTTTGAGAATCACAAATCCAGGACGGGGCATAGTCAGGAAACTAACAGGGGAGCAGATAGGTGAAAGGCCACTCCCTGAATTCCTCTCCTGCCTGTGAATTATTCTACAAAGGAAGCTCAAAGGTTGGGAGGTGATTAATCAGTCTCTAAGAATGTTAATAATGAAAAATTCTTTACAGTCTTTTAAAAGGTACTTACATAATCACCATCCCGAGGGATAAGTATATTCATTTCAGATGACTTGGCACTCACAATCTCACAGTCTAATGCAAATAAAGACTTTAAAAAGGGTCCACATAAAAAAAAAAAAAAAAAAAAACAACAACAACTAATAGGAAGCAATAACTTGCTTTCAAATGGCAACAACCAGCAAGTCCATCACAATGCATGATGCAGAAAATGTATGTATTTATACTTCCTTTTCAATGTCTGAGAATATCTGCTTGCTTCTTTTAGAAACTGCTTTGTTGGGGAGAGGAGACAAAGAAAATACATGGTGGCTTAGGCTACCGTTTCTTAGAAGGGTCATTGGATGGACTGATAATATCAGAATCACCTGGGTATATTAAAACTACAGATTCCTGGGCCCACTCCAAGCCTCCTGAATCTAACCTCTGGGTGTAAAGTTTGGGAGCTGGTATTTTCATCAAGCTTCCCAGCTGATTCTTATGCTGGGTTTGAGAAGCACTGACATAAGAATACCTAACAACAAATAGGTCCACTTATTATTCCCTCCTTTCCCTCCTTTTTTTCCCCAAAGCATTTCTCCCTCTTTTCTGTTTGCCTCCACCATAGCAAAGGAAAATATTTAGTCCTAAATAATATGAATTCAGATGCCTGGTGTACTATTTGATAATAGCTCGTCCATTAAGGTAATTATTAGGAAAATGCTTTGAGAATCACAAATCCAGGACGGGGCATAGTCAGGAAACTAACAGGGGAGCAGATAGGTGAAAGGCCACTCCCTGAATTCCTCTCCTGCCTGTGAATTATTCTACAAAGGAAGTTCAAAGGTTGGGAGGTGATTAATCAGTCTCTAAGAATGTTAATAATGAAAAATTCTTTACAGTCTTTTAAAAGGTACTTACATAATCACCATCCCGAGGGATAAGTATATTCATTTCAGATGACTTGGCACTCACAATCTCACAGTCTAATGCATCTTCACTGAGGTATATGTGGCAGCCTTCTGTTTTATTAATGGAAATTGTTGGCACTTTCCCCATCACCTGAAATAGAAGAAAAAAAATCTAGGGCCAAAGTAAATAAATAGAAATTCCAATGTTCCCAAATAAGTACAGTCCACAGGCCTAACCAAGCGTTAGGAATAGCTGGGTTAGGGCTGGAGAGGCTGGCTGATGACAAAGTCTCCAGGGTGAATTAGTAGGTGTCATTTGGGGACAGAATGAAAGGACCACACAAGGGGATTCTCAAACCTCAGGGTCTCTTTCCTGACACAAAATAAAGGGACTAATTTGAAAACAGCAGCTAAATGTTCAGAAAAAGTTTCACAACCCCGTTAGTGGATTTGAAACATATATTTGATTTCATGATAAAAGAAACAAGATGCATTTGCTTTCATGTGCTTAAAATTTTAGTTTTGACAAATCTCTAGGAAACTTGGATTAAAACACACTAATACTGTCACTTAAGAGTAAATAAATTATTCTGTAATTGAGAAGATTTTTCCTGAATCTAAATAAGAATAAATAAGAAACACTACAATTCTTTTCACATAAGTCCTTTGCTAGATAAAAATCTCACCGGCTGAATGTGAAGCTTAAATGAGATAATGAGTGTCTAGGTATTCTGAAATGTATTCATTTCAGCAGCCAAAACTGGAGACTTGGTTCAGGCTACTCACTGTATAGATAAATAGTACCATACACAAGAGGAGGTGGTTCTTTGTATTGTTACAAATATCAAGTGCTATAAACATTCTGATCAGTTTTAAATTTCTTTTTTAACAGTCAGTTTTCAGACATTCCCCCCCCCCCATCTCTACAGGCACAGACTATTCCCCCAATGACCATATTACAACTACATAATTTTCCTTCTTGTAATGGTAATTGAAGCGATAACGACATCTCCTCTTTCACCCTGAAGAAAAGGCTGGGTTGCAAATTAAAGGAGCAACTCCTGTGATGGTGAAGGTGATGTAAAGAATTCCTTAGGGGAATCTAGCCAGGTCACCACACTTCTCTGTTTTCTCCTCTCCCCACAGAAACAGGACACCAAGTTGGAATTGAGCCCCAGTGCCAAAAGAAAAAAAAAAAAAAAAAGGCAGAGGTAGTTTAAGGTCAGGTAAGCACAGGGCTTTGCCATAAATAAAATAAAATAATACCTATATGTATATATCAAGAATGTGTCAGAAGTAATGTTTTGGCAATTTCTAGGTTTATTTTATAATGATGAAGAGCATTTCCATAGCAACCAGAACTGTATGAATACCAGGCAAGCAAAGGGAAAGAAGTAAATTGTCAGAGTGTCTTAGGAGATTCATTTATGAGACAGAGTGGGGTCACATGAGGATAGCACATTTAGCACATAAAATGCTAAAATATCTATGTATCTGAAAACCTGAAAAGCAGTAGACTTTTTAAATAGCCCTGAGAGGATAAGAATTGTCATTTCCACATCATTTTTAGTCAGTATTTCCTTAGAGTAAATTATATACAGTACATGCCTTTTTTCCCTGGTAGTCTGTAAACATTTTGAGAACAGAGATTGTTTCTTATCAGGAGAACTGGACTAAAAAGTAGCTCCTCTGTTGAGTGACAGGTGATATGTGACCTTGCCCAGGCCATTGCTCTAGCATTTAATACATTTATCAGGAGAACTGGACTAAAAAGTAGCTCCTCTGTTGAGTGACAGGTGATATGTGACCTTGCCCAGGCCATTGCTCTAGCATTTAATACATGTACCTGTATTCTTTGTTTTTCTTAAATTTATTTCTCTATACGTTTAAAAAAATTTCCACATAATATCTTAGTCTCCTCTCTCCCATAATTTGTACTATTTTTCTAGGATAGTTTGCCAAAAAACAGAATTACTGAACTAAATCATATGAACTTTTCTCTGTGCTCTTTTCTTCCTTTCAATCTTTTTAACAGCATTATTGAAGTAAAATGTGAAAACATAAAATTCACCTACCTTAAGTGTACAATTTAATGATATTTATTGAATTTGTGCAACCATCACTTCAATTCAGTTTTAGAATATTTCCATCATCCCCCAAATATCCCTCATGCCCATTTACAGTCAATCTCTGTCCTCATCCCCAGGCAGCCTGCACTAATCTGCTTTCTGTCTTTATTGTGTCCAGGCCCTTTTAAAATAGTTTATTAAATGTTTTAAATAGGTAATGACATTCACTTGGTTTGAACATCCAGAAGTTTGAAGTGTTCAGTAAAATGTCTCTCCCTTGTTTCTGAACCACGTCGCCAAGTTTCTGTCCCTCTTGGACAGATAACCATGATTTATCCTTCCAGATTATTTTAAGGCCCATAGCCTTAAAAATGTATATTTCAAACATAGAAGCATACAAAGAATAATATGACAAAAATGTACATATATATATGTCTGTTAAACAGCTTTATCAGAGTTTAACATTTTGGCTCATTTGCCTTTTTTTTAGGACTATCATCTTACAATATAGTTGAAGCCCCCTCTCTACCATCCACCATCTCACTGTCCTCCTTCCTTCCCTGCACAGATGTAACTACTCTTCTGAATTTTGTATTTACAGTTCACAGCAGGTTTGTCTCTTGAGTAAGGTGAACTTGAGCCCTCATAAGTATATTTAAAATGTGAGTATTGTTTTGCATGTTTTTGATCTTTATATAAAGGGACACATTATACAGTGCCTACTGTTCTATAATCTGCCTTTGTCACTCAAGGCTGCTTTTGAGATTTCCCTATTTTTATACATGTAAGTGTAGTTCATTTATTTAACCTCTGTACAGTATTCTATTAGGTGGATTTATTTATTCATTTACCAGCTGGTGGACATTTAAATTGTTTTTGTTTTTATTGCCATTACGGATAATACTGCAATAAACATTTTTCCATGTCTCATCAACATTTGTACTAGAGTTTCTTTAGTGCACACACCTAAGAGTGAAATTGCTTGGTTACAGGCTATGACTGCCTTTGACTTTATTAGATGGTGCCAATTTGCTCTGCACAGTGAGTGTAACAGTTTACTCTCCCAACACTGATGTATCAGGGTTCTCATAACAACTCTTGTACCATGAGACTTTTTAATATACAGGCAGTCCTCAAGTTGCACAGTTGCGATACGCATGCGTTTCAGCTAACATGCCCCTTGCAAAGTAAGGACAGCCTGAATTCAAAACTGATGAGTGTAAGAAGATACAGCTAATTAATCTGCATTTCTTCTTCTACTAGGCAGGTTGTGCATATGTTCATATATTTATCAAATACCTCAGTTTTTCTTCTCTGAACTGCCCTGATATTCTTTGCCCATTTTTCTACTGAGTTGTTAGTCTTCATCTTGATTTGTGTTAAGTTCTTTATAAATTCTGGTTATAAATCCTTTTTGATTATCTGCATTGCAAGTATCTTTCTTCAATCCATGCCTCATCTTTCAGCTTTGTATATGATGTCTTCTGTTGAACATATAAATTTTAACGTGGTTAGATTCACCTGTCCTTTTCTTTATAGTTTGTGCTTTTTGACCCTAATTGCTTTTCTACTCTAATTTTCTTTTGTATTTTATTCTCAAAGTTTAAAAGTATTTCTTTTTACAATTAGGACTTTACTTTTAAATATGCTATGAGGTAGAGATTAGATATTTTTTTCCCACATGGAGGGTCCTAAAATACATCTCCATGTATGTGCCAACTATTGAATGTACTACTCTAGTTAAAAGGGGCAGTGGTGAAAAGCCTAGTAAAACCAAAGAGAACAATCTATAAAACTAGAAGCCAATTTTAACAAACATTATCAGGAAGCATCAGATAATAAGGAGTGATTAACAGTATGAAAACGGTGTAATCAAAGATAGTAGTTATAGCTGGCCAAAGTAAGAAGTCATTTAGCTTCTGGCATATTATAAAATCCCATTTGGCTAAATCAATATTGCTAAAACAGTGCAGATTTTCTTCTGTTTTGCAGATTCAATTGCAATCCTGCTTTCCAAGTTGTTTTTCTGATGATCTCATTGACTCTTCAGAAAAACTTTACCCAGAACCAATTTTTCCTGAGGGAAATAAAGTCTCTTCGGCATGGTACTATTACGCTAGGGGGATCTCTTAATATTTTGGTTCACTCATTAGTTGACTCACTCCAATCACCCATTCATCAAACATTTATTGGACACCTACTATGTTCAGGTACTGTGCAAATTTCTGGAGCTGTAAAGATTAACTGGCTGTTCTTGAAATAGAAATGGTAAACTAGTAATTGCTGTGCAAGATAGGATGTGTTATAAGAGGTTGAAAAGGGGGAATTAACACTGTCCAAGAAGTAAGAGAGGGCTTCAGAGAGGTGAAGACAGAGCTGTGTCTAGAGGGAAAGAGAATAAGAGTTTTACAGGTGGACATGGAGGGCCCCTTGTAAACAGAGGGGAATGTCTAGGCAAAGCCATAGGTGGTGGGGGCCGGGAATGGCTGAAAGGGTCAATTACCTGCATCTGAATGTCCTTGGAGTTGATCACTTCCACAATGCCCACCACATTGTCAAACACAAGGCCAAACTTCTTACAGCTGTCTAGGGAAAAAAAAAACAAACCAATCTACTAAATTCATACAGCATATTTACACAAAGCAGCTTATCACAGTAGGCACAGACCCATAATTCTGCCCTACCAATTGTAATGGAATTTATTTTCCCTTTTATCTGTAGAGTAGACTTGCTGCATTTGAAAATGTAAGCCACCTGTCTCAGTTCAGTCTCTGAAATCACAAGGTCATTCCTGTCCTCTTGGTATTCCTAAAATTAAAACATATGCAAATATTAAATATAAGGATGCATAAATTAAGTCCACCGCATGCTGAAATTACTGCGGAGCATTCACCAGTTACAGCTTCTCAACATGTTCTTCCTTTAGGAACCATTTTTTTAACAGACCAAACAGCAGGTCCGACTTTGTCACTGTAATGTTGGGAATGAGAGAAACGGCTGCTTGGAAGGGGGGTCGGTGTCAATTTGTGATTGTGATTGTCAGGCATCAGGCACGCTGGCTAGTGGGCGGGGGCTGCAGCAGGGATGTGAGGGCTTTTGGTTGAGTCTGGCCGCTAAGTCTGGACTTGATGCTGCAGCACTATCTGCAAGTAGGAGTGGGACAAATAGACTAGCAAGGGTCACAACAGTGGTCTAAGTCCCAGTGTACTTTCAGACCACGACAACCTTTCTGGGGACTCTGTTCCTCCATCTTTAGGGAAGGCCCCTGAACTGGCAGGGGGCACCAGCTTCCATCCACATTCAAAGTGTCTTTGTCCTGCTCAGACAACAGTGATAGTGGTGGGTGACGCAGTAGGTTATATCAGCACCTCGGTCAGTGGAATAGGATGAAACATCCTACAGTAGATCAGAATGGGGCACAGATTAAAAGTTTCCAGAAAGAGGAGTCAAATTCATAGAGACAGAAAGTAGAAAGGTGGTTGCCAGGGGGTGATGTGAGGGGGAATGGGGAATTATTGTTTAAGCGGTACAGTTTCAGTTTTACCAGATGGAAAGAGTTCTGTGGATGGATGGTGGGGATGGCTGCACGACAGTGTGAATGTACTTAATGCCACTGAACTGTGCACTTAAATGTTAAGATGGTAAATTTTGTGTTATGTGTACTTTACCACAATTTTAAAAATAATTTTTAAAAAGTTGAAGAAAAAATGCATGAGAATAATGAAGACCAAAAAACATTTATGGAAGCATTCAGAAAGGCTCTGGTTTCTAGTCTAGCTAGTGACTTTTGCCTCTGTCATTTCATTGGGAAATCCTTAGGACACGGGTGAACAGTTTAGCCATCGTTCCTTTCATCGGAGTATGTCAGAAATAAAGTTAAAGGGCTTCACTCACCACTCTCCATTTCTTCCCTTCCAACTCTAACACAGGAGCATGTTTCTTTGGAGGATGAGACTGGGGAGACTTGGGGCCTGGAGTGTGGCTTTTGGTAGGAGATGGAGTTTGTCCTCCGTGAGTCCGGAGGCTGGGATTCTTATATGTCTTCTGGTCATCTGTAACATGCCGGAGCCCTGGGAAGGTAACACATAGACACATTTCCTACATTTTATGCAAAGGGAAATGTCCCTAACTTCTTGTATCAACATGATGTAAACAGCACAGGTAATGCTATTTTCATAACAGTCGAGTGTTTTCTCAAGGTCAGTATGCAGAGGCTGAGACCTACATAAGTTTAGAGTTAACAGAAGCCCTGTAAGTATTTTTTAATTTGAGGAACCTCTTTTTTTTTTTTTTTTCGCTCCACCACATGGGCTGCAGGACTTTAGTTCCCTGACCAGGGATTGAACCCTTGCCCCGTGCAGTGGAAGCTTGGAGTCCTAACCACTGGACTGTCAGGAAATTCCCCTTGAGGAACCTCTTCTTGAAGGAGATAAGCTAATAGATAAAAATTATGCAAAATGCAAACCCCCTGGCCAGAAAGGATCCCATGATTTACTTCTGTCATAGCTAAATCATTTCCTAGATACAGTCTAAAAAGTTAGGGCATTTCAGTAAGCATAGGTCAGAGTATGGAATCGACTTAAGGGTTATGAGTCCATTCCCTTCCTTTGCAGATGAGGGGACAATGCAGCCAGTTGCAGCCAGAGAAATAGTTAGAAGTTTTGGTTCTTAGCTCCCAGCACAGCACACAAGAACACTTATACCATAATTCCTATTACCCATGCAAAGCAAAAATACATCTGCATAAAGTTTTTGGCAACATGAATTTATTAAGCATATGATTTAAAAAATTAACCATTCACAAAGGTAGTTGAATGATATAATTCTTTGACAAGCCCGTACACCTCTGAGGACAGAGGTTCTACTATTTGTCATTTTTATTTCACTTGATCTTGATGCCTTGATTGTAGCTGGTGCTGAAGCGTCAAGGGCTGAAGTGGTGATACAGTGCAGTGGTCCATTTAGAACCTAGAATCTCTGAGTTCTTCCTTCTGATCCACCCAACAGCCCACTGAGCCCATCTACCTTGAGATGAAGAACACACAGCTCTCCATGTAGTAGGGACTGGGATGCAATGATGTATCCATCACCGTGGGCTCTGAGGGATCTGTGTGCCTGAAGCCAGAGGGAGACAGCCTCAAGGTCTGGTTTTCTCACCTTTTGTAATTGCTTCCCCTTGGTTAAGTTGTGCAAATAAAGCTGAGCGTGAAGGAGAGGACTCCTCTCTTCTGCCCTCACTCTCAAAAAGTGGAGGTGGCCCTGGAGGAGGTGGAGGTGGAGGAAGGCCAGGTCCAAGGGAGAGGACAGACAACGCTGATGCAGTTGATGCTACTGGACCCTGTGGGAGAGAGAAGACGGAAAGCACTCTATTGAGATGATGTCCTTGCTGAGAGCTGGGATTCTGCCAACATCACTTAGAACCTGTTGTCAATGAGGGAGTGGGGTTCGAGATTCACAAAGGGCACCGAGGGGTATACCTGTGCATCATGGGTCTGTTTGGGAAGACCTGGGACCAAGTGGGGGTTTGCCTTGGGAACAGGGAGCATCGCGTAGTTGTACAGCCCTGTCGGTAGAAACTGCATGTGCCAGATTCACACTGACAACTCAGAGGCAAACTAAGCCATCTTCACAGGTTCATGTCCAAAGCTCAGGATATGAATGAAACTGGGCTTTGGCCAATTGATAATCATAAGAAAAAAGCAGTCCAACTAGTAAGAGGATTCTTTTGGGGACACTGGGAATTACAACCACCAATGAGAGAGAGAGAGAGAGAGGAAAAATATTCAGTGGTTAGCTTTATGAGCAGCTAAAGAAAGAGATACTGAAACTCTTTCTCTGCAACTCATTTTTCAAGTAAGTATGCCTCAAACCGAACCCCAAGTGAGGACCACATGTGACCTGGATGCCTGTCAAACATGAAGGTGATCAGGGTCCAGGATGCTTCTGATGGTTTGGTTCATCTAATGCTGACTGTTAGTAAACCAGAGAAAACTGTATTTTGCCTGAGCAAGACCTATGCTTATTCTCTTCTCTGCTATGTGAAGTGCAATCTTTGTTTTCAATATGAAGTTTTAACAAATTCAAATGTCAGTGAAAGGTGATAGATAATAGAGGGATTTGTTTCAATGTTTTGAGAGGACCCCATAGACGAAGTTGTCACAGAGCTTAAAACTAGTAGGATAAAAACACACATATACAATAACCTTGTGTTATGTACCATTTTACTTTTAAACCCTGAAGTAGAACTGTATGACTATGATAAAGAATGAGAAGTTGATTCAAGTAAAAAAACGGGAACTAAAAAAATTGAGACTAAGCCCACCAGGGGCTTCCCTGGTGGCGCAGCGGTTGAGAATCCGCCTGCCGGTACAAGGGACACGGGTTCGTGCCCCGGTCCGGGAAGATCCCACATGCCGCGGAGCGGCTGGGCCCGTGAGCCATGGCCGCTGAGCCTGCACGTCCGGAGCCTGTGCTCCGCAACGGAAGAGGCCACAACAGTGAGAGGCCCGCATACCGCAAAAAAAAAAAAAAAAAAAAATTGAGAGTGATGAAAACGTGCCTGAGGCTTATATATTTTCAATATCAAATACGAAATGTAAAATATCACAGAAGTGCTAAATATTAACAAAGACAGCAGATCCTTATTTTCATAAACAACGCAGTATTACAAAGTGTCAATATCAGGAAGTTTTAACCTGTGGTAGTTTTCAGTTGAAAAAAAAAATCCACTCTATTTTCAAAGTACTTATACAATCCCTATTAAGTGTAGAATTACCCTGAAAATAAAAGGTTCTTCTCTTACTGAGAACGCACATCTTAAAAACTGAGTAGGCTGGAGGTCTCGTCTCCTGAAATGATAATTTGTGGTATTTTTTTTTGTTTATAAGGAAAAACAGCCTGACTCCATCAGGATTCTTGGGTCAAGTAGAAAATGACTGCACAGTTCTTGAGACTAACCGATTTTTTTTTTTTTTTTAGCATTTTACATATTTCCTATTATGTTACTGGGGTGAAATTTGAACAGTTGCTCTGAATCATAAAGTGTAAAATATAAGCTTTGCACATCAAACAATATTCCAGTTCCAGACACTCAGAGCCACGACATATTACTTTTACTCACAAGCACATAATAACTCAAATAGTCAGCCAAGGGCCAGGCTCCTCTCCCACATCTGAAACACTGCAGCTTTAAAGTTCTCCTATTTTGTGGAAAGGGGAGACAACACCGGCTTCTAAATCTTAGAATGACTTAGATGGTTCCCTAGCTCTCAGCATTCATTCTTTAATGGCTCTCTCCAAGAGCCATTAAAGGACACTGAAACCAATAAGCCACATATTCAACTTCTTGGAACTCTGATACATTCGGATAGCTGACCCAGGAACACCAAACAAAGGATTTACTGCAACAAGTGTTGACTCTAAAAGCCAAAAAAAAAGGAGAACTCAGGACCAGCTGAAACCTGCCATTGGCTTATCCGTTGTGCGTTCTGGCTCATTCCTGCATCGGCCCCAGAGAGAGCACACGCCTGGGCTCTAGTTTCCAGGGTGACTTGACAAGCAGTGCTCAGGGGCTTTACCGTACACAGTGTCCTCGAGAGCAAACTCAGAGAGTCCCTCACCAGGCGCGCATGAGCTGCCCCTTGTGATGAACTTATCTTCGCCTCCTCTCCTCCTCCTGCAGGCAGGTGGGACCAGAGCTTTCCGCGTTCTCACGTGCCTGGCATGAGTGGCAGCCGCATCGACTGGAATCACAGCCCGACTCTGTCTTCAGGCATCCCGGTGAAACAGAGGGGAGATGGGCCGGCAAGGGAAGGCAGCCAAGAATTCTGGAAAAGCTCATACGTGCCAGGCACTGGTTGTTTCCACTCACCTAACAGATATTTAATGCTCAGTGGAGGACAGGCTCTATGCCAAGGGGTTCCCAAAGTTGTCCGAACATCAGAATCATCTGGGGATCTGTTAGAAGTTCCCAGGCCCTGGCCACGTGGCAGGAACACTCTGGGGAGGCAGCACACGGGCATTTTCTGAAGCTCCCCATAGGTGATTCCAGTGTGCACACAAGCGTGGGGACAACTCCGCGTGCTTGTGCTGAGCTTCATCTTCGTCATCACAACCACATTACTAGGATTGAAATCCCGCTCTCACAGAAGATGAAGCAGGAAGCCAGAAAGGCTGACCCAGTATTAAATGGCCAGTAAATGGCAGGGACATAATTCCAGCACATACCTGCTTGATTCTAAAGTCTTCTTCAGGGAAATCCTTTATGCTGTATTCAGATGTTAAAAAAAAAAAAGTCACTAGTCAAATTAACCAGAGGTATGGGCGACCTTACACATATGTAGTGTTGCTCTTGGGCCTCTGGCTTAAATATACATGAAGTGTCGGGAGGCGGTGTAATAATTTAATTTTTATCTCCACTACTCCTTGCTCCCTCCCTCTAATGCCTTAGCAGCTGACTGGGCTCCTATGGCCAACTCTGGAGCCAGGCTTGATCCCATGCGGATATGTCTTGAGTACTGACACTGGCACCTCAGCATCAAGTCACCCTGGACGCTAGTTTGTTCTGACTCTGTGCCTGCATTCTAGCAACTGGACTCTTGCCTTATTCACTTTTCCTGAGTACCCACTGGTGCCAGTAATGGGGTACTTGCACCCAAATCTCAGTTTCCTGCCTAGTGTCCAAGTTGTTCTGGGATGGGGACCTGCCCCCACCCCCCCAGGGGACTGGAGATTTAAGGGCATTGCCTCTGGGTGTGATTTATTCTTAGATAAAATCTCATGGCAGAGGTAATGCACCAGGTTGTCTAGACTGAATGAGAAGTAGTGGGTCAGATCAAGCCTACAACCTCGGTTGCCTGTTGAGGGATCTGCTGCTTCTTATTCTCAACGGGATATGGGCCCTGTGGAAGACTAGCTAAGAGGGGAAAGGAGCACTGGCCAGGGGGCAGGTCTGGCCCAGCTCACACTGTGAGTTAAGGCCATGTAGGGATACAGACGGAAACTTCCAGTGGGCAACTCTGTCTCTGAGCCTGCACCAGGAACCTGAGAGGGTCCTAGGAGAGTCACAGGGGATAACCTTTAATTAGGTTGCAGACTGCATTCATTTCCTGGAATAGAGGCTCTGGGGTCAGATCTACACATACAGAATAAAAGACATTTAATAAAAGACGCTGTTCCCTTGCAAATTATCTGAGTATTTCCGGTCCTTCTAAAAGAACCCCTTAATAAAACAACCTTTTATGGTGTGTTTTACCCTAACAATTTTACTTCTACAGTGTAGAATTAAACTTCTAAAAACTCAGGACCTACAGAATTATGATATCCTGTGACTTGCACAAGGTCACACAGACTGGAAAGTAAAGGTGAGGTGAGGGCCGAAATTAAGGAAGTCGAAGGGGGAAAGGCTTAACCTGAGTGAAGGAGCAGCGATCTCCACACAGATGCTTTTTAAAGACGCTACCTTATCCTGACAAAATGAGTCTGAAGTATCTTAGACCCCGAACTGGAAACAAATGAAAAACACATTTTATTAAAGCCATTGTAACAATGGTTTCCAACTTAAAAAAAAAAAAAAAGCAGGCCATTTATGATTTTAAGTGGCCATATTTAGGGTGCAAGCATTCACTTATGTTGTAAGAACACAGCACAAAACCTAAAAATGCTACTTTTGAAAGCTCTATTAAGATTAATTTTGAGAACAGATGTTTGATTATTTACTTTTTTTTTTTTTTTGGAGTCGGGGTAGAGGCAGCACAAAGACTTTTTAAAACGTCTGCAAATCCCTTTCTCTAAATTAATTTCAACTGTCCTGGGAACAGCCACTTCCTCTGCCTTTAAATATATGAACTGTAACTATGAAATAATGAAACCATTGTATGTGGCATGTGGAAAGCTCATAATGTTTTGGTTATATATACTATATATATAAAATTCTATAACTGTATTACATGGAATATATTTATGTACTAATGTGCATCAGAATTTTTTCCATTAAATGTCACTTGAAATAATTACCTATCATTTTATTACTTTGGAATTTAGGTTTTATTCTGAAAGGGAAACTATTTCTAGCTCTTAAACGAAATCTCCACATTGTTTTGACACATGTAATTAACAACCACTTCTATCTCCCACAGCCCATACCACTGTCTTAGTTATCCAGTTAATTCAGCTACAGTCTAGCTTTGGATCTAAATTATCTACAAAAGGGACTCCAATTCTCCATTTTGTTGGGTCTGTTGAAAGTAGGACTAATAGACTACTTTTAGATGGAGGTTTTATGTCTTTGTGACAAAATTAAGCAAAAAAGTGAAACACAGCTGTTTAGGCAAAAAAAAAACAAAAAAATCAGCTACAAAGAAAAGTTTTCCATCTAAGATTTTCTATTTAGGAGTTACATTTTTGGGGAATTTTCAACTTTCACCTTTTAAAGTCAATGTTTTTCAAATTCAGCAATAGGGGTAGCAGATGATTTGGTCTAAATAGAACCTCTTTAATAGACTGAAAGTCAATTAGAATAAGTAGGCTCGTTTGTCCATTCCACATTTGCCTAGAGCTACCTTGCAAGGATCTGGGTATATGATGAAGAAGTAGGCATATGCCTTGTTTGTTAAGAAACTCATAATCTAGTGGGAGTGTCGAGTGCACAAAATAGTAGTTGCAGATGCAGTTTGATATGTGTCGTATGTCACATGAACAGGAACACTGGGAGCACAAAGGAGGGTGTGGCCAGCTCTCCTCGGGACAGTGGGGTCAGGAGAGCCAGAAAATGACTTAGGCCGGGGCCACACCATAGAATGCTCTGTAGAGGACACAGGTCATATAAGGAGAGACTGAGGAAGAAATGTATATACATGTAACATTGATCTCCAACTTTAAGAACAGGCCTGGCAACCTACATCTTGGTGTGTGTTTTTCCCAGTTTCTTAAAAGGCAGAGAGAGACCAAGAAAATCAAAATCACCCCTGTGACAGTCTCTTGGAACAGATGGATTCTGTCCCTCACAGAAGAGCTCTTGTTACGATGTTTCTTCTATAAAACTAGCTTAGTGATAGTGATATTTTGAGCCACAGTCTTTACGTATTTGTGGAGATCATAGATAAAGCTACAAAATGAAACAGCTGACATGCAGTGGCACTGTTTATGGGTTTCCTGCCCACCCCCCATCCTTTCCTTATGGCCACCACCTCAATTCCCCTTCACGCACACACACAGATGGCTGTCTTCAGTTTCTTGGTCAGGTTCTCTCTTTTGCTGTCCATCTCAGAGACAGCCTGGTCCATTAATCACCTGGCTTACACTTAATGCTTTCCAGGTACATTACATGTGCCCAATTACACACTTTAAAAGTGTTTATTAGGGACTTCCCTGGTGGGACAGTTGTTAAGAATCTGCCTGCCAATGCAGGGGACACGGGTTTGATCCCTGGTCCAGGAAGATCCCAAATGCCACGGAGCAACTAAGCCAGTGCACCGCAACTACTGAGCCTGCACTCTAGAGCCCGCGAGCCACAACTACTGAGCCTGCATGCCACAACTACTGAAGCCCACACGCCTAGAGTCCATGCTCCGCAACAAGAGAAGCCACTGCACCACAACGAAGAGTAGTCTCTGCTCGCCACAACTACGGAAAGCCTGCATGCAGCAAAAAAGACCCAACGCAGCCGAAGATAAATAAATAAATAAATAAATAAATAAAGCATTTAAAAATCACAAAGCCAGTTCAGTCACAAATACACTTAGACTGATTACTTTAACCTGCTAAAACTATAGGACTTCACAGTGTTTTACAACTGAGCCTTTTGGCCAATGCTGTTTATTAGTTTTTCCAAAGATGAAGAATCTCAAATGATCTTAATGTAACATGGCATATAAATAGGATAATGATAAACCTCTCACATACCACAAAAGGAGGGAGGGATTAAAAGAAAGAACTACAGTTTCAGAACTAAAGACTAACTTTCTATGTACATAAACTAGTTTTCATAGCAGTAAAAATACTTCACAAATTCATGGTTTAGGGTTTGTTTATATTTTAAACATCAAAACTAGTTTCTTTCTATTTTCTGAAAGGTGTACTTAGATCAAGAACTCGGTGAAATTGATACATTTCCAAATTTGTCAATTTCTATAAATACGTACAAATTTTACATTCATCTTTATACCACACTTTTATTGGCAGACAACCATTTTCGAGAGAAAAGATCGCACATAAACGAACAGATAATCATCCTGTACAACCTGAGTATAAACCAAAGTGAATTTGTGACTTTAATCTCTGTTCTCTTATTTTTATCACTTCCTATAATTTTTAGACTTCTGCCAATGAAAACAAAGTTTCTGGGGGCCTTTCCAAGAAAACAGAATTGTTAAAAAATATTACAATGAAGAGCTATATAATATTTTAAGCATATGTTTATTAATAATTTTTTAAAAGTCAATTTAGGGAATATTTCCTATTTCATCTATGGTAACAGAATACTACTCGAATTTCAAGTTTCCATAAAAATACCAAGGGTACTTATATAACAGCAAAATAAAAAGATGGTCCCACAACTATGAAGGAAATGTAAGGCCCATTTTGATCACTTTTCTTCAGAGGCAAGACACCAAACTCCCTTAGCCCAAGATAGAGGTACAAGAGGAAAGGTAATGAAAAACCCAAATCTCATGGTTTCGCCAATGACTTCTGATGGTTTCCTCATCCCCATTCTCCCCACCCTCCTGGGGTCTCTGTATGTTATTCCTTTGATAATCTGGAGAGATGTGAAATATGGCGGTAGATGAAAAAAGAACAAGACACAGAGTCCCTTCAGAGAAGGAAAAACAGCTTTAAATTGGAAAACAGCCTGAGAATACCTTACACAGTCTATATCAATTTGTGGAAACCAGTAACTTAGTGTTTTATGCTTATTGTTTCCTAATTTATAGATCTGGATGTGGCCCTTCAAAAAACATAGGTGGTGATTCCTCTTTTACCTGCCCAAAGCAGAGATGTTTGATAACAGCAAACCAAGCCCTCAGAGCAGATTCCAGAGAATATGTTGAACACAATCTAATTTGCTCAAGTGACCCAGCTATTTTGCATAAATTGTCTTCATAAGTAGCTTTAATGATTGGTTTGGCCTTTTTTTTTGCTACTGCTCTGTGGACCAAATCTGGGATTCCCAGATTGTTTTTTTTTTTTTTTTTTCTTGTGGTATGCGGGCCTCCCTTTGTTGTGGCCTCTCCCGTTGCGGAGCACAGGCTCCGGACGCGCAGGCCCAGCGGCCATGGCTCACGGGCCCAGCCGCTCCGCGGCATGTGGGATCCTCCCAGACCGGGGCGCGAACCCGGCTCCCCTGCATCGGCAGGCGGACGCGCAACCACTGCGCCACCAGGGAAGCCCCTCCCAGATTGTTTTTTATTCTTGTCTGCCAGCATTGGCAGCTTGAAAATATAATTTCTCATAAAAAAAGGAAATATAAAATTAAATTTTCCATGGGAAAGATTTCCAGAGTTAAAGACAGCAGAATATACCCATCAAAGGGACAAACTATAGACAGCCAACAGTTTTAAGACCAAGAGTGATGTGTGGCTTGAATCATCTGGACTGGGACTTCATTCGGCCAGAAAAGTCTTAGATCTGAGCTATCACTGAATTAAAGCTTCTGTTTTGCTTTTGGATTTTAGGATCATAGAGAAATAACTGTATTTCTTAAATTATCCATACTTGGTAAACGGCAGAGGTGGGGAGTGAGGCAAAGTGATAGCTGTTATAAAGATGATTTACATTTGGCTCTGTATTATTTACATTATTTACTTAGGAAAAAATAAAAAAATAGAAGCATCAGCATCTCCTGAGGTTTATAGCTGAGGCGCACTAAAGACAAAGTAACTTTTGCCTCAATTTCAGTTCCAAATTTTGCAGGAAAGGTCTGGGAAAGTGCCTGTGATTAGCTCAGCTTGTATCAAGGGTGCAACCTGGACCAATAAATCTGGACTTTGCTCTATGTTATATTCTATGAAGGGTTTGTTTTACCTTTAGAAGACAATCTGCACCTTCCCTCCATCCCTTCTTAAGAAAACCTTTTCACTTAATCTAATATTAGCTTGTATTTCCTGAGTTTATACCAACTGGGAATTAGGGGCATGCAGATGGCAAGGGACAAGTGCAGGGAAGGCATTTGCCATTGCCTATAAGAAAATGCATTGTACATTTCCATTACCGTCATTTGATATAAGAAATAAAGGAACAGTATTTACGTGGCTCTTAAACAATGAATGAACACAATCTGTAGTTAGTGGAATAAGCCTCTGGAAATTTCACTGTGAAGAAATGCAATTACCAACTACTGTGTTCAATTTAGCAAAAGTGTTTGGACGTTGTCTGTATTTAAGGCCCTGTACCAGTCACTGCTGCAGATCCCATGCAGAATGAGAAAGAACCCTGCTTTCAATGAGCTCACAGCCTCAGAGGAGAGAAAAGACACTTCCATGCTCCCTGACAGCAGGCAACTGGCTCTTAGCCTTCATGTTTCTGCTCAGGTTGTGCCTTTGTTTGGAAGGCTCTTCCCCAATTTACTATCTGGAAAACTCTTACATACCCTTCAAGGCTCAACTCAAAGTTCTCTTCTTTTTGTAGGTTTTCTGGAACTCTCCTAAGAGGAAATTTTCTGTTTCGCTATTGCAAGGGCTCATTAGGAACACCCTTATTATGATACTTCACATTATATCGTAATTATTTGCCTGTGAATTTGGGTTTGGTCATGTCTTGAGCACGAGCTCTGAAGAGTCACTCATTATTCATCTTAATGTCACCAGTAATGCACCCAGTGCCTGAAACGTGGTAGGTGCTTCATAAATATTTGCCGAAATGAATAAGTAACTGCTTTATAAGGTAGAAAGTGCTAAGCATCATAAAAGAAGTACAGATTTTAAGAAGTACTACAGAGGTTCTGTGGAGGA
Source organism: Physeter macrocephalus (assembly GCF_002837175.3). NCBI lineage: Eukaryota > Metazoa > Chordata > Mammalia > Artiodactyla > Physeteridae > Physeter > Physeter macrocephalus. Next base: position 95,258,148 of record NC_041231.1, read on the forward strand.
AAAGGATAACTTCCAGCTTGGAAGGGCATGGTAATAAGCAAGGGAGGTCAGAGAGGCTTCTGGGAGAGAAGACCATTCGAAATAGACCTTGAAGGATGGATGAGTCAGATTTGACACAGGGAAGCAAGAGGAAGGGGATTCCAGGAGGAGGGTACATGAACATTGTCATTACAACAAATAAATGCAACTGAATTGTTAGCAATCACACAAGAACTTACAGATACACATAAATACTGTCTTTCAAAGCATTAGCTTCTGATGCGACACACTTGTTTAATAAAACTACCAGTATTCAAAACTTTCCTTTAGGACTGCCTTCAGACCTGTTTACAAAAACACACATACCAAATAATCACTCATGCCTTTGTATTCTGCTCTTTTTGACTGAAAAGAGTATTACTTGAATTAATCCTTCTCCAAAGAGGGTCTCAATGGTATTTGGCCATTTGAAAAGATAAAATTCACTTGTAAAGAAGGAAGGCTTGCTATCACTTAGTATCCTAAAAAGGATGGGCCAAAAATTTCATCTGCCATTGCCTTGCTCACTGGAGGTGGGGAGGGACAGGGAGGTGGATAAAGCCATACAGCCCTGGCAGCAATTACTGGGAGGCCCAGCCTCAGGCAGTGGAGGCTTTGAGGCATTCCCCAGGGAGTTAAGAGGTTGGACCCAGAGGCGTGGCACCTCAGGGATGAATGAAAACTCGGGGTGGAGGGGTGGCGGTGGGGCATTGTGGCTCGCTCTGGGCTGGGACTGACCGCGCCGAGTTCAAAGTCTCCTCCTATCCAGGCACCCCCAGCTCTGCTCTGGAGAGCACCTCTGCCTGCACCTTTAAACCACAGCCTCCCGACTTTCCTAAGAGGGGTTGGAGGAGAGAGTAGTCAACAGGACAACCCCAATTACACCACTGCCTTCAACACTATGCCTTAAAGAATTTTAAATGAACACACCTTAATTAAAATATTCCCAAGGTGATGGTTTAAATAAATTAGGAACATTTGTTAACTTGCTGGCCCCCAGGTTTAGAGAGTTTGAGTTCTTGGTTATAAAAAAGTCCTAGTAAATAAAATAATCTTCATCATTAAATTAGGCAGTTTTAAAAGCCAATACTGTGTGATTTACGGAGAGAATAAATACTCTAAAAACATTTATGTATTCTTATCAACTAGCAATAAAACTCAAAGGTATTTATGAGATAATAAAAATAGTCCTAAATATAAAAAGCTTGCTTACAGCTTCATAGTACAGCTAACTCTAAACTACTGTGTATGAAATTGTAGATATTTATTTCTGACCTACACTTACTCTACTGAAGATATAGCAAAGGTAAAAATAAAACCCACATATAATCCCCAAACTTCAAAGGGCAGAAATTGAAGCTATAAGCAATAATGCATCAAGTCAGACACCTGGTCCATAAGTAATGAAGAGATCATTACACAAAATCTTTTTGCTCCATGATTCTATCAAACTGCATCTACCTCCAGCCCTTCAGAAATTGCATTCTAAAGGTCACTAATAAGATAGATGTTGGCAGCCTTTTTCTAACCTTACCCTCCCCAGATTGTCACAGTTGATCAGCCAACCCATTGTTCTTAGAGCTTTGAGACCCTTGGCTCCTAGTTCTCCTCCTTTTTCTTGTCTTTGTCTCTTTGATTGATTTATTCCATTCTTAAGTAACAGGGTCCCCCCAGGTTTTATCCTTCATCATATTCTTTTTTCTATCTTCTCTTCTGTTTATCACCTCTAGGTCTCCCCCTTCAGTGCATTTCAGACCTGCATTTCACCTGCCCGCTCCACCGCCCCATCTAGATGGACACCTCACCTGTGCCTCAAATGCAACATGGTGAAAACTCAGGTGAATATTTTTCTTGCTTCTCTACCAGCTCCTCCTGTTGATATCCCTATTTTTACTGATGTTACTATTATTCTCCCAGACTTCCAGATTGGAAACTTTGTGTTTAGATTTGATTTCTCTCTCTCTTTTTGTCCTCCAACTCAGTGTCCATTTCATCTCTTGCATTCCATTGCCACTGTCACACTCAAGGTCACATACTCATTATCCCATCCTTGGCATCCACTAAAGTCTCCTAACATGTATTAGGGCCTCTAGTCTCTCCCCTTTTCCATTTATCCTGAACAATTACTAGATCATTATTTATAGTAACTTTCTGCTTAAACACCTATGGTGTACCCCTATGTTCAATGCACCATTATTTACAATAGCCAAGATATAGAAGCAACCTAAGTGTCCATCAACAGGTGAATGGGTAAAGAAGATGTGGTAAGAAAAAGATATCAAGTATATACAATGGAATATTACTCAGCCATAAAAAATGAAATCTTGGGACTTCCCTGGTGGTCCAGTGGGTTAAGACTCCACACTCCCAAGGCAGGGGCCCAGGTTCGATCCCTGGTCAGGGAACTAGATCCCACATGCATCCCACAACTGAGACCCGGCACAGCCAAAATAAATAATAAATAAATAAATATTTAAAAAATGAAATATTGTCATTTGTGACAACATGGATGGATCTAGAGGGTATTATGCTAAGTGAAATAAGTCAGAGTAAGAAAAATACTATATGATCTCACTTATATGTGGAATCTAAAAAACCAACGAAACAAACATACAAAACAAAATGAAACAGACTTATAGATACAGAGAAAAAAACAGGTAGTTGCCAGAGGGGAGGGGGATAGTGGTAGGAAAAATAAGTGAACAGGGTTAAGAGGTACAAACTTACAGTTATAAAATAAATAAGCCACAGGGATGTAATATGCAGCACAAGGAATATGGTTAATAATATTGTAATAACTTTAGGAAATGATAGTTACTAGACTTATTGCGGTGAACATTTCGTAATGTATGCAAAGGTCAAATCACTATGTAATACACCTGAAACTACCATAATATTGTACATCAACTTTGTTTCAATTAAAAAAAAAGCCTGTGGGGAAGGAAAAAACCCTGCACACCACATATGGACCCATCTTCTTAGGATAACACATAAGGATTCCACCATATGGTCCCAATTTGCCTTTCTGGCCTCATCTCTTGCCATGTTCAGCTCTGCAAAACTAACCGCTTTTCTCTCAAAGTACTTAGTTCATGTCCTTTGTGCCCAATTCTCTGCTGAATTCTCTGCTAAGAACTGCCCTTTTCTTTACTGTCTGCCTAGGGAACTCCTACTGTCCTTCAAGACCCAAATCAGTACACCTGAAACTAATATAATATTATAAATCAACCACACTTCAATAAAAACAAAACTAAAAACCATAACAAAACAAAACAAGACTCATATCAAATGTGGCCCTTTGTTGCCCTTCCTGCCCACCCAGAAGTCTAATTAGCAAGGTTTATTTTCCAACATGGCCTTGTATTGTTATTTATTTTTTTGCATTGTAATTAAAACCTGCTGCTTGATGGCAGAAACTGTAGCATTAATACAATGTCTGGTGTGTGCTTTGTACAAGGTGGGTATCCAATAAATGGTTATTAAGTAAATGAATTACTAAACAAATGAATGAGTAAAAACTAATGGTCTTCCTTGAGTCTCCCACAAATTGGACTCCTTTGGTTCAGCATGACTATACTAGAGCAGTGCTTTTCAAATTTTAAAATGCATATAAATCACCTGGGGAAATCTTGTTAAAATGCAGGTTCTGATTCAGGTCTGGGGTGATGTTTGAGATTCTGCGTTTCTAACAAGTTTCCAGATTGCTGCTGGCCCTAGCATGCTATTCACCCTATTCTATCATGTTGTATCATTTTAATGTTCTTCAGCTAGAATGTAAGTTTCTGTGGACAGGAACTGTGTCTACTGTGTCACGTACCCATCCTGTATTCTCAGCACCTTGCTGAGAAGCTGGTGCATAGAAGGTGGGTGCCTAAGCAATGTCTGTTTAATTTCTGTAGTCTCTTTCAGGCTGAACTCAGAGCTGTTTCCAACCTAACTTCATTATCTGTGTGTTTAGAGCTCCTTTGTTAGTCAACGACACCCCTAACTCCCTCTGAGCAGTCTGGATCTCTTCCAGAGGAGAACGAAAGGAACTGGCTACCCAAAGCCCCCAAAGGGAGCTAAAAACCCAGGAGTGATGACTAGACTGACCACCGATATGGTCAGGTAGACTGGAGAGACCCACTCTCCATAGACCCATAGAGGTATTCAGTGAGCTTGTGGTCTAGACAAACAACACACCAGCTGAGGTTTCACCTATTCTCCTTGATTAATAAACCTAAGGCACAGGTTTGGTACAAGGTCTAAATGAAAATTTTGCTATAAAAGATTGAGGACAGTTTTTGCTTGTAAAAATCAAGAGGAAACCAAAGAAGCCAGAAGACTTGAAAACTTACAAGACATACATATTTAATCATGTGCTACAGAGTCTACATTATTTATGAGTCAGGATACCCTCTGGCTGTGTTTTAATTTGATCACCAGCAAACTGTTAAACTTTTGCTTTGTTAATGGACATTTGGCCTTTACACTGAGAAACAGGCTGAAAAGAAATATCTACCTGGAGGAAAAGGAGTGATCATAGAGTGTCCTGCTTTGAGAAAAATCAAACCCCGCCTTGTCTATAATTGTGACCACTTCCAGTGATTTCATTTACTGGAGGTTCAGGGGAGGTTAGGATGGATGACAACTTGTGTATAGATTTTAAAAATCCACATTATCAGTAGAAAGAATTACATCACCACAACATAAGACTTTATACACATCCATCTATGTGTAGTTTTATTCTATTCTACAAATAATTATACCCTGTTTGTTCTCAAAACTAATTTGGAAAGACACATAAAAGGACAAAAATATGTCAACAAATTTCACACCAGAAAGTTAAGAAAACAACCACACTGTATCCTATTCACAGAACTATCTTCATGACCTTTTCCTGGCCAGATCTACAGCGAACAGAATAAAAGTTGGAATGCTGATCTGGACAATTCATAAAAAGAATCAGTTATTTCGGTCATTATAAGCATAAAGATCAGGCCTCTGTCCTTCAGCTTAAGTTATCTGATTTGCAGGAACTGCCAACGAATATTACAAATCTGACCAACTGCAAGTGATGATAAATAATAGTGTCTCTACTGGGTTCCTGCCAAGAGATCAATTTATTCAACAAAGTGCATTTGAAACCCAGGGCTGAGGAAACTATGTAAATTAATATGGAAAAGGGTTCCCAATAATTAAACTAACTGAAAACTGCAAGTCATTTCTGGTACAGAGTCTTTCCAGTCCATGGTCATGTGAAAAAAAGCTGACAGAATGAGAAGATTCCATTTACCACAGTAAATGTAACAAGAAATTCCAGATAGATTACTCCACAGCTGCTTCCTCCCCCAAAACGCACCCACCCCGACGCCAGCACACTTGTGCACACACATGGACCCTCTCTCCAATCACTGTCCTGAAAAATTGCTGGCCTCAAAGATTTACATTTTGTGGAACAACTGAAGGCCACAACAGTTGCCTGGCACAGCTGCAGTCTGAACACAAAGGCTAGGAGGTGGAAACAGCAAGTTCAGTTCCAACTGTTAACTCAAGGGAAAGGGCATTTCTTAGAGCAATGCAAGCTTGGAAACTCAGTCTAGAGCAGCATGCTGTTGGTCACTAACACCCCATAGAGCTCAAATCTCAAAATCCAATCTGAAAACAGAAGAAAACAATGGTTACTCAAAATACTTGAGATGTTAAGTCGCCATAAGCTTTTTGACTTTGTCCATTGAGATGGAATGCATTTCTTAAAACTTCTGAATATTGCAGTGACAATGAATGCCAACACCCCACCTTTCTGCATACTTTTTGCAGACTTGTGATAAGTGGGCAAATAAATGAAATGATTTTTATTTATTTTTTCCTCCCAAAGGCTATTTGATCAGATAATTCTAATAGCCTTTTCCCTCTTCTTTGCAATAACGCCGTGATACTGGCTGTAATTGTTTATGAGTTATTTTGCCGGTATGTCAACAGGCCATAGTAAATGAGAAGAAATCAGTATGATTTATTCTAGGGATTATGTTTTGGAATCTTTCATATAGTTTCTTTAGAAGAAGATTAAAATATTAGGAAATACATTTCTATGCATGTATCTTAAAGTTTGTCAAAAGATTTTGTATATATGATGTTATCACTGAACCAACATTTTCTTACCTTTAGAAGAAGAAGATTAAAATATTAGGAAATATATTTCTATGCATGTATCTTAAAGTTTGTCAAAAGATTTTGTATATATGATGTTATCACTGAACCAACATTTTCTTACATAATCATTCCTCACTTTTAATATCTGGCTAAAACTTTATCATACTACTTTTCCATGAAAGAAGTGAAGTAGATGCTCTGCTTTATAACAATTACCATTTTAAATAGAACTTGCCCATAACATGTGCTCAATAAATAATAGCTGTTATTATTATCATGGCAATCTATACCTCCTAATGTATGCTGTAAGGATTATATTTTAAATAAATAAATAAATATTTATATTTATATAACATTTATGTTTTATAACATGTTTTTCAAAATGTGGGATGTGACCCATTAGTGGATCATGGAATCAATTTAGTGGGTCTCAGCCAGGATTTTATTAAAAAATGAAGTAAAACACAAAAGAAAATATCTGAATGCATTCCGTGTGGTGAAAGAAAGTATTGTTTTGTGAAACTTGTTTTAGTATTGTGAGAAGGGTGTGTGTGTGTGTGTAAAATATATTTCTTACTTTGGGTTGCCTTTAAAAGTTTCAAACTCGTTACAAAGCATATATTTCTAACGAACATTATGAAAAGATAGGTGTTCACTCTAGAACAAAGGAAAACAACTACATTTATTTATCTGTAATAATCGATCCTTCTTTTTTATATTCAAAACATAATTACTCAGCTTTGTACATTGCATTAAAGGTATTCAAACCATTTAAAAAGTAATTTTCTGTTCATTTTCCATGGGCACTACTGGAGACTTAATAGGCCAGTGTCTGTTGACATGATTATTTTCCACAAATGGATTCTCATTCCTTTTCCATTTATCTACCATGAAATAATAAGACATCCAAGGACTCTAGATGTTTAGTTTTCTATTTTCTCATGATGTCCTATCTCCATGGCAAACATGTGACAATTCCCCTTTATGACAAATTGATCTATAACAAAACAGCATCTCGTTTGAAATGTATGAAAAATAATTCCAAGTAGTCTACACAAAGACCCACTTACCTCCACACATACCCTTCCATATTAAAACCCTTCAAATGTTTATGAACTCTCTTTACAGAATCATAATGTTGTGGGCAGAAGAAAAATAATCAACTTACTGTATCTTGCATTTCTTATGGAGAAAACAGGCAAAGTAGAAAATAAAAAGAAGCACCAGTCTTTAGAGGTCAGTGTTAACATTTGTACCACAAGTGTTGGGGAACAAGTGTAGAAGTCCTACACTGCTTTGAAAAATCACAAACTCTGCCTTGGTATTGAGCCTGTGCTACTGAAAGCAACGTTCTGTGTGAAGGTTAGTTGCTGGTTATGACTGTGGGGGAGGGAGGGTTCTACCTTTAAACTGAGTTCACAAATATGCCACTTCATCTTCTCAACATTTACTCTGGTTAGACCATCCACTGTGACAACTGAGAGGTAACATTCATTTCTAATGGACTGAAGTTTCCATGGGAAGCCTTTTTATAGCAAGTGCAGAGATTTTAAAGAGCAAGGATGATCCTAAGAGTACCCTAATTCACAATTTAGTTCAAACTATTTACTGAGTACTTACTCCATGCCAGGCACTATGCGAGGGGCTGGAGACAGAGATGAGTTTCCAATCCAGTGGGAGAGCTCCAAAGACACACAAAAAATTACAGTTCTATATGTAAAGGGATATAACTGAGGTATACTGAAGATATGAAGGAGGCATAGAGGAGAGCCATCAAACCAGACAGGGCACCAACGGAGATCAATGGAAGTTTCTTTTTTGGGGGGGCCAACCTGTATAGCCTGCAGGATCTTAGTTCCCTGACCAGGGATTGAACCCAAGCCCACGGCAGTGAAAGCACCAAGTCCTAACCAGTGGACCATCAGGGAACTGCCCTCAATGGAAGTTTCTTAAAGAGATGATGTTGGAACTGAGTCTTGGGGAAGAGGGTTCCCCAGGGAACTCAGGTCATACAGCATGATACATGTTCAGGACATCACAATAAAGGTTAAACAATATGAGACTTGCAAATTTTGAAACAATGACATTTTGATTTGGTTCAGTCTAAGCACTGCATGTGTTCAGAATTCCACAAGTAGTTTGGTAGTGCTGGGCCAGTGAGATGGGGAAGACAGGAGAGACAAGGTGAAGAAGAGGGCAAAAGTCAGATTAGAATCTCATGCGGGAATTCAAGTCGGAACAGACACGGGTGGGATTTTATCCTAGGACTAGGATACCATTCAAAGCACTAGGATTACCGAAGTATTGAAACATATTACTTAGTAAACTTTAAAATGCCAAAAGGGAAATTTAAAACATTTTAAAAACATTCTATTTGTAATTCTACCTTCTTTAAATTATAGCTATTTTCAAATCTTCTTGTTTCCTTCGATTTTACTCACACAGTTTCTTAATACATACGCCGTCTTGGTGCTCGTAACTTTTGCATTCTACTTTATCACTCAACATTGACTGGTAAATCATTTCCCATGTAACCACCATATGTGGTATTGTAATGACCCCAGAGTATTTCACTGGGTTCTTCTGACAACTCAACCATTTTCTTTTTCTGTGTCATATAGGCAGTTTCCAGACTTTCCTATGACAATGCATTTTCATAAGCAGCTTCTGCATGTATATATATATATATTTTTTTTTTAACATCTCGGTTGGAGTATAATTGCTTTACAATGGTGTGTTAGTTTCTGCTTTATAACAAAGTGAATCAGTTATACATATACATATGTTCCCATATCTCTTCCCTCTTGCGTCTCCCTCCCTCCCACCCTCCCTATCCCACCCCTCTCGTGGTCACAAAGCACAGAGGTGATCTCCCTGTGCTATGAGGCAGCTTCCCACTAGCTATCTAATTTACATTTGGTAGTGCATATATGTCCCTGCCACTCTCTCACTTCGTCACAGCTTACCCTTCCCCCTCCCCATGTCCTCAAGTCCACTGCATGTATATTTTATCTTATGCTTTCCTTGAGGTAAATTCTAAAATTGCCAGGCTACCAAGAATGAACAGTTTTATGACCTTTTGTTACTCAGGTGGAAGAGGGCTGGGTACTTACTGTTTTGCTCCAAGTAAGGCCTGTAGTGTGGTGTTCCTTGATGTATGCTTGAAGCTCACTCCATATGTTCAAATATGACTTTACCCAATCCACATGGCGTAAATCACTTTGTCATAAAAGAGAGTGAAAGAGAGCGGATTTAGGATCTATTTAAAGACATGGGGGAGCACATGGCAATCCAGTAACTAAGGCTCCAGATGACCCTGAAACAACTGTCTTTCTAGACCAGTCAGTGTGGACTGATTCCAAAAAGAACCTTGAAAGGATGGTGGTCCTGGTCTCCCCTGAGAGGAGCTGAGTGCCCTGAGCTCCAGTGTGGAGCAGACAGGCCCACGGAGAGAGCATCCACCAAACTTAGTCCATCCTCGTGTCATCTCTCACGGAAAGATGAACAGGGAGGGGAGACCATTCCTCTCTGCACTGCTTCTGATGCAAAATGAAAACCATGCACTTTCAGGCAGGAGAATGGTACAGAGAAGAAAAGAAGTCCTTTGGTTTGTTTTCTAATAATTTATAGAATTATTTGGTTGAAAGTGTAACCAAATTGGAGAATTTTGGGCTGATAAGGAAAGTTGCTATAGTAAGAAAAATGACTTCCTACAAATGGGTAACACTCAATACTTCTAAAGGGACAGTCACTTAAATTACTTCAATTTGATACTCATAATGACAAATGCAAGCAAGGCAGGGCATGACTTGTATTTTACTCCAATTTTACTGAACCAAGAAGTGGCAAAATGTTAATCCAACTTTTAAAGCTGGATTAATATACAGGATTGGCAGAACTGTTAGAAATATTAAATTTATAGGTAGGCAAAAATAGTTGCATTTCCTTTGGATTATTTCCACTCACACATTTTTTCCTACTTTGCATAAAGTGGTGGTAAATGAGAAAATGATGAAATCTCAGTTAACAAAAATTTAATCACAAACCTGGGCCATTAATCTGAAGACAATCACGGAAGGAAATCTCTATTATTCAAGCTCTTGTCAGTAATGACTTGTCTCTGGACATATTTTGTTTTCCTTGAAAAGCTCTAAGTACCACGAGCATGTTTAGAATCCCATTGTATTAAGTCATGCCATTTAAGAAAAGGGAAATGGGGAACTGAAGTCATAATTATCTGCCCCTCAAAGAGGAAAAACATGAGTGTGATTCTGTTCTACATCTTTAGATTTACTGACTATAATGATCAAATCTATGAAATATTTCATTGTCACTTTCTCACTTTTACAATCAAAACCCAAACCCATATATTTATATATATGGTCATTTAATACATACATGTGCATATGTACAGGTGTATGTATGTATAACAGACGTCTGTAGGCATTCTAGAAAAAGCAGGCTGCACGTTCAGTACACTTCTATTAAAAAGTTTAACAAAGGATGAAGTCCAAACCTGCATAGGCAAATTCATTTTTCTTTTAACTATTACAGTATGATTTTAACTTGAAGAAAGTTCTAGCAAAGCTTGTAATAAGGCATAACAATATCCTGAAGTCAGTTTCTAAGAGACAACAAATTGAGAAGGACTCAACTATACCTCCAGAGCTGCAAACCCAGCCTCATTTCTGCTTCCCCTGTAAGAAGCTACGGGACGGACGTGTGACTTTTAATGATTATGACTCAGAGAGATCTTACCTCTAGAAAGTCAGAATAATTAACCTGCTCTATTCATTTATTGAAAAAGAGCCAAGCAACCAGTCAAGCCAGTCGAAAAGGCTGCACAGATGCACAGTCCACTGGCCACAGCCCTTCTGCGTAAACTACAAGGAAGCCTGCCTTTCACCTCCTCCACCCACGGGCCTGTCAAGTAGGCAGCAATGAGCCTGCTTCACTGGCGATGCCTCATCAATGAGTCTGCAACACCCCACAGCCCTCACTGAGCTCACACAGAAGGAAGACACAGCCGGCTTGGGTGCACCCATAAATGGGTGTTGGGTGAGTGGTTGTGGAGTATTGTGCTTGCTTTGGGTTATGGATCCTGGAAGCTCACCGGTGACTTGGGACTGGTCTGGCTACTTGTGGAACTGAGGTGAATAAATCCACACCCGTGGCTGCATTTCCCCAGCATATTACACACTCTTCAGGTGGTCCATTAAGTTTAAATGAATTGTCCTTGATGCTGTCAGAAGTACATTTTCTACTTAACAGCTGCCATTGAGGAGCAAATACTACACTCTCTTTGTATATGTACAAAAAAGTGGAACCCCTAACCCTCTTGGCAATACTACCACCTGGGGAGAATCACTCACACCCATGGGCCCAAGATACACTCAAGTAGGGACTGGGAGGAGGATAGGAGCTGATGAACTGAGATAAAAACAAAAATGGCCTCCAAGGGTGATATGCAAAAAGGCAGAGACTCAGGTGTCTTGAATAGGCACCTCTGTATATTCCGAGAAAAGACTAGGTAAAGAGGTCTTTTATGATGTCGAAGTCGTCATGGGCTGTTCAGGCTGACATATTTTTGCAACTTAAGCTTGTTCTTTCCTGAACTGCTATTTTTATGTGAGCAGAGCAGACTGTCTTGCATTTCTTTTTTTTTAAATTTTTTAATAGATCTTTATTGGAGTATAATTGCTTCACAATTCTGTGTTAGTTTCTGTTGTACAACAAAGTGAATCAGCCATGTGCATACATATATCCCCATATCCCCTCCCTCTTGCGTCTCCCTCGCACCCTCCCTAACCCACCTCTCTAGGTCATCGCAAAGCACCGAGCTGATCTCCCTGAGCTATGCTTCTGCTTCCCACTAGCTAACTATTTTACATTTGGTAGTGTATATATGTCAATGCTACTCTCACTTTGCCCCAGCTTCCCCCTCCCCCGCCGTGTCCTCAAGTCCATTCTCTATGACTATGTTTTTATTCCTGCCCTGCCACTAGGTTCCATCAGTACCATTTTTTATTTTTATTTTATTTTTGATTCCATATATACATGCCAGCATACAGTGTTTGTTTTTCTCTTTCTGACTTCACTCTGTATGACAGACTCTAGGTCCATCCATCTCACTACAAATAATTCCATTTAATTTCTTTTTATGGCTGCGTAATATTCCATTGTATATATGTGCCACATCTTCTTTATCCATGCATCTGTCCATGGACATTTAGGTTGGTTCCATGTCCTGGCTATTATAAATAGTGCAAATAAATAGTAAATAGTGTAAATAGTTTCATTAGGTCCCATTTGTTTATTTTTGTTTTTATTTTCATTACTCTAGGAGGTGGGTCAAAAAAGATCTTGCTGTGGTTTATGTCAAAGAGTGTTTTTCCTATGTTTTCTCCTAAGAGTTTTATAGTGTCTGGTCTTACATTTAGGCATTTAATCCATTTGTAGTTTATTTTTGTGTATGGTGTTAGGGAGTGTTCTAATTTCATTCTTTTACATGTAGCTGTTCAGTTTTCCCAGCACCACTTATTGAAGAGGCTGTCTTTTCCCCACTGTATGTTCTTGCCTCCTTTGTCATAAATTAGGTGACCATAGGTGTGTGGGTTTATCTCTGGGCTTTCTATCCTGTACCATTGATCTACATTTCTGTTTTTGTGCCAGTACCATACTCTCTTGATTACTGTAG